>NW_020799144.1:4157207-4220625 GCF_003259725.1 Athene cunicularia | reverse complement strand
CCCCCGAATGTATCCACCAAAATATGGCTTTTCATATACTTTTCTGAAGAGGATATGTTGTTAGAGGGATATGTGGGTAATCACCCTGACTCAAATTCTTTAATCTTTCCTTTTCCTTTCTGTTGTTGTGACCTTCTCTGATACTTGAAGTAGTAGGAGGTGAGAAGTAATAAAAATCAAGTGAGGGGATGATTTTTTGAATCCTCAATGCTCCTTTTAAGGTACTGTTCCATCAAAACTTATTGTTCCGCTGTAGTTAAAATAATTACAGAGCCATTACAGTCTAATGAGGAAGAATGGTGTGATCTAGTCAAAATGAGTAAGAGAGAAAAAGTAGTATTCCTTGGGACTGAGAAACCCACCTTATATGCTTGTTACCATCCTACAAATATAATATGAAATCTAATATGATTGTCAGCTAAAGGCACTAGCCAGTGTTAAATATTTTCCATACACAGGGAGACAGAGTTCCTGCTTCAAAGGTCTGTCTTTAAAAATGGAAAAGCTGGTTCAGAGAATC
This sequence comes from Athene cunicularia, assembly GCF_003259725.1. Lineage (NCBI taxonomy): Eukaryota > Metazoa > Chordata > Aves > Strigiformes > Strigidae > Athene > Athene cunicularia. The sequence continues at coordinate 4,220,105 of NW_020799144.1, read as the reverse complement.
TATGATAGAGCTAAGAAATGTAATTTTCTTTTCCATCTTCCCATTTTATACTATTTAAATCCACAAAGTAGGCAGAGTAATAAGATTTTCAAAGGTATTTAAAAAACCTTCTGATTTCAGGACTTTTAAGGATGGGTTCAGCACTTGGAAGGTGATCTCACATTGGCCAGAGGGGGAAAAGTGAAACAAGGAGGGTTGTCTGACTTTTGGGAAGGCTTCCATTCCTAAGTGCTGAATGTCCTTTTGAAAAAGAGATTATGGTTCATAAGCTATTTGGTATACGTGCACACTTGCCAGCTACAATGCAGTACTGAGATACTTGATCTGGCTCTCATACAGGTACAAGAAGCACAGTTTAAACTGCAGACTTCTTGAAGCTATATTGCAGGTCTAGTGCAAATTTACCTTAGTCAGATAATGATTTTCAGCACTCATTATTCAATGCATCTGATGATCTGGATCACCATAAATGCAAACTGATGTCTTGTTATTCAACTTGCAAATCATGGTTGCCCACCCATTTTGTGTAAAGGAAGATTCTCATGGAATATATGGGAAATCTCCTTTTTGCATGGACTCAATAAAATTTTAGAGCAGTTTTGCTCTCTGATTAGCATTTATCTGAAAATCTAAATATAGTAATCACACCACTAATCCTATGAATTCCTGGATCAAGCCCAGTCTGTAGGAATGGTAAAGAAATAAATGTTGTGAAGTCATGGTATGCTACTATCGTGCACTGTATGCATAAAACCTAGTCTTTCTTCCTATCTCTTCCCTCCTGCTTTCCTGAAGGTTTTTAATCAGTTATACTTTGGAACATGATTTCTGACCTCTTGAATACAAATTGGCATTGAATTCCTTTGTGGTTGCTTTTTTAACAGATCTCCTGGATGTCCTGCAGAGCAGAGGCAAAACACAAAGAGAAATACCTGGGGCTGTAGATGTCTAAGTTACTTGGTCTCAGAGGTGACTGTGGTGCATTCTCAGCATTCTTCTTTGTTCCTTTTAGAAACGGATCATACAGACACCCCAATAATTAAATAATTTACTTACTAGGGGTTATGGCAATTGGTAATGATCAAGACACTGCACAATCAGCAGGCTGCACTCATTTGTTCTGCTGCTTAACATTATCACTGTGAGAGCATCATTGTTTATTATGGCTCACAGGCAGTAATCATTTTACATAACATGAAGATTTTTTTCACTCAATTGCTTTCATGCTTTAGGCTGATGAGAATAATCATCATGCAACAATTACTTGCACCTCTACAGATGATGCTCAACAATTCAGGTCACTGAATATACTATATATATTTTTGTGGGGGTACATGTTTTCCTTTTGCAACTTTGAAGGGATAAAAATAAAAATCTGGATCATTGATTTCCTTTCCCCTGTACTGAGAACCCTTATTAAAATCAAAAGATAACAGTGTCCATTAGCAGAACACTTTTCAGTTATCATACAAAATAATTCAGAAACTAAAGATATAGATGAAGGATTAGGTAAACATGGACACAAATGAAATAGCTAAATTCACTGTGCACTGTGCACTAACTTATGAATAATTCAAGCTGTACTCATTTTAACTATAGACAGCTGAAAATACTCCATCAATCTTTCCAGCAAATAAGTATAATAAACACTATATTCTTCAATGCACTCACCCTTTGATCTGCTAGTAGTAGCTGACCATAAATAGAGATCTTAACCCAAAAGGTTTGCACCTGATGTCCAATTCAGCTTTAAAAATAATGCTAGATAAGCTTGTAATTGATAGCATGAGCAATTTTTTACTCAACCAGAGGAGGCAAAGCATTTACATGAGGTTGAAAAGTATTTAACTGAAACAACTGAAACTGATGATTTGAGAGTAAAGGGGTCAGATGCAGAACTGCAACATAAATTATCTTCACTAAGAGACAAATTTACATGGAAAGATTGTCTAAAGAAGAGGATTTTGAGCTGGGTTGTCTGCACAAATCCATTCAGTCAATTCACTCTAAGAATTCAAAATGATAAGATTGGTGAGAATCGTGAAGGCAGATGTCTGGGAGAAGATAGCAAAGGATTTCACAGACTACTCAAAATCCTTAATATTTTAAAGTATATTTTGCTGGATTTTCTCCTTTTCCTACTTCTCACAGATGCAAAGAAAGAAGAGGGGGTTTTATCTGTGGATTTTGGCAAAGCACACATGATTGCAAGGCAAAGAGATTCAGGAATCAGTATTTCTAGGCAATGAGACATCATTGAAAGAGATACAGAACTGACATTAAAAATTTAAGTCAAAACTGACTTTGTTGCTAAGAAGGAGCAGATGAAAGAACACTCAATGAAACTTTAAGCATAGCTGCCAATTAGACAATACATGGAATTGAAAGTATTATCAAGAGCTTTGCAAAATGAAAAAGTGTGAGTCTAATGTGGGAACTATATTAGTGGTAATATTTTGAACATATAGAAGAATAACATCTGAGAAACTTAGTGAAAGACTGGTGTACTAGTCACTATGAGGTGATAGAAAAGTCCTTTAGACAGGGGAGAAGAATAAGGAAATGATGGTATTTAAGGGTGAAAAAAGGAAGCAGGGCCCAGGTTGACTTGAATGTATAACAGCTGAGGATGGAAATGACAGAGACAGATAACAAATCAGGTCTTTCCTGTATTGATGCTCTTAAGACACTACTGACCAAGATAGCTTGCTTATCACAAAGCACACATAGTGACAAGAAATTACAATGAAGTGGCAACACTGAAATATAAATTATTTCCTTAAACTGTGGCAAGGCACTGCATATTGAAAACTTGTTTTTATAAGGCTGGATATATGTGCAATCTCTTTGTGCAACTGTGAACAAATGGGTATTTTATATATAAAATTGTTTTGCATATACTCAGATAGTTGCCCACTAGCCCACTGCTGCTCAAGCTGGTCTCTATTTCTGATGCTTCCTGACTTTCTGCTGACACAGCTATCATGGCTAGGGCCTGGGCAAGTTTCTGTACCAGTTAATTATAACTGAAAGATACTATGAAAGGTTGAAAACTTGTTTTTTTTTGCAACTCCTGGTTCATGTTTAGGTCCACGTTTTCCAAAGTCTCAAAGCTGAATAGGTAAAGTTAAATCTTTCTAGTTTTATTACCAGTTAGGATGGGAGAAATACTCTACAGTTCAGAGGGAAACATTTTGAATGTCAAACACTGTGCTGAGTAGACAGTATTTGTTAGGGGCAAAGTGTGATTGGGAGAAAGAGAGAGAAATCTGTAACCACAAGAAGGATACAAAGAGAAAATCCAGCAACCCTATTCAGACTGAAGAGTAATGGACCTATGATCTACACAAGCATGAAATTACACTTATCTCAGTGAGTCTGACCCTAACACTGACTGCATTCGTGGCACCTGTTGATTGATGACATCATATTTATTCAGATTTCAAGTAGCTCAGTCATGCTGCAGAGCAAGTCTTTTTTTTTTTTTTTTTTTTTTTTTTTTCTTTTTTTTTTTTTTTTTTTTTTATTCCCTTTTCTGCCACACCTGATTAGGCTCGTCGAGTGAGAGAAATAAATCCAGTCTTCTGCAATGCTAGGCTATTACTGTTGCATAGGAAAGATAATCATCCATCACAGAAAATCCATAAAAAGGTTATATTAGGGGTTCTATTCTTAAACCATTTGGGCAAAGCCATATCTTATTGTAATCCACCTGCCCCCAGCTGACTGTTGTTCCTGCAAAGGTAGTCAATCACAGAGAGGGAATAGTGAAGCTACTGAAGCTCTGTTGGTGACCAAGGGCCAAACAGCAGCAGGATACTGCTTCTGGGCAGAGTAAATGCTGAATCTAACAGGTAACTTCAGATAGAAGAAAGCACAGAGATGCTGAAAAGATAGAAGAATATTTAAACTATGCTTTCACTACAACACATAAGTGGTGTAAATGTCCAGTTACTCAATATCTTACTCAGTTATGGAAAAAAAAAACCCAAAGCAAACCCTTCTAAAAACATTACACTGTAGGATGAGTCTGGCCAAAGGCTTCTTTGACAGTGCAGTGATCCCAGCCTGTGCTCTGTTAAATGAGGCACCATGATCTCTCCCTCTTCTCTACAGCTTCTCAGCTGAAGACAGTGAACTATCAAGTGCCAGGACTGAAGGAATACTGAGAAGTAATGAAATACCCTAGCAACACTGGACTACCTTAATAATTTAATTATGGAAATACTTATAATAACATAATTTAATAATGGCAAGTGATATGTGGAATGTAAGAAGGATATCACGGAAATGACAGCACGGGCTTGTTTTTTTAAACCAATGACATGTACTCATACATCAGTGTTCACCATTTTTATGGAAAGAAAAAAACCCAGACCTCTCAGAAGAAAAACCCTTTAGCTCATCTAATAATGGAACTTGAAATGATATAAGGAATTGGTGTCTTTTGATGAGTTACAAAAAAAAAACCAAACCCAAAAATGAGAGCACTTCTGAAAACAGGCAAATGATACTGAAATTTTCAAAACAAAGCTATGTCAGTATAAATTTGTGATAATTTATGTATTATGATGCAGATAACTTGTTAAAAGAACATCAAGCCTTGAAATAGGAAGCCTAATATTACCATACTAAGCCATACATTGGAACAACAGTGAGGATCAACCTCTACCTTCATTAATCTGTGTACAGGAAATCCCTTCTTATTTCAAGCCTTTGATTTTAGATAATTTGTTGAATGAAAAGCCTGGGTTAACTTGTTTTGAATGTATCAAATGTAGTTTAAATTTTAAAGAAGGTAGGGATCTTTATGACTCCTAAATCAGAGTTCTGTTCCATCCTCCAAATTCCATCCAAACAAATTTCTTAACATGTTTCATATCTCAAGAGTAGAACTGAGGCTTTGCCCATACCTGTCTCACACTAGCCTAACCAATATAGCTCAGAGCACAATTACCATTGGGTCTGGGCAGGGAGTTACCAGCAGAGCCCTTACTGAGTTATCCAAACCACTTTTCAGCTTCAGTTTCTCTCTGACAACTGTCAAATCTGCTTTATCATCAAACTTTAGTGCAGGTCCTTTTAAAATCTTGTCAAGTTTTAGTCTCATTAGATATTACAGTAATTAAGTAATTTTACTTACATTTTGATAATAAGCAGATAATGTATAGATTTAGGGAGACTGTGCCCAATGTTTTGAGCATTCCATTAAAATTTTTGCTGCTCCATCATTATTTATGTTGTGTACTCCTTGGTCTATACACTCTCCTAAAATTAAAAGAGATGGTGGGTGAAACATATTTCTATTTTCATTTTAAGATTCTTAGAACTGACACCAAGGTAAGATAAATGTTTCTTTCAAGGTCCTGAAGGAAGTCTGCCTTCAAGCCAAGAAATCCATATTTTTTAAGCTTCAGCACAGTGTGCTAATCCCTAAGAACTCTTTCTTATCATTAGTCGAGTGGTGTTCTCCAATTATTACTTTGGTTTTCTCGAGAAAAGGCATGTCAAACAGCCTAAATGTTTAAAAAATGTTGGCCTCTGCAAACCTAGAATTCTTCTTTCACTTTGTCCCAGTTGAAAAAAAAAAGAAATTTATGTGGCCAGTGAACTATGATCAGTGAATTTGTCCTGGGTCCTTCATATTTCTCTTCTGATTTGCTCTTCAGAGAGATTTGTGTAGTTGCACTGAAGGAGCTTTATGTGAGCTAGCAGGAGTTCTTTATAACATGGGCTTTGATTTGGTGAATTTTACTGCAAAAATCAGAGTTTCTTAACATTTGATCCAAGAAATACTCTAAAAGGACATAAATTCAATTAGTTTAAGGCAAGTGTTTTCTTAGCTCCTAAGTGAGACAACAGGGAAAATGCAAGGGGTTTTCCAATTATTTATTTATTTATCTATCTATCTATCTATCTATCTATCTATCTATCTATCTATCTATCTATTTATTTATTTACTTACTTACTTGGGCAGTACTCGCAAAGCTTTTAAGCCACTTCAGACAGGCAGCATATACATCTTTCAGTGATTGCAGAGTACAGTCCTTTCCTGTTGTTCGTTATACAGTCAGTTGTTCAGAGCATGCACAATAGTGTACTTACGCATTACAATAGTATACAGCTAAAAAAATCTCACTTTTTAACTGACTATTCAGCATATCTATTCAGCAATGTTTTTTATAATTCTGGAGAATTATTAACATAATTTGTCGACTTGGTGAAAACACATTCGTATTTCTACTCTAACAGATCTTTGCATGTTCTGAAGTTCAAAATGGGGCTTGGGTCAAACACCTTAGAAACGTATATCTGAGAACTGCAATTGCAAAAGACATGGATATTTTAAAATGTACTACAATATTTGCTTTTGTGATATTCCCTGCAAATTCTCCTTGATCCCTCAGCGGACAAGGAAGGAGTGTCAAATAGTATCTTAGGCAGAACAAAGAAGTCTACACTAAGTTTCCATCCAACAGTGCAGCAGAACTGTGGACAGAGTGGATTTAGATTTGATCAGATTTTGAGCATTATTTGGCTCATTAAAAAAATTAACTCACCTTTTTTGAGGTGTGACAGAGACACCCAAAAAAGCACCTAGCAGTAAACAGGGACAAACTACCCACAGAGGAACTGAGAACTAGTCTGAAATCTACTACTCTGCTACCTTTTTTCAGGTCAAGGTATTCTAGGGTTTCATCAGCTACCTCCTCTCAAATGTCTGAAGCAAACCATTAATTCTGGTAAGAAATGCATATGGTATTGCTATTTTAAATACCTCCTGAGCCTACTGCTTTTCTTACAGAAACTTCTAGGCTTTTACTTAGCTGCTATTTATAAAAAGACAAAGGAAAATTTGTCTTTTTTCTTAGTAATAAATTATTACTTTTATGAACAGTTTGCTTTAAAAAGCTTCAACTTTTTATTTTTGTGTGTGTGTTAACAAGCACAAAATAGTATGTCCTTGGTATCATGAGAACTTTTAAAGATTCATTCTCTCCCGTCAATTGTTGTATTTCTTCAATATTATAAGATAACTCTTATCTCCTTGCAACTTCACTATACTGCTTTCTCAATTATGGTTTTTTGTTGTTGTTGTTGTGTTGTTTTTTTTTTTTTTAATTATGGAGGCAGATTGATTCTTTAAAAGTTAGCTGAATTTCTTTAAATCCCTAGCTGGATAGTTTGTACCTTCAATAACTACATTTAATTATTTTGTATAGAAAATGGGGGGTAGTCATCTGTAGCTGTAGAGAAGAAATAGTAGAGATAGAAAAGACTTCCTAGAGAAAAACTGTATTCTTCTTATTGCTTAAAGCATTTTTGTTAATTTAGTTGTCTGACAAGATTTATTTATAAAGCAGTCATTAATAGCAAGGATTTATTTTTTTTTCTTTTATTTTTTTTTTCTTTTTTTTCTTTTTTCCCCAGGCAATACTTGATGCATTAAACAAATCAATCTCATGTTTCTCCCTTGAAAAAAAAACCCACCATATTATCACGTGATGGGCATTTTTAATTTTTACATCAAGGTTTCAGGCAACCACTTCAGTAAGTTTCAGATCCTACGCAGAGCAAAGTTATTTGAGAAAAGTGAGGTTCTCACAGTCCCATGGAAACATGCTTCCTTACGTTCTCCTTTTCCTATCAATTCCTGAGAAAAATAAAGCCCCAGCAGTCTTCTATAACCAAATAATCATCTATATATCTAGATTGTGCTTATTTTCAGAGGATAGTGCTGCATTAAGTAATATAGCTTCATTTTCACAGAGGCCAATAACATGCAAAACTCTAATCCACTTATTGTTTTTTTGTGCACTTTTACAAATTCTTTTTTTTTTTTTTTAGTCTGAAAAACTTCACATGAACTCCGATTCTGACTCTGCTTGATTATATATTTGGAAAACCCACTTTCCTTCTGAAGTCTGAGAGTGAGGATACATGCAATAACATATGCATATATATACATATATGAAATATCTGCAGAGCTTAAGGAGATTCACAACCACAACTGGCCTACAGCAACCTAAGCATGCCATTGTCATTCTATGCATCTCTTTGCTAAAAGCTAGCTGCTTCCACGTTTTGGGTTGGAGCTGGAGGTCCCACAAACAAGCTGCTAAAGTGCTGAAAAAGGCAGAAGGTAGAAAAGCTAGCAGATAAAAATCGATAGCTTAAAAAAAATCTAAAGAAATTTCTCAAGGTATTTCTTAAGTAATTGCCCAATTTTTGCTTTTTGATACTATCTGAAAGAATGAAGTGGTTATCTGGAAATTGCCTGGCAGGTGTGAAAAGGCAAAGGACACATCCAGGGAAGATGTGTGTGTGCTTTTCTGAAAGGACATAGGCAAGATTTCATACTGTCATAGAGCATAATAAGAATTGGTCGTAATTCTTAAATTATATAAATTTTTTAAAAAGGATCTTATGTACAGTACAAGCTATTTCTTTTTGCTTCCATTGTGTTCCAACGAATCCCCTGCTTTAACAAACACTAGTTTTATGGGGTTTGTATACATGTTAAACTTGCATGTGTATGTTAGCTGTTTCTTATTCACTCTTGCACTAAAAGAAAATCATGGTCTATGTGATGGCTTGCTATGGGTGAAAGATCAGTATTTCCTTAAAATCCAAAAATGTCATACCTGAGGTATTAAAATTGTCACCTCTATATTTTTTTTCTGTTAAATGTTTTAAAATTCAACCTTACATTTCATATATAACAAAAACATTACTACCCAATAACTGCAGAACCAAGAAGAAAAAAGTTATCGAGAGTGTGTGAGGATACATTTCACATTAAAGATGAACGGATAATGGGTAAGATATACAATGACAGATGTGGACAAAGTGCTGAGTTTTTCAATTTCTGTGAATCATATTCACTTATTAGTATCATAATCACTTTATTAGTAATTTTTAAATTTTTTGCTTAATTTCTCAGTTTCACTTGCCATTTTACAACACATCACTGAGTTGCGTAATGAAAAGTGTAGCTTACTAGAAAGAATCATGGAAATTCAGAAGGTTGAGGATAATCATATATCTTCTCTGACCAAGCAGAGCTATGACTTCTTACTGCTGTGAAATGCATCAAAATTGAGATAATGTCTGGTATGTGTGTTTCTCATTGCCATAAGAATACTGGTTTGCACGCATGTGCTCAGAAGGTACCAGACTGAACAAAATATCAGCATTTACTTACAGATAGTTAAGTAAGATTTACCACAAAGCTAGACTTTGTGTTCTCTTACTGTGCCTGCTTCTCTCATGTAGCATACACACGCTGCATTTTCATCTCCAGGGAAAACTAGTGAGTTACACCCACAGTGTTTGGTAAACTAAAAAGATGAGCTAGTCATACAGATATAAAGGTTGACTCTGAGCTGTACACAAATACATTTGCTTGTGAATGAATGGATGGCTCTGTCCACTGACCTGCCTCTCTGCTAAGAAAGGCACACATAAAAGTTGATGCCTGCAGAATAAATACACGCATTGCTGCTGTCTACCATCTTGCTCTTGCTTCTACTACTGCACTAACTAGAATGCATGTATTCCTCCAGAACTATTATTATACTTGTCCTACTTTTCTCCTGTGGTCTACCTACAACTCCTCCCACAGTCTCTACTGCCACAGTGACAGTGTCCTGTGACACCACAACATACTCTCTGCATTTACCACATCTGCAGGAAAAGAGCATTGCTCATCCTTTCCCTCTCATCAGTAATTACACGGTGAACTACTTTGAATAAAACTGTGAAGATGACTTTAATTAAAGAAATGTCATTGCCCATCACTGTAGTAACTACATTACTACACAGTTAAAATAAAACAAAAACAAAAAAGAAAAATAGGATGTGTGTTTGGTGTGTCTTCAGGGGCACGTGCGTTTTTGGCCAGGAAAATGCTACAGAAACATGTGCTTTTTGTCTCTCCCTGCTGAGGTTTTAGAGCTTGCATGGGCAGCTCTAAGAGTACCACACCACTATGTAAGCTGCTTATTCACAGACTCCTACACTACTCATAGTCGGTTCTGTCTTCTCCACTGAACAAAATGTTGATGTGTAGCACATATGCAATGTATAGAAAACTTTTGGGATTTGAGTTTTTGCATGTAGAGAATGAATTGCTGACTTCCAATCACACCTAGAAATGCCTATGAGTGAAATCAGTACCAACTGGCAAAGATATATACTGCAATATACACACACACACATAAAGCCTTGTGTTTAATAGAAACAGTTACTGGACTCAGCATGATAGGAGAATTCATGGCTTCCCAATGTGTGGTAAGAATCATAGTATTAAAAGTATAAATTAAGGGGAACTTGTGGAACATACCAGAGAACACAAAAGGAAGTAGGGGATAAGCTTATCTTTTTACTCCATAGTGCTGGATGGGAAAAAAAAAATTAAAAAGCACTAGAAAATTGCACTGGGGAATCAGTGCTGGTTATTATTTAATTTCCTTTTGAAGTCATCTTACTCTTCTGAGCTTCAGAGACCTGCATGACTAGAAAAAACTACCTTCAAAAATCTCATTTTTATGTAAGAAAATAGACAAGTTTTAATTTATGATGACACACGACTTTGGGGGTTGCAGTTTTTGGAACTTATTTTTCATGGACATCGCTACTAGGAAGAAGGGGAGGGACAATATTTTGTTTGTTTTCATGTTTTTTCACCTCCTGTTTTTAATGTGGAAATTTTAAAATGTGGACATAAAAAAACCCCAACCAAACAAAAAAAAACCCAGATCAAAGACCTAAACCTAGTTGAAATGATGCTGGAGGACTCTAGGACCAATTTGTCACTCATTAAGAAAGGTCTCCACAAAGATCAAATAACAACCCCACTATGACTAAGCTGAGATGGTAGGAGGTTGTCTCCAACTTAATACTGAAACTACACCTTCTGAATAATGGAAGACTCAAACTATCTCCAGAAATCTATGTAGCTGTTCAGACTTGTACGCAATTTAGACTCACTGCTGCTCCTTTATGTCTCTCATGAAAATCAGCTGTGTTAAGCTGCAATTCCTCGTGTCATCCTTCTCTCCGAGGCATTGTGGCTTATATCCTAGAAATAGTGAAACCCACTTTAAAATTTCAAAAATATGGTCATTAAAATCAAGCATCTCTAAGCACTAATGTTTTGGTTAATTGAACCTCTCTGACATGTAGTCCCTTAGGTCTCATGTACTAAAATTCAGAAAAATTCACCATGCTGTGAATACATTATTCCTTAAAAACACCAGGACAAAACCAAAGACACTCTTGTTCTGAGCTTGCTGTCATGTTTCATTTTGTAATACTTTTCTCATTTGTGCTTTTGTGATGTCAGGTTGCTTCAGAAATAATTTGTTTCAAACTCTAAGATAATGTTACTACATGTAGGGGAGATTTCTTGGTAGGGCATATGACTCGCTCTATAATTATTTCAAGTTCATTTGATTCCTAAGCTAGAGCACCTCCAACACACACATAGACATACACTTATAAAAGTCCACTTTGCATTCAATTTTGCAGAAAAATCAAACTCAACACAGAACATTTTGAAGCAGAAATAGTTACACCCATTCTAACACCCAAACCCCCATATCATTCAAAGAAGAAATCAAGATTGCAAAGTAAAACATGAAAAAGTTGAGAAATACCAGATTCAAGGTTGCCAGAGTACCTCTTCCTTTTCAGGTACATGTGTTACAACAGCCTTTAAATACATAATACTTTTTCCCATAAAGAACATTGATCACTCAGTAAACAAGCAGAAAATGCTTCCTTTAAGAGCATCTATTCTGTTTTGTCTTGACTTTAACTCTTTACAGATTGTGAATCCCTACAGACCTTGGTTACCAACATACCCAAGATTTGCTCGCAACACAAATAATTTTTTCCACTAAATCTCTTTAATGGGTCTCATTAACACAGGGCCAACATTTTTAATGAGTATCTAAGTTATGAAGTGTAGTTCCTGTTCAGGCAGTCTGTGTCCATCTATCACAAATCCCTCATTACATTTAGGACTTGGCTGCTCTTCTACATCAGTTTTTGTTCCCAGTTTCCATTCCTTCCTTTAAGCTTGTGCACAGCCAAGCCCAGACTCTGATTAAGGCTTATGCTGCCTATAGCATCTTGTCCAGTTTTGTGCTCTTGGCTCGGAATTCCTTTTCCTTGTCTCAAAGAGGTCTTCTCAAGGAAAGAGAGTAACTGCTTAAGTGGAGGGAGAGCACTGGGATGGTGATGGGAGGCACTGTAAGACAGGTAGAACTGAACTTGCCAAAGTTTTCTCTATAGAATTGTTGCGTGATGAGAATGACCCCTGGCATATGTACAAGTTCAAAGCACAGGCAGATGTTATCTTAGTATTAGCTGACATGGGGACAAAGAAGTAATTAACAGTATTGGTATCCAGTGCTCCAATTTGCTGACTGGGCATATTTTATTTAACAATATAGACAGGGTATTTCATACAAGCTTATAAATACACAGTGTTCTTGGCTCTGTCCATAATGGAACATTACATCCATTATAATCCCTACAAATGTTGGAATTTACCACTGATATGAATTCTGCCTTGATTTGTTTTTGCTATTTTGTCACAACTTATCTAAAAACACAAGACATTTTTATTTTGTCTTTAGCATGCTCTTGTAGGTTTCTTTATGCCACAAAGAGTCTATGGAAGGACATAGCATAACTAATTAGAAGTCACTTGCCCTGGTCTGGTGCTGTGAATTAACTCAAAATTTGTGTTTTAAAACTATATCAGCTGTTACAAGTAACTATTTCAAAGAGACCTGAGAGGGGGAAAAAGGTGTGGAAGAACTGAGAGGCTTCAGCCCAGAATAAATAAAAAAAATATCTGTTATATACCTACAGACTTTAAAGCAGATGTTCTGCTTGCCAGGTATGAGACTGAATCTAGGAGCTCTGAATGCCAAATCAATGCCTAAGCATTGTTGTAAAACTTTTATGAGTTTCTTAATTCATATTTCTCAAGATGAATTACTGTTATCAAATCCAAGCAGTTAACATGATTCATTTATCATTTCCAAGAATGTTAAGATGTCAGATCTTTTCATCATGATAAGTTTTTTAAACCAGCAAACAACTTCTGAGAAGTTCAGCCTCTGCACCTTCTCACATCAGGACCGGACCATTGATTCTTCTGGCCATTTCTATGACTAATTTGAAGTGACCTGCTGTTACCTCTTCCCTAAGAGAGCTCAGAAAGAAAGGGAATAAATGCTTCCTTTTCTCAGAGACACCTGGTTATTGGACTCTGGCTCTTACTCTGGACTGTAATCTTCCTATAGCACTTTTTTCTCTTGAATTGCAATAATTGATTTTGAAGAGACTAGACAATCATTCATATTGGGTTGGTGTTTTTGTTTTGTTTTGTTTTGTTTTGTTTTGTTTTGCTTTGTTTTTTTTTTGTTTTGTTTTTTTTTTTTTTACTTCCAAACCTGCTATAACAGTAATAACATAAAGCTTTGGAATTAAAATTTCATTTAACTTTAGCTATCCTTCAAGGGTGAAAGGAGGTTCCGTCAGCACAACCAAGAACAGTACTTGGTCCAGATTACCTGGCAGGTGGCTGAGGATTGTTGTGATGCTAGGTTTGAAACAGGACTCCACCAACATACTTCAGACTTCTCAAGCTCAGCTGGTGGACTGATCCTCCATTTTTTTATATCATAAATTATGTATTTCCTAAACGGCAGCAAAATCCCAATAAATGAAGAGAGACTCTGGGACACAGTGAAATTTTTTCAGGTCCATGTACATTTCATTTGTGTCCATGAACATTTGAATTGTAAAAGGCAAATAAACTTTTTTTTTTTAAAAAAAAAAGGGTGTGGGGGAAGACCACAAATTTAATCATTAATTTTTAAAAGCTGTAGAGCACTTTGAATGGTAAGAAGTGCACTTTGCAAGTGCAGGGAAGAATTACATGAGCAGTGCTTTGCCTTTTGAGACTATAAGCAGGGCTAATAAAGGGCAGGCTCATTTGTCAGGAAACAGCAAATTGATTCTATAAGATCACTCTAACTGCTGCTCCCCTGCTATGTGTAAGACCAGGCAGCTGGCAGTTCATGAGCTAAGCCCCACTTGCTGGAACAATTCATAAGGCTCATTTCCCCAAGCCTGGGAAATCCCTTCCCCAAATGCACACCCAGGATGCAGGTTCTAGTTCCCTCCTGATGAGAGTCCTCTCGCACAACAGACCGGATTTGCATCGCACTGTGGGAGAGGGTACAGCCCGTACAACCTATTGGTTTGCATAAAAGGCGTCAAGGGTGACCTTGGCTGTCATTCCTCCCATTCCCTCTCTCCAACAATGCAAACTATCTTTGTAATGCACATAAAACTCTTGTAAGAAGGAAGTCAGTACAACCTGGCTATGAAATGCAAGGGCTATGTTGAGAGCACTGTAAACACAAGTGGTGGTTACACTCAGATCAACTGGCATCCTTTAGATAAAAAAATGGGGCATGGCTGTCAGTGAGAAACTGCACTTTCAAGTTTTAGCCTTGAAATAAGATAAGTCCATTCACTGTCAGGTCTAAGTCTGTCCTACTGAGCCTGAAAATACTGCCTAGACAATAATGCCATGTTTGGTTTACACCTGTAAGTAGTATCCATTCACAAATTTGAAAAATACCCCACACCAAAACCCTGCAGCACCCAAGATATTCATATAGGAGGACACTTTCAAATAAAATCACTGGTGTTCTTGCCTGCATCCATTTTCCATTCCCATTCCCACTGATACAGCTGACCAGCTTTGTGGCGAGGAACGGAGCAAAGCAAAATCTGCTAGTTTTGCAGTACAGAAATGGTATAAATGAAAATGATTTGTATGGTATTGCAAACATTGAGGTCAGATAGCCTTGTGGTTCAAGATATGGACCGAGATTAAAGTAAGGGTGCCTGTTTTCATTCAGCACTTTCTACTAGACCTCAGAGGAGGTCACTGTCCTATCTATATCCTTCAACACTCCAGTAGTTTTTAGCTATAACCCTTTATGTATATACTGCATGTTCTGACTGCAAGTTCTTTGAAGGAGTTGCCTATTGTTATGTGGATGACACTGTACAGTACTTGGGTTGGGAACTATACTTGGTGACAAATTACAAATAATATTTTAATGAATAAATTGTTTTCAATCACTAAAAGATTAACATGGTATCCCATGTGGAGAAGTGTACTGTGGAATACCCAGTCTTTCTCACGGATTATTCTCATCATTGTTGTAGAGGAAAAAGTAATGGGTTTTGAGGTTTTGCAAATACTAGTGGTTTTCAAGCACATGTTTTTTCCCACAGTTCAGATGAGGGGTACTATTCAAAAAGTGTTGTCTTTTTCACGTCTGCTTTTTTTTTTTTTTTTTTTTTTCCCCCCCCACAAAATCAATGACTAAAAAGGTCAGTCCAACACAAGTTGGTTGTGCTATTTATAAAGTATTATAAAATATTTTGTATTGTCTATTTGAACAGTTTGTCACTTAACATTTTCAAGAATGACCAGGCTTTCATACTTATTTCAGTCTTCTGCAGGCAGAAGGAATATTGGTATTGATTTTAATTTCAGAAGTTGCAAAGCTAGAATAAATCAAATCAAATTGAAGATTCTGAATTCAGATTACCCTTTTTTTGTTAGGTAAAGTGTGTCACTGAATGCACAAACTTGAGCTTCCTATAGAAATGTAGGTTGTCACGGAAGACATCCTCCATAAATTTAACATTGTAGAGGAGACAGCATCCATGGGTATTACTCCTAAGCATTCTGTTACAAATAATTATTTACATAACTGTTATAGACTGTTAAAGACTGAACACAATCATGTTTTTTAAAAAAAATAAAAAAAGTAAAATCTGGTGTGGGTTTGTGGGGTTTTTGTTGTTTTGTTTTGGGTTTTGTGTGCCTTCACTGGCAGCTTTCCCCTATTGCCTCTCTTTTAAACTTTCCTCCATGGACTGTTCTTCATTTAAATGCATTTTACAACATGGAGTATTTTCAGACAGGATCTTTAGGTATACTATTGATATTCCTTGCAAATTTTATATCTGGTATCAGAGTTCTGTATAAAAGGTAGACATTTCTATGAAAATCTTTTTAAATAACAAAACCTCCTGGCAAAGTTTTTAGAGCAGTATAAAATGTTTCCACCATTGTCTGCATGACGGTAAAGTTCTAATCATTCATAGGACTTTTTCCCACCTATAGTTTCTGTGACCCCATTGTGCAATGCAAACAAGACAAAACATTTTCCACGGGATTGTTTATGCTCTTTGTTAATCCCACAAGTGCTCCATGAAACGTGAGTAGAACACTACTATGATACATTGGGATGAAGCTGGGTGATAGTGAGTCTGTATGTAGCTTCAATCCTGTAAGTAGTGCAGTCACAAAAGCACAGAGCTCTGTATGGACTAAATAACTTTGTGTTCACCTATAATGCACAGCAGGACACAGTGTGTGTAACCTCAGATGCTGCATAGAGTTTTTGTGTTTAGTACAAAAATCACACAGAAAGACAAATGGGGTGGGGGCAAGAACACCAGTTTCACAAAAATTTTGTAACACACAAATCATAACACCACCGTCCTTGACTTATCAAATCGAGCTGCACTTAGCACTGATGTCAAAACAGACTTTTTGTCTTCATCAAGTTCATTGTGAATGAAGACTTTATTTAATGCTTTGCTGATCAGAGGTGGTTGTGTTTACATACAATAACATGTGTAAACACATCAGACCTCACGCAAAGGTCTTAATGCATCTACAGTAAAAATAGATCCAACACCCCTCAAAAGTAAATACAATTGTAACTCAGATTACTTCAAGCATGGACAGAGGTCTCTTAGAAAGACAGTTCTATACACACTAAAAATGGAAATACAACAATTCAGGTCTGATATTGTAACAATTTCAATTAAATACTGAAGGTACATTAGCTTCTCATTCAGAACCGACATAGTGCAAATATTCACCCTCTCTTCTCAGAAATTTATTAAAATCCACAGAGCAGTGTTTAAATTGTTATATATTTTGTGCTTTATTTTCCTGAGCTATCTGTGAGCCTCCATGCAAAGTTTCAGGAAGCTCTCTTTCTCTATTCCTTCCTCCCTCCCTCCCCTACACTTGCTGCATTTACACAACCAAATTTGCTGGGTTTGCAGAAACATTCAACATTAATAGAAGAAAAAAAAAATCAAATAATGAAAGGTCAGGTCACTGAAAAGGTGGCAGTAGTAGCAGCAATGAAAAGAAATTGTAAAAGATGCAATCACCTTACCACTCATCTTTGTTTCCTGCTGCCCTTAGTGCTTTCTGAAGTGGACAGTAGTTAAGTGACTTTCCTGTCTTTTTAAGTGCCTCTGGCTGAAGGCACAGGCATTTTCACAAGGGCTGCACATTTAACCTTGTTCAGAAAACTACCTTTGTAAGAAATAAGCCTACTGAAAAGGAACTGAGGTTTCCAGAGCCTTATGAGATCCCCTATGGGCAGCTGCAGGTCCAAGTCACGATGGGGAATGAAGATGCACACCAGTATGGATTGTCTTGGCATTGTAAACCTAGTAAGTAAGGGACAGAAGACCCCACTGGTTTTAAGCAATATACACACAACACCTCTGGCAGAGATGGTGAAAAATTCAAATGGTCTTGCTTGCTGGCAAGATCTGGGCACTATCTCATCAGTTTAATTAATCACTGGGGAAAACTGTACAATGCTGCTCTGATTATAAAGTAATGGGTCCATCAGGTGCAATTAGAGCCCAGTTGAAACACTGTAGTTTGCTTGAAAGCTGTTCGAGTAAACAATTGTGGGTCCTGGATGGGGCTCCTTTTCTAATTAATCCATAGAGAACTCAGTATTAGCTTTTCCTCAACAAGGCATTTCCTAATATGTGATGGTGTTTTGCTTGTGCTTCAAGTCTTGCTGGTAATTAAAGGCAGATTTTCATATAGGTATCCATTTCATCACCATAGCACCCTCCTAGAAATGCTTCTCCCTGGGGCATGCCAAACTGCTGTGCTATTACATCATGCCCAGAGGTAGCACATGTGACATGATGCAATAGCGTGAGGGAGAAAGAAGTGCTCACAGTGTCATAATATTCCAGAAAGCATGTCTTTGGTGGTAAAATAATTTCCTGAAAACTAGGAATGGTTACCCAGATACTCCATCAATGTGAGGAGGTTTGGAGACAGCAGATTATGTTCAAGTTCTGTGAATTTTATGTACTAGCAAGTACCTAAAAAGAGAAGTTACTATATGTAGAAAGCATCTCATCTGTGACCCAGACCATAGCTATAATAGCTGTATGACTTATCCTTGGTGTTAGCCTAAATTTGTAGTCTGCTAGGTGAATATGACAAGGGAATGCATTGCACATTCAAGACAGAGTGTTTGTTAAAAAGGGAAAAAATCCCCACCCTAATGTATTAAGATCCTGACATGCCATAATACTTGCATAGAAATGGCATCTGCTGAGCAAGATGAACATTTTCTATCTGGTGGTGATGGGAGTCTCCATAGCAATATTCCTCACAGAGATATCTTCAGGTGGATGAGAAGGTATTCCCTCCTCAGAGGAAGAACAGAGTTCTGTTCCGCACAGTTCTTATAGCCTAGGTGGCTGTGGTCCTACAAAACCACTCCAGCAGAAGCATTTTCCATTTCCATTTCCATTTCTAATGATCTCTCTACTTGTCATAGACTATCTCAGATACAAGTAAAAAGACTATTTTACATGACCACTTGTGAAGGAAGTTTCTACTGATTATTTACAAATGTAATATTTGTTCACTTCTGCAGCAGGAAGTTCACTCCACCTAGGAAGTTAATCAAACATGTTTAAGCATACAAGTAAGATCGGACACAGCAGCAGTTTCCTTGGGGAAAATGTTAAGACTCGCTTGAAATTCCCACAAGTATAGCCCCTGTACCAATCAGTCAAGGTTCCATGGGGAAGGTTCAGTCTGTCACTCAGTTCCAAGCATGTCCATCTCTAGCCAGACCATAGTCTCATGTCTGCTGATAGCTGTCTGCCTCCCTCCCTCAAATAATGACTCTAGTGCAATGTGTGTGTGCACAGGCACCACCCTGAAACACCACAGTTACAACTAACAGACATACTTGGCTTTTGTACTTCTAACTTAAGCTTATAGTGCTTGCCACAATCTTAAGCTAAACCAAAGCAAACCAAGTCATCATTTTATTATCATGTTCCCAAACGCTCTTCCTAGGGTTATATTTTGGTGAAGTTTTTTGGTTTTGTTGTGGCATGATATTTTACACCCCTGTCAAACCTTTTCTAGCTTTACCAGCGTTAGGAGTGATCTGAAGCACCTGGAAAGTAGTGGCTGTCTCATCTGCCAAGGAATAAAGAACTTTCAGAGGAAACTTGATTTCTTTCATTGTGATAGACACCCCAACAGGCCATGATTTCCTCAAACCACTGCACAGCCGTCTTTCACACTTATAGAAGCATAATGCTGGGTTGGCAAAGGTGAAAATACTGGAAGACATCTCTCTCTCCTTTGGCCAGCACAGTCCTTGTAAAAAACATCAAACCACTGAAATGACAGCATGAAATGTACGTTGCACTTTCACCTCAATGGCAAAACCAATATAGTCTACACTTCTGGCTTGTCAAGGCTGGACCTTATTAACAGGATGCCTCAACATCTTACATACTCCTGCTTTGTACAGACACAATGCTTCTAGTTTCTAAAGCTACACAAGTACTCTTTCTCTTTGTACCTCAGAAATAATAATTTTGGATACAGAAACAATTATTTTTTATAACAGAGATGAAAAAGATTATAGCACTTAAATTCTCAAATTGCATCCAGGTTAATAATGACATCATAGCTACAAATTTATTTGCTCATATTGGATTCCTTAAACCATTTGGCTGTGCCAGTGAAGTACAGTATAAATACTCTCCTTCAGTAGCACTTTGGATTTCAATGTACAGTGTAGCTTTCAACAGTGATCAACTGCAGAAAATGAATTTTATCTGATTGATTATAATCAATGGCAAATTATAGCATACAGCATCTCAAATTCTCATTGATATACATATTCAGTTATTTAATTTTGCAAGTTCCCCCTTAATCAGAGTGAACTATGGATGTTGGGCTAAAAGTGACAGAACTGGCATTATTGTACGTATTTTGTAAGCTACATGATTTAAACTGGTGTGCTCAGTCTGGCTACTGCTGAATCCTGCTGGGCAATTTCAGAAGGATGGACTGTAACTTGACAGATAGAGCTAAGCCCTGATGGCTCAAGGGCCTATCACTCAAGAAAAAGAGCAGGCTGCTTGTTCTCTGGTAAGAGGACTTTTGGTGTAAGGGCTGTTAATCCAGAAGACTGCACCAAATACAGACAAAAAGAATCTCTTGAAAGAAAAAAAAAAAATCCCCTTTGTGCGCTCTTACATTTCTCAATAAAGAAGTTGGGGTTTTTTTGTTGTGTTTTTTTTTTTTTTTTTTTTTTTTTTTTTATAACAAAGACAACTGGGGAACGTTTTTCAACAGCATCTCACCCTCCCTCCCCTGAAGCTCTCTCATGCATTGTGCTCTCCTGAGTTTTAAGCCGGAAATTAGGTTGGAAGAGCAGTAAGCCTGAGATACAATCATCTGAGTATTATAAACATCCCCATACTGTGTTCTCTGTGTGTGTGAAAATAAAAATCACTCCCCCTGCTTAGCCTCCCCCCAGTTTTTACGTGGAGTCTAATGATATCTGAGAGACAAAACCTCTTTGGGTTTTATTGGCAAGATTTCCTACCCCCTGCAGCTGAATCTTTCTTCCCTAGAGCCATCAGAAGTGGTCTTGAAAATCTCCCGTCTCCAGACCTGCTTTTGGCTACCCATTCTTGCAATTCCTTGCATCCTCAAGATGCTTGTCCTTAGTGTCAGGCAGCATGCTATTGATACATCCTGAGTGTTAATGTGTTATTCATATTTCTCTGAGTTCATCAGTGTCTCAGCTTGTTATTCTCGCTGTTCTCCAGAATAATAGAGTTTAGTGAGGCAATTTGTGCTCAGTTCCCGCAGTGTGTGCAAGGAACATACTCTATTCAAAAATATTACAGAAAAAATAGCAACTACATCTAATCACCTTTCCTCCAGAGATTTAAAGCACAATAACACTGTCTCTAACTATATTCACTTAACTGTTTTTTAAATAATACTTTCTACTGTAGAATTGTTCAGATGCTCCCTTCAAAAGAGCACTTTTCCCTTGTCACTTCGGCTTTAGTTCCTGATGGATACTCAGCTGTAATCATGTCTCACCAGTGTAAATAAGCAACAATGCCTCTAATGTCAGCACAGTCACAATGGAGTAAGAAAGAAGAGAGAGAATCAAGCCCTTAGCATCATGTAATACACAAAGTTGCTTTTATCTACACCTTGCTGATATAGCAATGCCTGCTCATACACTGACATAGCTTTGCACTGAACTGACTTTCCACAGATGAGGGGAAATTTCTGTGCCGATATAATCAACAGTATAAATTTAACCTTATATTGAGATTTGATTTAAAGTATTAAAGGATATAATGCAGTATTTTTTAGAGCAGGCTGCCCCAGCACAACCCAAATCAAATGCTCAGATTTTGTCAGATTTCAGTGCACAGGAGGTACAGAATTTTCTCCTGCTATATTGTCTGTTCAGTGCAGTGTGCAGACCTGCATTCATCCTATCATGCATGCATGAGATCAAGTATCATGAGGCATGAAGAGAATAACAAATTAGATATTTTAAGTTCTTCAGCCTCTATCTTTTGCTAGGTAGCATCTCAAGTACCAAAAAATGTACATCAAAATATATTCCATAGACATATTTTCATCTTTGACTTTATGTAACAGGGAACAAATATCTAAACCAATATAAATGTCAGATTATCCGTGCATTATCTGTGATACATAGATCTTCCAGATTCTTCTAGCTATGTGTGAAAATAAAAAAAAATCTTCTTATTTTGAGAACTTAGAGACCAATATGCATTGAATTAATGAGAAAAAAATCTTTTTAACTAACTAAAAAAATTAAAGAACTTATCTAGTTAACTAAATGACTAAAACCAAACTATGCTTGTTTTATCTCAGTTAATGTACTATTCTCAGTTAATGTACTATTCTCTATTCTCTGTTTATATTGCTTTAATGTAAAGAGTGCAATGGATTTATGTGTTAATTTCCCTCAAATTTTCATAAGTTGCATACAGGATAGCAGCAGAGAACTGCATACAGGACACAGGCCCTGCATCAACTTTGCAGCTACTGTTTCTTGACATGTTGGCATCTCTATGCCATCCTCCAAAATATTAAGCTATCTGATGAACACAGCCTGACTTAAATGTTATACTCAGTATTGCTGATGATCTTGCTGTGCTTCATGAAGCCAGAGAAGCTTTTCCAGGTTTGCATTTCCAAGCCAGCTGCACTATGTTGAAAGCTATAGTGCCATATGCTAACCTTAACTGGCATTTAAATTATATACATGAGAAACGGATTTAACGCTACAGAGGTGAAGTGTTAACACTTGGAAGTAAAACAGAGAAGTAAAATCAGGTTTGAATTCATCCAGTCTAAACATCACAAATATTTACCTTAGGATTTTTGGGCACATGATAATCCTTCGCCCTGCTGGTGGGTTTCATGTTGGTGTGGCAGAAAGAGTATGCTCAAGCTGAAAACTGCACAAGTCTTCTCTGACATCTTATTTGAGGATGAAATCCAACAGAATAAGTATGCAACCAAGGTTTGTTATATTTAGAGCTGCTTCTCTGTTCCCACCATTCCCTCCTGTTTTCAGGGGCTGACAACTTATCTCCATGTGTATTTCCATTATGAACCACTGTACACAAGATATAAGGCCAAGTTTACAGCACAAGCAGCAGAGAATTTCTGAATAACATTCTCCAGGTCCACAAGAACATTTATAGTGCTCAAGCTCATTAATGTTTTTCATTCTGAGACCTGTCACCTAGAGAGTCTGTGACTCTTCAAATGCTGCAGGAATGCTAATATAAATAACACGGTGCAGTTGTTGTGATGCACTAAGGACTACACCTCTAAAAGTTACTCTGAGAAAGACAACTATCAATATTTCAATACTATGCACAAAAAGAGAGCAAACTTACACGATTTAATAAATAGGCAGAGATGTAAATATGGACTTTAATGAAAAACATAGACAGTGGATGTAAAAAAGCATTCACATATAAAATTTGGCAGTTCACTGATTTTATAATTTACTCAACACCCTGAAGAATTTGGATCAGGACCCATCACAGAGTACTTTTCCTATCTCCTTGTATTATTGTGTCAACATATGCAGGATTTCACAGCAATGAAACAAATCTGTTCCCGTGGACAAAGTAAAATTCAGCAGAGATATCTTCTTGCAGAAGGAGACATCAAGATTTTGAAGAATCATTAAAAAAAGAAATGAAATTTCTTATTAAAGGGATGTTCCCATTTTTTGGATGAAGTAGAAATAGAACCACATGATGAAAGGAAGAAATATGCATTTCAACAAAAATGTAAGACAATATTCGTTATGTCATGAGGAGGGCAACAAAGTTGGTGAAAAGATTGGAAGGCATGTCCTGAAAGGAGTGCCTGAGGACTCTGGTTTCATGAATAGGAGGCTGAGGGGCAATGTCATTGCTCTCTACAGCTTTCTGAGAATGGGAAGTGGAGGGGCAGGTGCTGAGCTCTTCTCCCTGGGATCCAGTGACAGGATGTGTGGGAATGGTTCAAAGCTGTGTCACAGGAAGTTCAGACATGAAATTAGGAAGCATTGCTTTATAGAGAGCATTGGTCAAATTCTGGAACAGGCTTCCTAGGGAGATGGTTGATGCACCATGCCTGTCAGTGTTTGAGACGTATTTGAACAATGCCTTTCATAGCATGTTTTAATGTTTGGTCAGCTCTGAAGTGATCAGGCAGTTGGCCTAGATAATGTCTGTAGGTAGCCTTCAATTGAACTATTCTAATTCTATTCTATTCTATTCTATTCTATTCTATTCTATTCTATTCTATTCTATTCTATTCTATTCTATTCTATTCACTTCACTTCACTTCACTTCACTTCACTTCACTTCACTTCACTTCACTTCACTTCACTTCACTTCACTTCACTTCACTTCATTATTGCTCTCAATATTATATTTGGATTGTAAATTACTTAGTTTCTCCTTTCACATATATGATCATAGACTCATGGAATGGTTTGGGTTGTAAGGGACCTTAAAGATCATCTAGTTCCAAAGCCCCTGCTGAGGATAGGGACACATTCTACTACATCAGGTTGCTCAGAACCCCATCCAAGTTGGTCTTGAACACTGCCAGGGAGAGGGCAATGACAACTTCTCTGGGCAACCTGTGCCAGTGTCTCACCACTCTCACAGTGAAGAACTTCTTCCTTATATCTAAACTAAATCTATCCACTTTCATTTAAACATTTAAAAACATTACCCCTCATCCTATCACTACACTCCCTGATAAAGAGTCCCTCCCCATCTTTCCTGTAGCCCTCTTTAAGCACTGGAAGGCCACTATAAGGTGTCCCCTGAGCCTTCTCTTCTTTAGGCTGAACAACCCCAACTCTTCCAGCCTGTGCTCATAGGAGAGGTGCTCCAGCCCCCTGATCACCTTTGTGGCATACTCTGTACCCATTCCAACAGGTCCGTGTCTTTCTTATGCTGGGGGTCCCAGAGCTGGACAAAGCACAGCAGGTGTGGTCTCACGAGAGCAGAGTAGAGGCAGAGAACCACCTCCCTCAGCCTGATGGCCACAGTTGATGCAACCCAGAACACAGTTGCTTGCTTTTCATACCCCAGTACCCCCAAGTCTTTCTCTGAAGGCTGCTCTAATCTCTTCATCCCTCAGCCTGTATGGATAATGGGGGTTGTCTTGACGCATGTGCAGGACCTTGCATTTGGCCTTGTTGAACTTCCTGAGGTTTGGACAGCCCCACCTCTCAAGCCTGTGAAGGTCCCTCTGGATGGCACATCCCTTCCCTCCAGTGTATCAACTGCACCACAGCTTGGTGTCATTGGCAAACCTGCTGAGGGTGCACTCAATCCCACTGTCCGTGTCACCCCCAAAGAGGTTAAACAGCGCTGGTCCCAACACTGACCCCTGAGGAGCACCACTCATCACTGCTCTCCACTCGGACATTGAGCCACTGGCCACAACTCTTTGAGTGTGACCATCCAGCCAATTCCTTATCCACCAAGTCCTCCATCCATCAAATCTACGTCTCTCCAATTTAGAGACAAGGATGTCATGCAGGACAGTGTCAAATGCTTTGCAGAAATCCAGGTAGATGACATCAGTTGCTCTTCCTTTATCCACTAGCCCTGTTGTAGATAGCCACCAAATTTGTCAGGCATGATTTGCCCTCTGTGAAGCCATGCTGGCTGTCACTAATCACCTCCTTATTTTCCATGTGTCTGAGTACAGTTTTCAGGAGGATCTGTTCCATGGTCTTTCCAGACACATAGGTGACACTGACTGGCCTGTAGTTCCTGGTTCTTCCTTTTATCCCTTTTTAAAAATGGGGGTTAGTTTCCCCTCTTTCAGTCAGTGGGAACTTCCCCAAATGGCTACACCTTCTCAAATACGATGGTAGTGTCTTAGCCACTTCACTCACTAGTTCCCTCAAGTCTGGCCCCTCATCCGTTCCCAGGCAGAGCTCCATGCACTAGAGAGTGACTCCTCCTCCTTGTCTCCCCTGCCTGTCCTTCCTAAAAAGCCTGTCTCCTTCCATGCCAACACTCCAGTCATAGGAGCCACCCCACCGCATCTCCATGATGCCAGTAAGATCACAGCCCTGCAGGTGTGTTCACGTCTCTAGCTGCTCTTGTCTATTCCCCGTGCTACATGTGTTTGCATAGAGGCATTTAAGTTGGTCCTGATGAAGGTGACTTACAGCTGGAACTCCTTTGTGCTGCTCTTGAGGTGCTCTCCTGCTGACCTGTGACCCCTCTCCTGGCTCTGGGCAGCTGTTGCTGGCACTGTCATCAGACTGGTAAGATTGGGATGGATTGAGGTTCCCCTTCCCTGGTAGCTTTAGTTTAAATCTCCCTTCACCAGCTGGGCAAGCCTATGACCGAAGATGGTCTTCCCTTTCTATGACAGATGGACCCCATCAGCTCCCATCAGCCCAGGTTTCTCACAGCACGTACCATGGTCTAAGTAGCTGAACCCCTGGCTGTGGCACCAGTCCCATGACCACCTGTTGATTCCGAGATTCGACTGGCCCTTTCAAACCCCTTCTGGGGGTCGGGCAGGAGGGGTGGCCCCACTCCTGCCTCTTCAGCCACTTGTGCCTGCCAGCGCCCCGGGTGTGCCCGCGGCTCAGGAGCCCCCCGCACCCCACACTCCCCAAGTCACTGACGGACGCGCCAGCACCACAGCTGGGTGCTGTGGCACCTGGTTTTTATTTTGTCTAATTTTCACTGTCACTTTGATTCCTCACAAGGATTTAAAAAGTTACAAATATGAGCTTTGATGCTAACTGGCCATTGAAAAAATGAAATAAATACAGAAGTGAACCAAAAGATAAACCGTGATGGGTAGTGCTGTATTTCATTTATAACATGCACTGAAATAAAACTGGATGTTTCAGATGGTGTAGAATTAAGCACAGCTCCTCTACTGAGAATGGCTGTGTGACTTTTTTTTTAAGAGTAGGAGTTCTAAGTAGATTGAACACTAGTGTTGTGGACAAACTGGTCAACCAGTTGTTCATGAAACGCAGGTGCATGATGCACCAGACTGTTCTGCCTGTAAGTGTTGCAGCTGCCTTGGGGTCACTGTTGTCTCTCCTTGAAGCCACTGCCAGAGGGCCTCACAGCTTTCTTCTCTGCTGCATGTGTCTGATGAGTTTCCATCTGAAAGATTTTATAAGTAATTTGCTCTGCTGGGAAGCATAGTTACTCAAAACTAGACCACTATGATGATTTATCTGCAAAGAGAAACCATTAACTAATTATACCCCAAAACATGAAACATAACCTATAGGATTTTTGACATTGGCTTGGAGGAGAGGGGAAAAAAAAGAATCCAATATACAGTGACATTTCCATCATGAAATCAATTTTCCCAAATGGGTTGCAGTTTTCAAAGCACAATGCAAGATTTCAAGATGATGTACTATCCTTTGCTGTTTTCTGATTAACAAAAATGTTTTATCTTTGTTTTTATTTTGGCAAAACCCCCACATTTTTTTGGTTATTGTTGTTTTATGCCAGCCATTGTGTTCCTCTTTGCAAAATTTACGGTTTAAAAGAAAATAAAAGCTGCATTGCTATAATCATAGATGTCTAAAAAATTCAATCAGAAGTTAATTATAATAATAAAAGCTCTTTCAAATTCAATGAGTTACAACTGGTAGGGTAATCATTGTTTCTGGAAAAATAAGGGTGTCTTTTCTCCCTTTCAGATGAGCAATATGGTTTGGAAAGGTTGTACTATCTATCTTTATTCAAGTCACATGATGAGAATGTATTCAGTTTAACATATTTGACAGACATCCTAAGGAAAAAGAGAAATGAGATTTGTTCTTGGTCAACCTGATTTGCTTAGGTTTAATAGGATTGTGAACACATTTGATCTGTGCTCTCTTTTAATGCTGCACATTATTTCTGGATGACTTACCCTCACTTACATCTCAGTTCTGCCGTGGTAAAGAACAGAATTTCATTTTGACGAAAGTGATGAAAAATTAGAATTTTCATTTTGGCAAATTATGAGTGAAACAAGGGTACTGTGAAATTGTGGTGGTATCCATACTTGGTGGGAACACTCCACAAGGTCATTTAATTAGAAGAATTCCTGTGCCTAAGGGACTCATACATGTTAAAGATGTGGAAGTGAAGATATCTGGTACAGAATCTTTATTGGACAGAGCTGTGAACAGGCACAGCTCTTCCATGGTATAGTGATCTTAGAAGTTTCCATACCAACATATAAAGAAAATGTCCTCTATTATCTGGTTCAACTTTGTCTGCTGCAGAATATTAGTGTGGATCAAGGTGTCTCTCTACACTTCAGCATGCTATTGTGATTTACCTATATATTGTGTTGGGAAATGTCCATAAAATCAAAGGGTTTTTTACTTCATGCTGTCTTCATCTTCAGTGAATTATACTTCCTGAAGTGTCTTACAGCAGCTACTGAAATATTTTTCTACATGTTACTATGTTTTGGTAGCATAACATTAAGTACATATTACAGAGATGAACCAGGATCATACTGCGTTACAAACTATTGAAACACAGAACAAGCAATTCCTCGACCTTCAGAATTAATGAAGTCTTGTGTCTAATGAACAAGTGTTTTCTTTCATGTTTGAGTTCCCATGTGCATTCCTGGATGACTAGAAAATAGTGTACTTAGTTGTCAGACTCTTTTTTACTGAAGGCATTATTAGGATCCTTAACTTCTTGTAGGCTTGTTTGTAGAAAATTAATAGGAAATTACTAACTTTAAAGATATGACCCTCTGCCAAATTTGTCTGAAACTGAGGACCGGTTTGAACTTTGTTGGTAGGAGATGAATACAGAGACAGAGAGCATATCCACTATAGCCTCCTTCATTTAGGAAAACAGGCTGTCACAGCTCTCCATTCCAAGGAGTGTAGAACTTGAAAAAATTACAGAATACAAGGCATGCCTTTGGCACATGAGGGTGCTCGAAAAGATAGTCCTGAAGAACTGGTCAGACAATAGGTAGATTGTTACAAGCATGGGAGCACTGCCTCCTCTAGAAAGCTGTCATGAGTATTATGGAGGTATTTGAAGGAAGATAATGAGGTTCTGAAGGTGTTCGTAGGACAATTCTAGTTTAATAGAGGGGCAAACAAAATCAAGCAGATAATGGTGATGACTTAAAATGACTTATGATCAAAACCAAGCCAGCCTTAGATATCAGCAGGTAGACCTTAAATCTGATCTATTTTTGGTGAGTTTTTCAATTCACACTGCATATAATGAGAAAAAGTATTGCTGCTACAAATTTATTTGCTGCGGTTTTTAAACTAATGATGGCTACCATTCTTAGGTGAACCAATGAATCTTTCAAAAAGCCTAATTAAAAAGGAAAAATTTGGATGATTTGCATGATTCCAATGTGAAATAGAAAAATACATTTTGAAGTAAATCCTTTGCTTTCTGCCATAACATGCCTGGAGCAGATATTTAAAGCTCCTTTTACATTTTATTTTGCAAAATGTTGCAAAACAAGCACAAGTAACTTAAAGCATTGACAGCATTTTTTGCATCCTTCAACCTCTAACCTTAATATAAAAGATGCCTTGATGACATGATTCTGAAAAAAACTTCAGCGCTTATGGCTCCTAGCAGTCCCCAAAGACTGCAATGGATGTTCAAGGCCTCAGATACAGAGAGAAAAAGAATTCAGTAAGAATGAGTAAGAATAAAAATAAGAAAAAAAGATTAAGAATAAGCATAAGAAAAAATTAAGAGTAAGAATAAGCATAAGAACAAGAAAGAATACAACATTTTTTTTCACCATTTTCCACCTTTTGTAGCTGAAAAGTCAGTATTTCTATTTAAGGTGTTAGAAAATCTTTGATCAGTGCAATGAAATTAAGGGACTGAAGAACTGCTGATAAATTCTAAACTTTATTTTATGTAGCTACTATGTAAGTAGTAGAAGGTTATTTCCAGGGAAAGGCTAAACCAGGCTCTTTTATTTAATGGGTGTCTAAATATTTTTCTCTGTAGGGAAGGCATATGGCAATAGATGATTTTGTTCTAATCACAATACTTTCTCTTCATTCCTGCTTGCAATTTTTCCTTGCTGCTTTAATGTTTTTAAATCTTTCAGTTCCCAGTAGTAGAATGGATGGATTCCAGACACGTTACACAGCTGAAGATAGACTCCTATGCTGCCCTTTCATAGTCCACAGTAGTTTTATCATTCAATGTACTAGGAAATGGATCAGTCCCTCTACGTGAGAACCACTTTATTTTAAAGTATAGCTTTAAAAAATAAATTTAAAAAAACCCACTTCACAACCTCAAAACATATGAATTGCTTACTGCTAGCTGGGGGGAGGAGGGAGAACTCATTTCAGAAGTTGTTTGCTAAAAGGCATGAACTCAGAAACAGTCAGCCCTGATAACTCACTTATGTTTTTCACTGAATAAAATATTTTGACATTTTTGTGGTTTAAATGAGAGCTGCTGAGAGCTGTTCACAGGCAATTCAAACTGTAGTGAGCAAGTCACTGTAGGCTGGCATGAATTCATATCAGCATCTTCCCCTGTCAATTACCCTGTCAGGCCATCCTCCAGTTCAGTCTGTGGGCGTGGAGATGGAAAGAGCAGCACAGCCAGAAAGTGTGGGTCTTCCCATCCCCGAAGGGCTCTCCAGAAGGTTCTGGTCCTGGCAAACAGTGGCTAGAGTCAATCAGACTGTGCCTTCCCTCCCACTCTGTACCACCAGTGAGCAATGCTTAAGCCACAAGTCAAGACACAGCCATGCTTTTGACCCACCTTCTAGTGTTGATTTATTATTATCTGTCTGTCTGTTGGAGAGGGTTAGGTACAAAGGTTCAAGGGAAAATTGCAACTTTGGTTGGTGCAAGACACCTGCTATCCATATGCCATCCCCTACCAATGTTTGCAGAGGTGCCCACACATCTCCTTTTGTCCTGAGAACCCCAGCAGCAACCTTTTCCACTTCTCCCACATTTTGTTATGTAGGAATGGCAGAGATGGGGAAAAGAGGTGTGACAAAGCACATCAATGATGTTGTATAAATAAGAAAGATCTAGAGGGGTTTTTCAAAAATCAGGAGGGAAGAGAAATGGGGTAACTTGCAGGAAAGGGGAAATAAAGGTAAAAATACTCAGAAGACTGCAATCAGAAAAGGAGACAAAAAAAGGGAAATACTTAGATTTTTAAACTGGGTGGGTGAAAGAGAAGCTCTAACAGAAGAAAAGGATAATTGGCTGATTCTGAGGTATGGCAGATTGGAAAGAAAGAGGATGTATGTAGGAAAGAATATGTAAGTCAGAAGAGAAACAGGCAAATGAATAAATGGGGCAGGTAGATGTGGTAGAATAAGAAATGAAGAAATCAAAATGAAGAAAAATGCTGGAGAAACAGAAAAGGAGAAAATGACCAGAATGAAGCAGACGGGAAAAAATGTAAAGATGAAAAGAAGAAAATGAAATGGGAGATATGCAGAGGGTGAAAGGAAAAAGGGCAGCTAAAGTAAATAACCTTGGGATGGACTAAATTTAATTTCATTTAATTGGGCTCCTAATTTTACTTATTCTTTGGTACTGTTTATAAACATTTACTGAGTTAGTGTCACCTTACAGGTTACATCTGTCATGTAAGGGATAGAATATATACAGCAAAGAAACAAGGTTGTTGAAACAAACAAAATCAGTTTTGAGAGGTCAGAGATTTTTCCAAGACGGTAAAATATTATTATTACCTAGTGGGAAGTAGGTTAAAGGATTGCAGTGTAAATTAATAGCCACAGTAGGTTGTTCTTGTTAAAATAAGAGACTTTTCAGAAGGATTTTAGAGAGTAGAAGAATGGCTTTTTGACAGAATAGCTAAGGAGGATGTGGAAGATGGAGGAAGAAAAGTACAAGGGTAAAACCTTCATGTGAAGATGGAGAACCACAGTACGTCAGAGTTGTGAATGTGTGCCTTGCAGTGAAAGAAAATAAAAATAAAGAGAGAATTTATGCAGACATTGAAAAGGTGAGGCAACTGAATGAAAGGGTGGAATTTACTGAGTGGATAGGAATGAAGAGAGATGGAATGGCTAATGCCTGATGCTTCTGGACACAAGTGTAAATTGGGAGAGGAGTAGCTGGAGAGCAGCCCTGCAGAAAGGGACCTGGTGACGCTGGTTGGCAGCTGGCTCAGGGTGAGGCAGCAGTGTGCCCTGGCAGCCAAGAGGGCAAACTGCATCCTGGGCTGCCTCAAACACAGCACAGCCACCCGGTCAGAAGAGGTGATTATCCCACTGCATTTAATGCTGGTGCAGCCTCACCTTGAGTGCTGGGTGCTGTTCTGGGCCACACGATTTAAGATAGAATGTGAAGGTACTCACAGAATCACAGAATCATCTAGGCTGGAAAAGGCCTTGAAGATTATCTGGTCCAACCATTAACCTAAACTGCTCTCCACTGCACCAGATCCCTCAGCGCTATGTCAACCTGACTCTTAAACCCCTCCAGGGATGGGGACTCCACCACCTCCCTGGGCAGCCCATTCCAACCCTGAATGTGTCCAGAGGAGGGCAACAAAACTGGTGAAAGGGCTGGAAGGCCTGTCCTGTGAGGAGTGGCCAAGGACTCTGGGTTTCTCTAGTTTAGAGAAAAAGAGGCTGAAGGTCAATGTCATTGCTCTCTACAGCTTCCTGAGGAGGGGAATTGGAGAGGGAGGTGCTGAGCTCTTCTCCCTGGTACCCAGTGACAGGATACATGGAAAAGTACAGAGATACATCAAGGGAGGTTCAGACTGGGCATTAGGCATTTCTTTATAGAGAGCATGGTCAAGCACTGGAACAGGCTTCCTAGAGAGGTGGTTGATGCCCCATCCCTGTCAGTGCTTAAGAAGCATCTGAACAATGCCTTTAAGAAAAGGTCAAACAATTCGACTAGATGATTGTTGTAGGTCCCCTCCAACTGAAATCTCTCCCCTTCCCTTCCCTTCCCTTCCCTTCCCTTCCCTTCCCGTTTCTCTCCTCTCCTCTCCTCTCCTCCCTATGGGAGGTCATCTGACACCTCCTCTTTTCTCTCACACATTTACCTCATTTATTAACAAGTACCTTGTCCTTAAAATGAACTCAAGCTCTTTCATTCCCATTTCAACTACCTGAAGCTTCATCTGAATTTGGAAAAAACTCCTTTATCCAGCCCAGGCAACCAGTATTCAAATTATAGCAAAAAATTATTTGTTTTTCTAAGTATTACTGCCATTATTTCTGGAAAAAATTGTTGACTAGAACTCTACAGTCAGAAATAAGGTAAAAACTCGTATATATATGTATTTTGTCATTACATCAGGATTAGAGATAATAAAATAATTGCTAGCTAGGAAGAAGACGAAAAATAGGCCATGTTAAGACTGAGCATTTCTCTTGCTTTAAAACAAAGAATGACAGGTAGGGTGAAAGAAAAAGCCCTATCTTTTTAATTAAAATATATGCACGTATTTGAGTACAAATAGAGATCAGAAATTAAGTCCTGCAGCTTAACATACAGGCATATTTCTTTGGATTGTGTTTTTCCAAAACAAGCTGTCTTCAACTCATTGTCTCAAAAGAACATAAAAGCGGTTATGAACCGTTTTTAAAGCAACTGGACACTTCAGCTTGAAAAGGCTATTGAGGTCTAGCACACCAAAAGTTAACACATGACTTCTCAATAACTATGCTGTGTTTAAGAGACAAAAGGAAGCACTGTTAGTGCTCATACCATTCCTTAGGACATAGCTGCATAAAATTTTTACAGACACTAAAGAACAAAGGAAAAAACCTGTTGCTCACTGTCTTGGTGCTGTTTCAAAATTGAAGGTACAACAAAACAAATTCAAGAGAGGTACCTTCTTAGATGTGTCCCCTAAGGCTAATCTGGTTTAGCAACTGAAGTCCCAATTCCCAGCATGATAAATATGTACCTACCTAAGACTGTTAGATTTTCAATTTGAATTCTTAGAGCCCTGTTGGAAAGCCCACACTGCAGACTGCAACGCTGAAGAGAAATACTGAAACTAGCCCTGTGTAAGAAGCAGGGTAAATTGTTAAAGGCAGTAAGGTTCTTTCACTTTCACAGCCATCCTTACTGTAGCTATGCTAGTCTGCCATGTCAGTAAATGAACTTCTTCAAAGAGGTCATTTCAGTGCTTATGAAAAAAAGTCTGTTCTCTACTGCCAGTGATGTACATTTAAAAAGTCATAGAAGAGAAAAGAAGGATAAAAGTGCTGAAGTCAAGTTAAAACCTCTTGCCACCATGTTGATACATGCTGAAAAAGGATTGGTCATGATTAAAGGTGAAATAGTCCTTATCCCTACCAATTAATTAAGTATTTGATATAAATTAATCCTTATTTAATGAGGTCTGAGTCATTAGAATCAACTTTGCATAGATACAGATAGATAGACAGATAGGTATAACTGGTGCTACAAAAGTGTAACTTTTATGTGTGAAATAAAGGTCGGAGCTAGAGACAGACACAGTTTTATTATTAAAGAGATGCCAGACTCATTACTGATATACTGCCCAGGGTATTGCTATGATAATTCCATAGCTAAGGCTCCTGGGGGGTTTGATTAAAAATGTAAATGATTGCTTTTCTTGCTTGGATAGAATGACACACTGTACGTACTGTAAAGATAATCTTTAAGCAGAACAGAAAGTATTGCCTACTGAGTCACTCAGCACTCTGCCTCCTGGAGACAGGAACACCTCCTTGGAACGGGTACAGCAGTCTGTCCCATGGCCAAAGACAGCCAGAAGGAAAAAGTAAATAAAGGAAAAGGTCAAGGGAAAGATATCTCTTGCTTTCAGTCTTCATAACAGCTTAATTACAAAATATAGTTTGCCTACAGTGAGAGGAAGACATATGCCCCAGATTCAGAAAACTACTCAAGTCTCTGTGTAATTCTGTGTATGCAGCCCCCATGAATTCAGTTAAAACTACACATTTGTTTTGAGGTACTGCCAAACGCAGGAGGTTTAGTATAAATTGCCATGAGCAAAAGAAGTAGTCATACATTTTTCTAGGTAATTTACTGGGTTTAGTCATGAAGGTGCTTTGGCTGTGTTCACCCCAATCTCTCTGCTGATGTGATGATGAGAAGACTAACAATGCTTCCTCCTCATGTTTCCCCTGAAGCAATTGATAAGGATCTTGTTCTTGTATCACAAACTGCATTTTAAGAAGACCAGGGACTGTGGGAAGGTCTAGTCTTGGTTTGGCTATTCAGTAAATGCTGAAGAAAACAAGGAAATAAGAGATAATTACCTCCTACATTCAGAAAGCAACTAGTCTGTAGATGAAGTTCCTTACCTGTTCAGATAGGGCATCTGAAGGAGCTAGGAAGGAACATCTATTTTGAGAGACAAGCAGAAATAAGGCTGTGAGCTTTCAGAGAAACTTGACCATGGTTCATTCCAGGTAAAACACACATCTCTCATGACTTATGGAGGTCAGCTAGGAAAAGTTCCAAAACTATGTTCAAGACTTGAACTGCTCATGGATGTTGAAAACACATGAAGTGTTTTTTCTTTATGTAACGACCTTCCTGAATCTTCCCGTGATAACCAAAAATAAAGCCGAAAAGTAAAAGCTGCTCACTTCAGTTATAGGTGGAAAAAATACACCAGTGGATCTGCTGATGAATTAATTTTGTTTGTTACCTGCATTTATAGGAAAAAAAAAAGCCTTTCTTGACATCACTCTTACATTTCCAAAAGCAATTAGGAAAGGAACAAATTAGCTTTAACTCATCTCCAAGAAAGAATTAATTTCCTTCATCTAGACCACTTTGGAGGCAGACGTAATTGGTGACTTAGAGAAACCAGTAGATGGTTGCATCGTCTACAGAACAGTAGATGATGCACATCTGATCAGCCTATACATGGCTATCTAAATGAGCAACTACCTAAATACCATGAGAAATGAGTGGCACAAGGAATATGTGAATGTGAATTTGCTGTTATTTTTATTTTCCTCCTAATTACTTTTTTTTTTTTTTGTGTGTGTGTGTGTGTGCTTGACCTCCAAGCATACTAATCAAAACAGAAAGAGTCAGGAATGTACCTTTTCACCATGAAGTAAAATCTACTGGCACAGCACTTCAGTTATTAGATTGGCTTGACACCAAAAAAATGCATGAACTAGTGAGGAAAAGGGCACTAATTAATTTCCTTCACTTCTAATAAATGGAGTCAAAGGTAGAAATTTGGTGGGTTTCGTGTGTGTGTGTGATTTTTTTGGTGGTTTTTGTTTGTTTGTTTGTTTGCTTGTTTTGTTTTTTGTTTGTTTGTTTTTTGTTGTTGTTGTTCTTTCTTTTACTCCTTCCATTGTGGTGAAATGGGAAGGAAAACAAGGGAGGTCATAACTGCATATACATTCTGCTTATCATTTAAATTCAACTGTGCAAATATCACAACTATTTTGAAGAGATAAGTTGTAATCTTCATTCAAATGTCTTACAGTTCCCAAATAGACTCCACCATTCTAAATGATGCTTATAGATTCAAAGTGATTTTTATGAACAGCCATTCCATTTCAGCTACTATCGCTGTTAAGAAAAGAGGAAATAATCTTAACTAAAGAAAGCAAAATTTTAAAAAGATGCTTCGTTGAGAGTAATGGCAAAATTCATCAACGAATGGCACTGAAATTACCCACCCTCCAGTATAATTAGCAAAAATTAAACTTTTCAATGAAAAATTATATAATTTTATAGTAGTTTGAAATATATACTTGAAGAAAGCTTGGCATAACCATGTGAAACATTTACAATTCACAGTAGGTGTTTAGAATACATTTATCTAGATACGGCCCAATATTTTTACATTATATTTTTCTAAAAAAATTCTGTAAACAACAGCAGTCTCTGCCTTGGCTTTCTTCTCTCTGGAAGAGCTTCATGCGTTGTTAAAATATGTCATGACCACCCTACAAATGCTCTGGCCTAAACAGAACTGAAAGTATTCAATACGCTGCAGATGATATCCTGCACTTGCAGAGTGGAGTTGTGAGTCACTGATGAAACAATCTGTGAGAGTTGTCTATACTGACTACTCAGGATCGAGAAGTGAAAAAGCAGTATAATCTTTCCAAAACAAAGGAGTACAACATGATTACTTTCTAGCAGAATAA
Source organism: Athene cunicularia (assembly GCF_003259725.1). Taxonomy (NCBI): domain Eukaryota; kingdom Metazoa; phylum Chordata; class Aves; order Strigiformes; family Strigidae; genus Athene; species Athene cunicularia. Next base: position 4,183,168 of record NW_020799144.1, on the reverse strand, counting down.
ATCAACTCACCACTCATGTGTCTTTTTAAATTTTTGACCTCATCTCATCTCCTTGTTTCAATTTCCTTCACGACAATTTAGCCTTCTGTTCCTCTGGCTTTCCCCTCTGTTCATGTGTTTAATTTTGAAACAGAGTCTTTTACTGACCCCTTTACAAATAAAATAAGCCGAAGGTACACCAGACAATATGTCTGAGGAGAAGGGTGCCAGAATTAAAATGTTTACCATCACTGAAATTGAGGGTGATTTACAAATTCCACTGAGCAGCTCGAAGGAATGATGTAATTCTGAAATGGCATTAATCAGTTTTCATAACAAATTCCTTTTTCAAGGAATCATAATAATGAAGGTCAAAGCAATCTGAATATATATTTCTATGGTAAATCTCTATGTGATACACTTACTTGTACATGCAAATGCAGTACAGATCCCTGTCATACCTTCAGGATACAAGTATAACTTACTTTATAGGAACAATTACTTTTTCCAAGTCTGTACATCTTTACATGTTTTCTCAACAAATGGCATTTGTTTTGCATTATTCTTACATAAGAGGAAACAAATAATTACAGGTACCCAATTACTACTCCAGGCACTGAAGTCTTAACTAGGAATCAGGTTCTGATGGCCCTCTCTTAAGTCTCACTGTAAGGCATGTTGATATGAGATGAATGAAGCGAGATTTCACTGTCGTTGGTAACAGAGAGACAACTGAAGAGCCAGGGGCACATTCACAGTCTCTTTGAGATGGACCTAGATAATTCAGATCTGAGTCTTCTTGTAATTTGCTCTATATGTCCTGAATCATAATAATGATGTGCTTACTTGCATAATAGAAAGAACCATAAAACTGTCCAGGAAGGCAAAACCAACTTCAGCAATATTACAAAAATGGGAGTTAGGTAATGATCTGGTAGATTCATAGGCAGAAAATGCAAGGTGATCAAAGTGACTCGCAGGTTATTTAAGGACATCTAACAACCTGGAGAGGCTTTAGAAAACATGCAATATATATTTGCTGTAGCAGTGTGCTGTTCATGCAATGGAGCAAGATCATCTTCTAATATACTATTCCCCTTGAGGAAAGCACAGTAGAAAAAAAGTTTGTTTTCAAAGTGGCAGCTGATTTGGCAGGTTCAGTTCCAATGCGCCCCTGTCTCCAGACAAAAGGAATATATCTAATGTGGGGTTGGGAGTGCCTGACAGAGCATCTCCAGCCCTGCTGTCATGCAGCCTTGTTCAAAATCATTGTCAGTACTGTCCTTTGATAACCTGCATTTCTCCATGCTGTGAAAAATGTAAAGAACTTTCTGCAGTTTTGATTAGTCTTCTCAAAGATTTACTTTAATGAGTGCAAAACCAGAACAATCCTCACTGTCCTATGGATCCTCTTCAGTGTCCTTGGGGTAATGAAGTATAACAGAATTCCTTGTTGCAGATTGCTTGCAGAGACCCCCATAAAGCCTCTGAATGTTTGATTACCAGAAGAGTCAAGTCCTCTCTCCCCCCTCGCTTTCTTTTCTGTATGGCAGACACTATTCAACTGCATGAGATAGATTCTTATAATACTGTATTCAGGAAAATATTAACTTATATTTGCTTATGAGCTTCCTTACAGAGAAAGCACAGATACATTTGATTTCTGAGAGGCATGAAGAGAAGGAACAAAGGATTCATAAAAGGACAAAATGGAAGTTCCAGTCTTAATGGGGTGTCAGAACAAACATTTCTGTTGCCTATAAAAACCAACCAGAATATCCTCATTCCCACACTTCCTCGAAAAAAGAGGGGATGTGGCAGTTGCTGCTCTGTTAACTGAAACAAAAGCACTGGCAGGCTGATGAAGGGACCAGATATCCATCTAGCTGGAAGTGATTCATACTACCAAGTCACAACATCTATTATAGCAGCCTGTATGTCCTCAAGTTGTACTGTTATCTACTCGACTGTAACTCTATCCCCAGCTTTCATTTAACAGTTTAGAAAGGATAGATGCCATCCCTTCTGCAACCCCCACCTCCCGAACATATAAAAGACTTTGTATGGTTATTGTTGCCAGGGGGACTGATACTTTGTTCCTATGTCATGACTCAGTACCATAGAAATCGGGGAACAGAGAAACAAAGAAACCCATAAACACTAGACCCAGATTACTGTGAGGAAAACCTACAACAAATTCACTTGCAACAGCAGTTTTGCAGCAGAAACAGCATTGCAGCACAGAAGATGAAAGTAAGCAGAGCATCCCTTCGTCACAGGGACGAAGGACTTGATTCTAAAATGTGCTGAACATCCATAACTACCATTGATATCAGTGTAAATGTTGGAAAATGGGTAAGACTTGAAGGGAGTTCAGCACTTCTCAGGATTAAACTGACTTTATGGAAAAAAAAAATGTACAAAAATTCAGGCCCTCTTAAAGAATAAGGAGTGACCATTCTCCCAAAGATAGAGGGAGAAACCGTGACATTCGCAGTTCATCCCTCTCTGTTTTTATATTTCCATCTTTAGGCAAAAATAGAGTGGGTTTATCTGATAGAAGACTTTCAAAAGAATGTTGGAGGTAACAACGTGCTGTAAAGGAATATAATTGCAGGAAAAGGATAACTAGTCTCCATATATACTGATTTCATTCTTCTCTGAGACATGACACCAATAAATATATCAATAACCAGTTAATTTATCACTAGTCAAGCAGCAGCCCTATTAACTCCTCCAGTCAAGGAAGTCCTTCCCCCTAGAAATGCTCTTACATGCTAAAATTGGAGAACACTGCCAAAAGTCATCTATCCAAGGGAGCTGAAATTCTACTTATAAAAGTAGTACTTGACTTCAGCGTTGTTCACCTTTTCTCTTGGTGCCAAGACAGTCTTCAGGTATCCAAGACTTCTTCCCTGAGCTTGCTATTATTATTTCAGTATTTTATCCTCTCCATACTAAGCACAAGAGTTTAACAAATCCTGAGATACTGTTTGTAGACAAGTAACACTATCTGGCAATTGTTGAAAGGCAGACAGCTCCATCTATATTTTAAAAAATTCTTTATAGATTTGGAAGCAGAACACCTCAGGCACTGAGGACATTTACAGAAAAACAGACAAACCTCTGTGCAGCAATATATCTCATAGCTTCTTGAAGCTATTTTAATCTCAGTTAAAATTTGTTGGATATTTTTAACAATATTTATGTCTGGGAATGTAAATTCCACCTTTTCTCTCCTGAGAATTTCCTGAATTTGGAAAGGTTGTAAATGTCCTTGAACTTGTCTCTCAAACATCTATATTGTAGCCAGCTGAGTCAATAGGAGGGAATGGTTGGCACTGCAGTGATAGCAAAGGGAACTAAAGCCTTGGCTGTCAGGGGCCCTTAAAGTCTGTGGGCACTTCTTCAGAAAAATTCCACAGAATATGACAGGTCTAACATTTGGTCCTTTAGAAGTGACTCTCAAAGGCAAAATCACAGCTTTTGATTGCCTTTAAAATGTAGTAAAATTATACTGAGTATACAGCGATGATAAAATTGCTGAATTATGAACTGGATACATAAGCTGAGGGGGAGCTATTATCAGAACTACTATAATTAAGTATAATTATAATTGTATAATATACATTATATATGATAGATAGCTACAAAACATATTTGTATTATGTAATTATACAGTACACAATCAATTATACATCATTTAATTTGTTATAGTTATAAATATTTATTACTTATTATTAATTAGTATAGCCACATATCCATCCTCTTCAACTAGCAGCAATAATTCCTCCTCTGCAAGAATTCAAACAAGTAGACAGTTTCTACCCAAGAGAGTAAGCAACTGCTTTTTCCTTCATTTTGTACATTCACCAACATACAGATAGAAGGAATGCTGCCCAAATGTACACTTAGGACGCTAGACCTTTAATCAAGATTATTGAAGAGGTTTAGCCAATATGCTGAAAGGCAGTGTGGCCAAGTCCAAGTGTGTGGATTGTGCACACTGCCTTTCCTTACCAGCCCTGATGATTAATCATGTCCAAGTGTTTTTACTACTCTGGGCCTCTGTCCACCATGGGTGACAAGAATAATGATACTGAACACTCTTACAAAGCAATTTTAGGTCTGTTGTAAAAGATATCCAAGGTGACACTGTTGTTCTTCTTTTAAACAGCAAGGATGGAAACACAGGTTGTAAAGGAAGAGCCCTCCACAAGTCAAATGTAGACATTTGCTTTGGCTGAAGTAGTAGCCATATGGACATTCCTGACATTTTCTTTTCCTCTATGTTGTGGATAACAAGCACTAATTGTTCCCAGGTTTCACTGTTTAAAGTAAACAGCTCAGCACACCTTGATGAAAATATACTTAAGTTCTATACCTGTGTGGCATATTTTTAAATGCAGAATGTGTTAATTATCTCTGAAAGAATTATAGATCGCTTCTTAAAAGACATATAGAGATGTATCACTGCTCTGTTGAAATGAAAACCAAATTACTTCGGAGGAATTGGGCCTACACTCTATTTTTCAGAACAGATTTTTCAACACACTTCATTTGACCAGGTCTCAAAGTTGGTATCAGGTACTGAAAATATAGAGACACATCTCTGATGTGACATACTCTATACCAATACAATTTGCAAAACTGTTGATGCTCTGAAGCATTTCACAGAAGATTTCATATATACTTAAGTATCTTCACTTGCTCTGGGTGCTGTTAGTAATTCCTCTCCCATAGATTCCTTATAGCTAAAATTTAGTCTACGTAACTGCATAAACTTACACAGTAACCTTAACTTTGTGGCTGTTTTATCATGCTTAGATGGCACTTGTCACCTTAAAATATTGACAGTGCCATGATTTATTTATAAAAGTGTGAAGCCACATGTGTTTGAATCATTTCCTTCTCAATTGTCATTTTCTTTTAATCCACAAGGACAGCAGATTAAATACATGTTCTGAAATTTTTTCTTCCTCAATACATATTACTCAAATGGAGCATCCTGCAATACTTTGGTTATGAATTAAATTTGTGCTAGATTGCAAATGATCTTTAGAGAGCCACCTGGGGCAGAACTGGAAACAAAACCAATCCTCTCCTTCCACCTCCTAATGGCCTCAGTGCAGGTTTTTTATACAAAATCTTGGGTGAAAGTTGGCAGGACAGTGACTGTCACTAACATCATATTTATAGCCATCCATATAAATATTCATATATATTTATGTATATATATGCATATACATTCACGCCCATAGCTGCTACTGTATCTTTATTAAATGGAAGGAAATGACACATCTGGAACATCCATTCATTAATGTCACCCCTACCTATGACTTTTCATACACACACACACCCCTACAGTACATTTCCTTTGAACTGGGAAAGGCCAGAGAGATTGTGATTTTAAGAAATCCAGCAGAGATCTGAAGTAACACCTTTCTTGTGTTGTACAAAGATATCTAACAAAACGAAAATACCTTTAGCACTGGAAATGATGTTTCATGGCAGAACAGAGTTGTACAGTAGAAGTGCACCTAGATAGAGATGAATGAATCTGTGCTGAGCATCATTCTTATATTGAATCTAGCATCTGATCAACATAGCTTTTAATCCAACTCAGCAGTCTGGCACTCTCTACAGTATTTATAACCTCTGATACTGCACTGATAGGCAGCAATGACACATCCTTACACAGAGAAAACATTTATCTTTGGTTTCATTAACAAGGAAAAAAAAAAAAAAAAAAATTGAAATGACCACAGTGAAACTAATGTGAGTTATTATAATGATATAGTGTGTGGTCTCGGAAATCCAATTTCCAATTTAATTTTTTTCTGAGACAAATTCCATATGACTAAATAAGTAATCCTTACTGGAGAACAATATAAAAGTTTCACTCTGCAAAATATATTCTGTTTCTGAACATTCCTTTATTTAGTTGTAACCTTTTCTCGATTCATTCTTACAAGAAAAATAAAGTATTTTATTCTGCATTTTCCTCAACAAATTGATGAAGTCATTGCTTTGTTTCAGTATTTTTGCCTCTTCACCCTCTAGAGAGAAGGTAAATTATGCCATGTTCAAACTGAGATGTTAAGTAATTTTCAATATCTGAAAAAAGAGGCAAGCCCTGAAGTCCAAACAAAAAAGAAATGAAAAAGCAGCACAAGCAACTGCAGCAGTAGTAGGTATGATATATTCCACTGATCAACAAAAGGAGAAAAAAAGCTAAAATTCCTCAGGAATTTAAAGCATTGTAACAATCTAGGCTAATGATATGAACAAAGGCTAATCATATTTCCTCTGTTTGCATTTTTTAGATAACTGCTGAAGAAAAAAAGCAAAGGAACTGTTTGTGGCTTTACTGCTGAAAATACAGTTATTTTCTGTTTTGGTGCAGTGTAACATCAATATATGGTGTAACTGTCAGCACTGGCATGACTACATGCACTGATGACTGTACATCTCTGATGGCCCAGGGAGTGCTTTTGCCTGCACTCCTCCACCTCTGCCGGACTCTTGCTGGCAGGAGGCTCTTCCCAACAGCTGCGCACTGACCCTTATGGTTCAGTGGAAGTCAAGACTTGGATGCTATATCCCTTAAATTCACACTGGGTTGTAGATCCCTTCAGGGACACCACTCAGCTTTCATCATCTAAAGGCTATTTCTGCCCTTGGTCCCTGAAGGTGAATCATCTGAGCTACTGCCCTTTAGTGCTGAACTCAGAATAGCCAATTCACTCTCCATTTCTCATCTTCTGTCATTTTTAATTTATCAGTTGGATAACAGATATTATGAGTGATCAAGTGGAAGTTTGAGACTTAAGCCTGAAGATTTCCAAAGCCAAGAGAAAACATAATGCTGTTCTGCCATATCACCCAGGGAAGCCAACTGCAATTGCAGGCCTCGATACCTGACCTAAGTCAAAGTTTTGTGTTGCTTCCTTCAGCTAATTTACCAAGGTTCTTTGGAGATCATATAAATAAAATGTCAACCACAGAAGTGAGGGCAAAAAGAAACTACTTCATTCACAGGAGGTTGTGGGTGTTCTCCTTTATAAGAAATCTTTAATCCATTCTTCTACAAATTTATACAAGTGCATACTGAACCACCTGCTCATTTATTATACCAAGGAGTGAGAAAGATGGTCTGTCAAGCTTGTGTGCCTGTGTGTGTATGTGTATAAAGAAAGTAAAACATTCAGCTGGCAATTTGAATTGGGGATTGTTTTTTCCAGATTGTTGGCGAGTAGAGCCTAAGCACACCATGAAGGTGAAAATGCATGACTCTGTGTTCAAATCTGCTGCTTCCATCAACACTGTCCAACTGGATAACTGAAGAGTAAGGCATCTAGCAGGGCAGCTGCCAGCTTTTGTTAGCAGCCAGAGAAACAGCACAAAGCAAGGGGCAGCCGCTGGAGATAAGTGGTCTGGAGAAAACAGTAGAAAGAATAAGTGGATGTATCACTTCTTTTACCTGTCATTTCTGGCTCTCATAACATGCCTTTTCATTTTGTTCAGTTTCATTCATCCAAGCATCATATTTTGCCTAAATAAGCACAAATACTTTGCCTAACAGCAATAATTTAAGAAAAGATTCCTTAGAACATGATTTCATGTGTCAGAAAAGATCATAGAATGGTTTGGGCTGGAAGGGACCTTAAAGATAGCAGTTATTATTTACACTTGAAATGCCATTGATGAGAGAAATTGTCTACACATACCCATACTAATAGTAAACAAACAAAAAAAACATGGGGTATATTAAAAAAAAGGTCAAAATTCTATTTTCCTCCAGTTTAGCCAGGTGACTCCCTGAAACTTTATGAAGAAAAAAAGTCAAGTGCCACTTTTCTGTTGTGTTTGTTACTGGTTGGTGGGGGGGGGGTTTATTTTGGTTTTCTGTTTCTTTTGTTTTCAAGATACTGTCATGATTAAAGTTCTCATAAGATCCAAGGGAAGCTCTGGCAATAAATTCTGAAAGGCCTTCAATGGTCCAGTAAGCATGATAATCCTTTGGTTTATGGGGAAATAAATGACTCATAGTCTCTTCCACAACTGAAGATCACCCTTGACCTAAGCTAGCTCTTTCAGTCTATCTAAAAGAGCATTTATATGTATTTGAAAAAGACACATGCACCAAGAAAATCATGAATGGTTATGGGGTAAACATATGATAGGGATACCTGTCTGCAGAAGCAGGAAAAATAAATTCCTACAGGATGCCAGGACTAATAGGGGTGATGGATTTTTCTTCTTTTTGTAAGATACATAGCAATGGAAAATAGCAATACAAATGATCCATATAAGCAGGGCTTTTTCAGGGTCTGCTCATTGAGACAGAAAAAGATTCAGTTCCAGCTGCTTGATGAGCACTTTGATTGCTGAGCCTTGAACTCCAGGGAAATAAGGAAAGGAGAATGTAAGAAGAATTTGAGTGGCCTTCCCTCTGCTGAAGTGGCAGAGCCCATGATTCTAGCCAGTGACATTAATGAAAAGCTGAGGCATGGCACAGGCCTGATCAATCACAGAAAATAGAACAGTCACATCTAAATCTAAATCCAGGGCCCGAGCTTTTACATTCCCCCAAAGTCTCTAATTGCCAACACACTTATTCCTTCATTTGAAGTAAATGCTCCCTTGTGAAAATCCCTTTACTCATCAGCTGGCCCCTGGATGTGATCTCAGTCTAGCAAGATAGTGCTGAGTTGAGGTCTTCATAAATTTTAGGTGCTCAGGCTAATATCACAGCTCTTTCTTAGTAACTTCTGCCCATCCCATCTTACAAATGCTATTTAACTTTGTTTACAAGTGCTGTTTAAGTTTTAGGTGTGTCAAGGAACGTCATGAATGCCTCCCTAATGTCCTTTGGCAGATGAAGATGGCTGGAGACAGCACAAACTGGGAAGAGGGAAAATGTAGACCCTTGTTTCTTAAGACCAAAGCACAAGAAGGAAATAAGCTATGCCATGGAAATGAGGACAACAGAGATATCTTACTCCATCCCCTTTGTCATCAGACTAAACTAGAAGTGAAGGGAAGGAAAAATAATTGTCACCAATTCACACAATGCCTTTATCTGATCCTGGGCCAGAACATACTTCTGCTGTTGAAGAAGTTATTGTATATTGTATCAGTACAAAGGTGATTCTTGAGATATCTTGACACTAGCGGAACTTCAAGTAGAGATGTGAGTAGTCACAACTGGCAGGACAGCGGCAAGCTCTGAAGTGGGATACCCATCAGGAAAGTTGGGGTGGCTCTGCTGAAACATGAAGTCCAGATTTGGCCTTGAAGAGGAATGTGGTATAACTGCCACAGGATGAAGAACAAAGTGAATGGTAGAGAAACATTTTGCAATAATGCCTGTTCAAATGAAAACTATTTTTTCACTTTGGCATATTTGTAGTGTCTTTTGTTTGCTTTCTGAAGACTTCTGAGCTCTCAAACCATTTTAACATGAACAAACACAAGTGAACTGTAAGCTTCATTGGTCACATATTTGAAATACATATTTGATTTTAAGAGTTACTGTTTATTCCTTGTTGGGTATTGCTAAAATAATCTAATCAGAGGGAAGAAAAAAGGAAATCAGTGATATGTGACTTTGGTAGCTAGAAACTAACTATGCCAAAATAACACTAAACTATCTGTACATAAAGAAAACATTCACTGGCAATATATATAAGGATTTGAAGGGTAGAGATGAGGGTACCATAACTTATTTGTAGACAGTTAAGAAGCTAATAGAAAGAGAAAACTGTTAAAAAAAGAATTCATTTAGTTGCTTTCAAATTATTATAGGGGAAAACAAGGCCAATTCAATTTAGTAAAGGAGAAGGGAGAGAATGTATTAGTAATTTCTATATTTTGTGACATGTCACTTTCCTGTCTCTTTTCTGACTTCTGGTTAGCAGCATCATTTGGATTTTATAATATATACAGGGGCAAAATTTCAAATACTATTATCTCAGCTCTTGCTGCATTATTTTATTTACTTGCTATGTCTTCCTTCAAGGTCACCCTTCTCTATGAGTAAAATGATCAGGTGTAAGCAATCTTAAACTACCAAAACTGGAAATAATAAGTTATCCCAAATTGCTTCTAGATCTTAAAAAATATTGCAAATCTTGGACCTCATTTGACAAGCCTGTTTATTCACTGAAATCCAGAGAAATCTGCAATGCTTCTCTGGAGCTTGTACACACTCACAAATTGGCATATAAGCAACAGAGCTTGCAGTAATGCATTTCATTCTCAAAGTTTAAGAAGCATGAGAGAAATAAGAAACAAAGAACTAATATAATTAAGGTGATCTGAGTATTAGTTTTGACGTCCTGAACTATGCACTCTGTATGTATTTTCAGTCCCACAAAGCACAACTGTTAGCTCAGCTCAACCCTTTAGATAAATGGTATTGGAAGGGCATAAACCAGCTCAACTTTGTTATCACAAACATATATGTGTTCATAACAAGATTAGATGCTGCTGAAGTTAAGTAAAAAACCTTGGCCCCCTCCCTTCTGCAAACTCAAAACACACAGAGAAGCATATCAGAGCCTGTGAGAAGAGTATTTCCTGAGAAGAATAAGGTTATATTACATGAAAGCTGAAAGAACCATTGAAAACTGAGATTTCTGGAATCAAAGCTACTAACAGTGATACATTAGAAAGAGATGACTGAAAATGGGGTAATTTAAACCTCTTCAGGGCTAACCAGTCCCAGGACTCCATATCATGTTGTTATTACTGTGCAAAGTTTACTGTGCAATTTTAATATTTGGTCTTTTTTTAAAATCATAAACCAATAGTTCTTAGCTTTCACCTCTGTCGTACCACATCATGATGATCATGTAACAGGAAAATGTTGTGTAAGGAGATCTTATCACTAAGACTCTTTTTACACTGTCAAATGATAAATGGAAGACATACAGTAGCACGCACCCCTGCTTCGCTGTGGCTTTGAGGAAAAACAGAAGCAGAAGCCCTCCCTAGTCTTTGTCAAAGAGCCAAACCAAATGACAACCCCAGAAAGCCAATCTAATTCTAAAACGCTAGACTTTGACATCCCTGATTAACAATGCATCCATTTGGAGAAGACTTGACAGCTAGATGACTGGAGTGATACTTTCAGAGAAACAAACAGTTCATTTACAAATTACACTTCATTAGTTTGCAGAAGATTAATCTAATTGCAGATGGCAAAATGTAACTAAAGCTTCATAATTTTTGTGGAAGTACCACTAAAACTTAATTTTCCCTGAAATTACAACTTTAGAGATGAATGCCTCCCTCCATTCCACAAACTACAAGAAAGCAGTAAATTATTATAGTCTAGAGTCTGAAGGCAAGTTTAATGGGACTGGGAGACAAAGCAAAGATGTTCCAGTAACAAATTTATTTAGCTGTATTATTCATGTTTTTAAATACACCCATCATGTTTCTAGGCCTGTGATTTTTATAAGAAGCTTGAAAGACTGATCTTACCTCAATTTCAAGACGGATCTTTTTTCCTCTTGAAGCTTGCTCTTCTTTCTCCTAAATGGAAACCCTCATCAAAAAGTTTTCTCTGGATCTGTGTAACTGTCTTTTACCTTTAGAATTACAAAGTCTTAATCTTCTCTTAAAGATTTCCATAGTTAATCATCCTTTCTATATTTCCCACACAAGACCACTGACATCTAAGTCATCATATTGACCCTGCCAAGGCAGTTCACTTTAGGAAAAGCAAAAGCATGGAGAAATTAGGGTCTGAGAACACTGATACCTATGACATCCTAATAACTGATGACATGATAAATTATTAATAATGCTTCTTCATCTCTGATGAGATAATAATGTAAAGTAGTGATATATCAACATAAGAATTATTTTATTCTCTTTTTCTACCTTCTCTGAAGAGATATATTTTTTTTAATAAATTCTTTACATCAAATTTTTTGAAATTTCACTTCTGATGAGCTGTACAAATCTTCCACATCCAGCAGACGAAAACCAAAGCAATAGGCAATGTGCACTAAGTGCAGAGTGTCTAACTGTAATTGCTGTGTGACATTATGTTGATTCATTCCGACATTTCTGTTGGTCAAGTAGTAGCCTCAGAGTTCCTGAAGTAAAGCAACAGTGCCGTGCATGCTTCATGCACATAGCCCATTCATTTTTAACAACATTGCCACAGAAAAAGAAGAGAACAGACAGATGCTAAGCATTTAGACAGAAAAAAAAAAAACCAAACAAATCCAACACAACAAAACACAGCAAACCTCATCAGGGAGAGCTGAGTCATGGGGTTTCTATAACAAATTTGGCAGGGCAGTGACTTTCTGATATGACTCAGGTTGTTGAATCAGTGATCAGCTGATTTGTGTTGTGTCAGTTTTCTACAGGTTGGTTCTAGGAAACTAAATTATTTCTGTTCAGCAAGAAAAGTCAAGACAATGTCAGGGTCAGAAAAGACATGAAGACCGTAAGGGGAACTATTGATCAAGTGATGGCTTTAGTAACCATGTTTCCAGGAAGTTCTACTGTATGGTCCAAATGTGTTTCCCTTACGTAGGCTGCACAATGTCTTTTCAAGGAGACCCATTAAGCTACTCTTACTCTTAGTTATTACCTTATTTCTAAATGAAGAATAAGTAAGATTTAGATCTGATGTCTTTGTTTTGCCTAAAGACCAGCCTAGTGGACTTTAGGAGCCTGAAGTACAGCTTCCAATTAGAATTAGTCTGGCAATCAACAAACTGAAAAAAGCAAATACACCAGAAATTAATATACTTTTAGGCAGGAAGGAAAAATCCAACCTATATGAAAAAGTACCTGAGAACAATGTGATTCAGTGTGCAATCTTTAGTGCATCTATAGTCTGTTCAGAATCTACAAAAGTAATTAAAAATGTAAACAGTGATAGTTAAGTTCTAAGTCAGCTCTACAAATCCTTTGCTATACAGAAATTATTTCTTACTGTAGGTAAATCCCTAACCACAGTAAATTAAAGGTGGGAATTAATATGTGATTCTCATTCTGAGCTATTATAAATTAAATGTCCCAGAGAATATTCTAAATGGGCATGAAGTGATATGCCAGTGAAAACATAAAAAACCACACAAAACCCCCCAAACCAACACAAAACCCCAAAAACTGATTAAAAAGACCCCACTGAGAACAATGGGATAGCAGAACCTGGACTGGCTTGTGTATCTTGCTCAAAATCTGAATGGAAGCATGTGAAAAAATGTAATGTGAATTCCTCAGGCATCTAGTGTGTGAAAAATGAGAACAATTTGTATGCCAAAGGAAGGAAAGGCAGGTAGAGAAATTCAGCAGGTGAAACTAATGGGACAATGTAAACAAAGTATCAGGTCTCATATACCCTTAACTATTCAGCCTATTATAACCTCTTTCTTTTCCTTCTCAAAAATCATCTCAGTGTTTTTCTCTACTCTTCCTGTTGCATCCCACATTCTGAGTAATTTGCACTCAACATAAAAATCATTTAGCTATTAGTAATTTTCTCTTATAACAAGAAACTATTATCCAAAGCTCATTTCAGCAGCATGAAGTATTTGGGTTCACCTATTTGAAGTTCAGATTCATTTCCTCTTGGCAGCTGAGAAATGAAAAGATATCTGGGTTCAAGAATGAGAGAACAATATATTTTGAGATAAATTTTAACAATATCCTTAGTCATTTTCAGTGTATGTTACTGAGATTACAAATATAGTTGAAATATGAACCAAAACTAAATATTAAAAAAAAAAAAAAAAAAAATTCTGCAAAGTTCTGACAACAGGTAAAGAAGATGTCACGGAAGATGTAGTGTGACCTACAATAATGGTAACACACAGAAAGTTTATTTTGGATTTCTCAATGCTTTCCACTTAAGGGCTTTTAATACTAGTCATCCTAAATGCACAACATTCTATACGAAAATTTTACTCATTTTAGGTCCACTAGAGGTATATAGCTTGACTGGCTTGTCCAAAACTGCATCATGCAGTTGAAGAAGACCCTCTGCATGAAATTTTGGAAACACTGAAGTAAAACAGCCTCAAAGAAGGCTCAACATTATGTACCTACTAAGTCAGGTCAGGATGCAACATCTACAGTACTACTTATTATAGCTGCTTAAATGGTTATTGAATATTACATATATCAATATAATATGTAATATAATCAATATTATATATCAAATATAATATAATATATCAATATTAATATATCAAATTCCAGATTTCTTCTCTCACACACTATACACCTTGTATAATTGCAATGTGTTGAGCATGTGGAGTTCTCTGGGAATAGTGTACCTGCAATGTGGTACATTCTATGCTGTATATTTTACCACATTTGATTTACTTATTCAAACAATTTTCAAATGCCCATGAATAGATGGTGCAAAACTTAAAAACAGATTCACTTCTAGGGTTACAACCCTCGGAAAATTCTGTTTGCCCATGCAGAACTCTATCCACACAGAACCATTACAACTGGCAAAACTTCAAAGGTAAAAGTGAGAACACTTTAGCTCTGGCTCAACCTCTTAATGTATTGTGGCAAAAGATTATCTGTCTGTAGCTGCTGTGGACACATACCCTTCACTCAGGAAGATAACCTTTTCCTACTCTATGTGGGAGGGAATGTTCATTTCCTAATAGTGATCACAGTCATTTTATTCTTAGAACTATTGCCATGCCCAAGGTGATAAATCACTCAGCTTCTTATATTACAATAGATTCAATCATTACATTTGCTTGCAAGTACCGTATTTCATAGTTGAAATACAGTAGAACCGATGTTTCCTCTGCAGAGTAGTGCTTAATACTTTCTTTATAGAGGGTTTGACTTTCAGAGTTTTTGTTGATATTACTGAAAACACTGTGATGAAAGAGGTATCCTGTGATACTGGGAGAATCATTCACAATAGCTGAAAACTGAACCTAAGTGGAGGTTAGAGAATGTAAAACACAAAGCTTGTATTCCCTTCACTTACTAAGAGTTTTTGCAGACTATAATGAAAATAAATTTTATTTTGCATCTGCATAGGATTTCTCTGTCTGAAACATTTAAATTTTAACTAAAATGAAAGTCCATGGTAACCAGGGGAAATCCACTGCTAAGATATCTTAGTATCTAATGCTTTCTTTTCCTGAGGGCAGATCTTCAAATGTTTTGGAATTTATGGTGCTCTAGGCTGATCTTTGCATATCAAAGAAAAGGACAGAGGAACACAGCTTAAAGAAACTCTGTGGGAGAGGAAAAAGTTACATTTCTCCTCTTCCAAAACGTGAAGTTTGTAGAGCAATACAAATGAAGGCATCATTTTGCTCTCTGACTCCAAAAATTATCTATTCTGTGGCTGTATAATTAACCGGTAGCAGTGGACTAGAGCTAGCTAAGAATGAGATGGGCTTCAGCAATAAAGGCTGCTTCACGTTCCCATCTGATCTTGCCATCCCTAACACTGGTCCCACAAGATGACCTGAGTTCCAACAGTACTTTTCTGTGAATATTTAACAAGGGAAAAAGTGCAGTGCTTCTGCATTTGGCAGTAAAAAACCAGACAATGCATACTCTGTAACACAGAATTAGACAAACCTCCAGTCTGATTCAGCTGGAAAAGGCTGTAATTTTTTTTTAATTTTATTTTATTTTTTTAATTTTACCACCATGGTATGAAAATTACTGACTGTGATGGTTTGACTCTGGCTAAATACCAGGTATCCACCAAGTCGCTCTATCACTTCCCCCCCCCTTCCCCTTTTTTTCTCAATAGGGTAAAGAGGGGAACGAAGATAAACTAACCCTTGTGGGTGAAACAAAAGCAGTTTTAATATAAGCAAAGCGAAGCAAAAGTCCACGTGCGGAAGCAAAAGCAAACAGATTTAGTCTCTCCTTCCCATGAAGAGGCGCTGTGGGGCCTTCTCAGGTTCAGGGCTCCCATACGCGGAGTGGTTGCCTCGGAGGACCGAGGGTGATCCCAGCCCCTTCCTCCTTTCTCCCAGCTTTATCCTGAGCAGACGTCACATGGTCTGGAATGTCCCCTTGGTCAGTTGGGGTCAGCGGTCCTGGCTGTGTCCAGTCCCAGGATCTTGCCCACCCCATCCCAGTGGGGGAAATATCAGAAAGATCCTTGGTGCTGTGTAAGCACTGCTCAGCAGCAGCCACAACACCAGGGTGCTGCCAACACCCTGCCAGCTCCCAGCTTAAAAAACAGCACCGTCAGGGCTGCTGTAGGGGAAATCCAATTCCAGTTCAGCCAGACCCAGTACACTGACCTACAGTAAATGGTGAATAGGAAGGGTGGCTGTTTTCTACTCCCGCTCAAAGTCCCTGACAATATAAAGTAAAGGAATTTAATTTCAGCACTCCAAAGTTTTCACTTGTTTTATACTCACTGGCTAATAACTGAAGAAAAACGGTCCCAAGTCTAGGTCGAAAATCAGGAGCAAATAGAAATGGATCCATTTCCTAGCTGTGATACAGACTGTATGATCTTGGATAAATTATTTGAGCTATTTGTGCTTCCGTTTTTTCCTCTTGTGTTAGAACAGTCCATGTATGTCATGTGGATAGTGGATAGTTTTTTTCTTCGTAATTGGAAAGTCTAGAGAAGGTTCTTAAACTGAAGATTTAACAAAGTGGATCATTATGAATTTGTTCTCAACAGTATAGTGTAATCCCAGTAGAAAATACACTGTCATGTGTAAATACAGAGCATATTTTTGGTGTCACAACTCACTGTCCTAGATAGAAAATGGATTGATAGAAGAAATTTATGCTACTTTTCCATAGGGAAAAAAGCCCATAATCAACAGATGGTCTTCTCTGGAAAGGGTAGTGCATGCAGACCCCAACGTTGGCTCAATTTTGCCATGTAGGCACCCTCCAATTTCTACTTGAAGTGATGAAATGCCATGGAGGGCACCAAAGTACTACACAAAATACTTCAGGCCAACAGGGACCTTGGGACATGGTTGTCAGACCAAGTTGCTCAGGGCTTTATTCCAAGGGGTCTGGAAATCCTCCCTTCACTCTGTCCCTGCTTGGTTGTCCTTGTGGAGAAAAACTTTCTTAAACCCAGTCTGAACATCTACTGTTTCAGCCAGTGTCTCTCGCTCTCCTCCTAGGCACACTGTGAAGAGCCCATCCCCATCCCTGTGATCCACTTCTGTATGTACTAAGATGAGTTAAGTGTTGTGAAGTCAACTCTGCTCCTACTGAACCAGCCCTGACCCCACAGCCTCTCCTTGCAGGATGAGTGCTCCAACCCTGCTTGTCCCAGTGGCCTCCCCTGAGCCCCTTCAGTTGGTTGGCATTTCTCCTGTATTATGGCCCAAGTAGTATGGCTCACCTTGGCCAAGATATGCTGAAAGTTTCCCATCACATCCTTCTCCCTCATGTGCCCAGAGATGTGCTCCAAGACGACTTGCTCCGTGATTTTTCTAGGGGCTGCAGTGAGCCTGTATTGTTCCCTTAGTCTTTGGCACCCCTGCCAGGTCTTAGAGGGCTAACATGTTTAAATGGCACAAGTAATACATTTTGAAAAAATAGGTGTTTTCATTAGAAGTGACAAAGTAGCAGCAAGCTTCAAGCTAAAAACAGGTGAAAAACAATGGGGCTAAGTTGTAAATAATTAAGTTGATTAGTTGAACAAATAAAGAAAAAAGGTAATCAGCACCACTTTACTGGTAACATTCCTGACACAAGATGATTAGCCTTTTTGAGAAGTACCACTGAGCACTGCAGTGATACCTATGCAGGTTTTCAGACTAACTTGAAAAGCTCTGCACAGTGGACCTGGCAGTGCAGAAGTTTAATTATTTCATGGAGAACATGAGAGGAATATGGTGAGCCACGTTATTGGAAATGAAAACATGCTTTTGTTTGTAAAAGATGCTTCTAACACATATACAGTACAACAGGAACAAATGTCCAAAGAACTGCTGTGCTATGTATTTGTACTCTGACTGTATAATCTGTTTTATAACACTGGCATTTTGCTGTCACGAAGAACCTCCCACTTCTTTTGTAGCAGGAGAACAGAACAGTGCTTTGGTCACATTATTAATGCCTTACATAAATTCTATAATATCGGTACAGCAGTAATGCTGCCAAATTCTTCTCAGACCAACTTTCAATAGAAAAAGAAGCTTAAATAAAAATTGAGTACAGGTCAAGCAACAGAAGGAAGAAATGCCATTTTGTAAATACTATGTTTCTATTTCTCAGCTATGTGAAGCATTGTCTGGCATTGGGGCCTAATTATTATGGTAAAGCTTGAAACAGAATATATATTAGTTTACTGTTATGAAGGAATGCTGCATTGCTTACAGCTTATTATTCCCTTGAGTGTCATAATGACTTTTTACCTGTATTAAATCCTTGTGTTTTTGTAATGAAATGCATGCTCTTCTGCGTTAATGAGCACTTGAACATAATTTATAATCAAACATTATGAATCTGCAATTGTTACATTCCCCATTCACACATAACAGCTTCCAATATACAACTTTCTTTCTGGTGGATCAGTCACTCTGGCCTACTGGGTAAATCTTCCTCTGCAAAGGTTTAGTAGACCACTTTTCACTTGAAGCAAAGGCAGGTCACAATCATCCCTCTTAGCCGTGGAAGCCTTTGGGGCTCGCTTTTGTTCTGATACTCCCTTATGCAGCTGTCACAAATCATGGATACCTATTGCACTTGAATGTTACCAGGAAGGGTATTTTACCACATTCTTTGGGTGATGTGCCACCATTAATGCACAAATTACTGTACTTACTCTTTGAGCAATACCCCTGAAATAAATGTTACAGCTAGGTCAGAGTAAAGACACCAGAAGCTAGGCATTTTTTTTTTGAGACAAATATAGCCTTGATATTATGAAAAACAATTCAGAGGAGATTTCCTAGACCTGAGGTACATGTAGTTAATGGTCTTGCTTTCCCTAGAGCCCTAGTGAAGTGCATATTTTTTTTAAAGGAGATACCTATAACGAAGAGGACCAAAACCCAGCTAACCAAGTAAGGTTGAATGTTGCCAGCAGATAAAGGAGAAGAGGAAAGAAATCATGATTGCATGGTGATTCCAATTGTCCTCTGCAATAATTACCAGCACTACTATATTTTTTTATGAAATAACACATGTAGGTTTCCATAGTTTGGCACTGACACCAAGGGACAGCTGCTCACTGATTTCAGTCAGTACCATGGTTCATATCAATGCTGGGGAAATTGCAGCTACTTGTTCCTCATTTGTAACAGTGCAAATTCGTGCACTGCAAAAAAACAATGTGAAAAGTGGAACTTAAAATAGATACCTGATTAATTAGAAAGACTTGTGTCACAAAGCTTGCATAGCTGAGGATACCCTAATATCTCTAGTGGAGATCACTGTATCTAATCATCTAAACTCATACTACAGATTTTGCCTATTTTATACAAGACTTGGTTTAAGATCTCTAAGTATTTTTTTAACATAAAAGCTCCAGCATTTTAAAGATTTTCATCTGTCGATGAATCTTACTATATGTTTTCTGAATATCAGACATTCCCTTGAACATGTTTTATCCAAGCTATGTTACTTTATGCCATATATTAAAAGTATCCTCTACTACACAGACAGAAATAAAAATCTCCTGTAGCTTATAATGTTCATATTTGTGAATTACTAGAGCTAGAAATATTTCCTGTCATTCCATTACAAATAAGGAAAATCCAGTTAGGAGTATTAGAGATAATTAATCAGATTGTCATTATTTTATGTATCTGAAAAGGATATAGGACTGTGGAATACAAGAGGACTTCCTTTATACCTTTGTAAAAAACTAATGTTTTGTCTCTTTTTCTTCTTGTGTACATAGCAATATATAGTTCATACATACCAAGTGGGTATTTTCAAATAGAATCAGTGAATCTAAATGCTTTGAACAGCCACGGGGGCATAATTATTCCAAAGAGTGAATCCAAAAGTGACACAGCTAATGAGTATGTCCTTGAAGGACTTGGGCTGCATTTATGCATATGTAATTTGGTTACGATGGATTCATTAAGGAAAGGCTGAGATGTCCATATTACCTGAAGCCTATTTAAAGAGAACATCTGTTCTGTTAAATGGAGAGTATATCTGAACTGAGAATGAGCAAGAGCTTATGTTTGTACATGGAAAAAATAGAAGGAAGAAGGACTTAAGACAAAATCATTAAGTACCAACATCTGCTAACATGATCTTGTGCAAGAAAACAACCATATAGAAAAGTGCGTATTTTCTGAGTTGCCTAGACCAACCCATATAAGTATGCATATTCACCAGTCCATTAAAATCTACAGAAATAAAAATTAATAGATTTTCTCCTATGCTGTGTCCACCTCCAGTATCTTCTAATGTCTCTCAGATAATGCATACCTGCTCAATTGTTCAATTGTACAATTATTTTAGTATTCTTTCAGTGTGCAGTATGCACCAGAGAGAGACAAAGGAAAAGAAAGCTTTCAGCCAGATATGCTGCATCTTTATATAGAGTGGCTGTGATGGATCCCCCAAAGATTCAATCTGGCACTTAATTTGGAGTGAGAAGCATTTGCATACAATACAGCTGTGACAATTTCACCTCCACTTATGTCCCCTTATAAGGCCAATAGGCCAAGTCGATACAGTTCCATCAAAACCATGCAAATCGAGTATATTCCCCTGTAAACAATGACTTGATATTAACCACTAACAATCTATTTTGTAAAATCACATTCTGCAGAAAGAACCAATAACAAGAAGGTATAAATAAAGGAATATAAACAAATAACCACAGGTATAAATAAAGGAAGAATGCCCCACAAACTTGTGTTGGGACTGACACAAAACCACACACCTAAAGGTTAGTGGTGTGTCAAGACTGTGCTGAGACTCAGCTTTACCAGGTAGCTTAGCAGGATCTGCAGGTACCAGCATGTGGGTGCAATGAGATCTGATCATCAGTAAAGTCCAAACTGTGGAGAACTTCTCCTTGGTTCTTCAGACAAAGTTCATTACTCTGGTACTAGAAGATTGGCTTTCTTATATTAATCCTGCTTACAACAGAAGGTAAAAAAGCAAGAACTTCTTATCTACTCTCCACTACTGAACAAGAGATTCCAGTATTAAGTAGAGCACAATTTATGGAGAAATAGGTTATACTCTTATATTGTGTTTTATGTTATTTTACCAGATTTTTAAAAGTAAACAATTCTGTATTGTTCAGTTCTGAACTACTCTTAAATGAAAAGCCATGTCTGACTTACATTATCACTTGTTAAAGTTCTCCATTTCTGTTTTACCTTTTTCTCCCTGTACAGCCCGTGAATTACCAAGGGATAACCTTGTGAAGAGCTCATGTTATACTGTGTCCATTACAATTCATTTCATGAAGGGAGGTGTAAGATATCCCACTGCTTTCCCCTTCTGCTCTGCTGAGACCGTGGATGAGTTTTTCATGTTTGCATGGCTATTACTGTTGACAGAATGATATTTGCATATGTACCAGAGCTCAGAGTTTTAATTAAAAATAGGTCCTGAGCAGCGGGACAAGCACTCACTGCATGTTAAAACTTATTTATTGATTATAAGGTTTTAATCATGTGTTTACCTGAAACATAACAGGAAATGCATAAATACACTGTATCTCTTCCTCATTAAAATTAGAACCACTACACAAATTAAGCACGAGCAGTATGTGTAAGAGTGCAAGTGATAAAAATAATTCCAGACTCACTGCAGGCTGGTCACAAGCAGATGACTCTCAAGCTTTCCCACAACAGCAGCTCCCATTTATTTAGATACTTAGACCAAGAGGTCTAAGTAGAAAGTAGACAGTGGCCAAAGGCAGTGCTGTTTGTTTTGCAGCTAGAATAAAAGAATTAGATGAACTCTTTACTAGTATACTATAAAGAAAAAAATCCCAAACCAGCAAACTGAAGAAGAACTTTAATTTAGTTTATGAATTCAATAGAAAATGAAAGCCATTCATTATCACGATTTGCCTGTTATTTTTAATGATTTGTCACTCCTTTGATATAATTATATTGTCCTGAAAATATATGATATATAGGTAAGATTAAGTGAAGAAATGAAGTTTGCATTTATTGGCTAAATACAACTGTAGTGTTTCTGGCAAATAAATTGAAAGATTAAATAAAAAACCCAATTTCCTCTATCAGATTAACTTATCCCCTTCCAACAACCATGAATGTATATCACAAACAGGCAATTCTGTTTTGATGATGGTAAGTCTACCTCACTACTCACTGCTAAACTCAGTTAGAGAACACAAACTTGATTAATTCTGAACATTACCTAGCAATGAATTTAAAATGAAAAAGCCATTATCTGTAGAAATGCAGTGGTGGTGAATGCAGACAGTAGCTGTGATTTACCCCAATTTCTTAAAGTATTTTGCTTCCTGTCTTTTTACCAAACCCTATATTTTTAATTATCAAAATTCTGCTATGGGAAGCAATAAAGTACAGTTTGACTTCCTCTTAGCTGTAGATTGGGAACAAAATTGAGACAATTTCAGTTGTCAGCAATTATACTGTTTTTCTCTTTTCTAGACACTGTCTTCCTACTTGAAAATATTTAATTATTTTTTTTTTCCTCTGAAGAACTGAAACAACTTCTTCATTTTGATAAAGTAGGGAAGAGGCCCCCTTCAACTAGCTGACTGCACTTACTGAAATTGGTTTCCTTCTCTTAACTTTCTATTTTTTAAACTATGCAACTTCCTACAATATGATGAGAACATTGATCAATGAATTGATCAGTGATTGACTGAATAGTGAACTTCAGAAGAATCAAGACATATATCTCCTCCTGTTACATGCACTATGGCAAGGATAAAAAGCAAAGGAAAATCATCAATAAATGAAAAACTTTTGTTTCATGGCTTGAAAGGCACAGCAGACTTCTGTTAAAGACACTCTGTGAAAGGCATAACTGTACATAGAGAAAATGTTTCCATTAAGCACCTGTGGCTGGCTGCCTCGGGCATTTGCTAAGCAGTCAGAAAAGCATCCCTCATTTGGGAAAAATTGGTGTATTCTCAGCTGAGACTCTGATCACTCTGCAGTCACCCTCTTGAAAGGCCATTTTTGTCTGTTTTGTATTCTTCTGAAGTTCACTCACTTTGTGATTGGCATCTCACACTTCCCAGATTACCTCTACATCAATAAGCTCTTAGCACCAGCCTAGCCAATTGCCATGGTCTCACCCTTCTGCAAAAAGAAAAGTCTTTTTACCCCTACTTAGTAACTCCTTTTCTCTCTTTAGCCTGCACTGCTGATTCTCAAAGGAGTTTTAAATCTAACGACTTCATAATGCCAGGAGAGGAGAAAGGAAAACCTCCACAGAAGCAAAGTCTTCTGAAGTACTGGTGGATAAAGTACTTGATCTTTGTTTCAAACTAAGCATTTATAACCATAGAGCAGTTGTTTTTCTAAGACATCAATAGTACAAAAAAATTTGCAGAAAATGAAACCTCAGTACTGGTTAATGTTACGTTAGCAACATTACTGAAAATGAGTGAACCCACAGGAAGCCTAATAAACAAGTTGAAGTGCAAAACAAGTCAGCAGACTCAGTTTTACTTAGAATCACAGGAAAATTATAAAAGGTTTTTAGAAGCACTGTAACAGTAGTATGTATTTAAGGATCCTTGGGACCAGATTTCTACCTTTTTGAATTGTATATACATGAATCACTGTTTTACCAAACTGATTTCATGGAAGACGCTCTAAAATGAACAATGGCAGACTGAGACCCAAGGTTAGAAAAAGAGATTATAAATATTCAGCTGGACAAGTATTTCAGGGCTGAAGGAGACTGAAAATGCAGGATTGGTTGAAAAATACAAAACAAATTTCTGACAACCCAGCAATCAATTTTGTTTAGAAATAGTGATTTGAGTAAAAATGCTTGTTAAATGGATTTCATTCATAATGTCAGGAGTGGCAAAGTCTCAGCTCTGTCCCTTTATCCTTTGCAAAAGACAACACAGAAACAGCACTTGAGGGGAAGTTAGGATATACAATCTGCACAATCAGAGGTTAAGGCTGCAATACTTGCCTTCTCAAGCCTCCTGTGCCTGTGTGATATGTTCCTCAGTCGTCAGAGACAGCAATGTAGATGACAGACCATGCATCACAGCCATGCCCTTTAGCTTTGGAGGATTCAGCCTTTTTTTAGATTTATTTAACCATGGATTTTAGTGTGCTTGACTATGTTTTTAGCATTGACTGTAATCTGTGTTTACTGTATTTTGTTAGAAAAGATAAAGGCAATCAAGATGCCTTTATGTCAATCCTTTTTTTTTTTTTTTTTTTTTTTTTTTTTTTTTTTTTTTTTTTTTTTTGCTAAGGGTGACTGTAAGATCTAAGTGGATCAAACCAATTGCACATACAATAAATGGCAAGAGAGGAAAAAACCAATCCTTTCCTTCAATGAACATTAGGACAAATATGACAGTATTAATTCTCCAATGTCTAAAGTGCTTTCCATTTTCAGAAACAAGAGTGTGAAACACAAATTACATGGGTTAGAGTTCTTCCTTCAGAGCCTTTAAAACTCTGTAAGAATAATTGAACAGTAAATGTGGCTGCAGAGGAGTCATTTTACTTTTTGGAAAACTGCTGTAAAGAGCTTAGTTTTGCAAGAAAATCCACTGTGAATTTGTAAAATAAAGCACAGGAAAAGAAGGTTTGTCCCCAACCTTCTTTTTTTTACAAGCCAACAGACAGAATCTGATTATGTATTCATGTTATTTAGTGATTGAGCAAGCTATAAGTACAACTTTGTAAATTTTTGTACAATATTTCTAAAATGGCAGGAAGTCTTCAGAAAGTCCTCATGAAGTGAACCACATCTTCATATCTTCAGTATATGAACAAAATCTATTTTCTTTGGAAATTTAGAAGGCATTTTAGATATGTGTGCGATGCATTTTACCACACCTATTCTAGCAGTTAACTATTTTTAGCATCATTTCTATTACATACATTTCTCACAAATATTGTCAAGACTGGTTAAGCTTTTCATTGTAGACATAGCTCAGCAGTGCAAACTAAACTAAAACTTTTCTTCTCTGATTAATGAGCTCACTGCTGGCTATCCTATATATATCCCATTATTCTCTGCTAGGAACCAATACGTCAAGTAGTGTTTTTTTCTGGGAGCTTGCTTATAAGGGTGAAAAAGAAATCTTCAGTAAATCTTAATTACTTTTGGATTTTTATTTTTATTCTGATAAGAGAAATTAATTCTGACATTTGAAGAACTTCACAGTAAGTTATCTCACTATAGGCACCATTAAAAGCACTAAACTGAATAGCCCTTACTAAGCAGAAAATGATGCAGACTTCTGAGACTGGAATTTTGACAAACAAGCAAAACCAGTTCACTGAGAAATAGCTTTAGACAGAGCATTTCATGAGGAGCTTTTAATTAAGTAGACTCTAATGTTTATAGAACAAGGACAATATTGCTGAAGTTCAGTTTTGAATCAGTGACGACCTGAATATATTTCCAAAACAAGCTTATAATAGCATTTCATATACTCAAAATTTCAACATAGATTTAATGTACTTTTTTTCTTTGAAAAGAAAGACCACTCAAAGGCCAGAGAACCAGGCTGTTCTCAGAATGAACTGGCATTTTGCCAGTGGCTTTTCAGCTGTCTGACTGGGTCTCTACTGTACCTTCTGAACATGACTTAATCTTTGACATGTAACTGTGGTATGTTCCAACAGATTTTAAATATTTTCTAACTTTCTAGTGTCCTTGTGATAGAACTTGTAATTTACTTATTATTTATTACTGCATGTATATATTTTATTAATATGCTAAATCTGTAAATAAATTATTTGATGATATACTGTTATTTAAATTTGACACAGTGTGATTGGAAACACAAGAGCTGCATAGATCTACACTGAGAAAAACCTACCTTCCCCCCCCCC
>NW_020799144.1:4088863-4157157 GCF_003259725.1 Athene cunicularia | reverse complement strand
CCCCCCATCTGAACATCAATGCTTTGAAAGCCAAAAGATAGGCAGTGAGGAGCTGGGTGTTCGATCTCAGGCAAGGAAGAGAACAGCACAGAGGTGAGGTCTGGAAATTTACCATTTTATAGGTTGCTTGAATTAGTTATGGTACAATGTGTTACCCAAATGATGGGAGGACATTTATCTTGCCAGTTGCTCAGCTTGGGAAATACTTATGATATTTCTGAATGATCAGTTAAGAAATAGCTTGGCCATGCCCCTTTTGCAGCCAGTGCTCATCCACAGAATATGCAGGATTAAGAAAAACCTGAGGCAAGCAACTGAAGAGGATAAATCATCAAGAAGTCTAGAAAACATGACCTATCAAGACTAGAAGAACAGTAGAAAGGAGAAAAGTAATTAAAGTTTCTTGCTGTAGAATGGCAACAAGTTACTTCTTACTGAGAGTTTAGCTGTACATGTATTTAATCTCTCTACATCTATCCTATATGGCTCTACAGGAAGATAAACTTGTCTATTAATGGCTGCATGTTCTGGAGCAATGTCTTAGGATTTAAAGTATCGTATTTAATCTGCAGCAGTTAGTAAATAAACTTATTAAACTGAATTAATTTAGTGTCAGAGAGAACTATCAGGGTAAGTAGTTGTTTGGGGCTGCAATTATTATAATCAGATGGACTTTTCAACCTGCTTTTATAGTTTCTGTAAGTAATCAGTACAGAAAGAGAATCATGTCTCTTCCAAGTACTGACCTACGCTTTTGAGTAAAATGCTGCAAGCGAGTTTGCCTTAAGTCCTTCAACTGATTTCTGAAAGAAAGAAAGAAAGGATGGAAAATATGGGATAGGAGAGATTTGGAAGATGCTATTGATAATGGTAAAGAATTCCACATCATACATGATTTTTAATATCTGAATTTTTTTAATGAATAACACAAGGTAATTGGAAAAATGCCTAATTCTATGAAAGTTCTGTATATTCATCTAGCAAAAATGTTGTCATAACTTCATAAACTAGAAAGCAACATACTAAGTTTGTATTTAACAGGTACAAAGCAAACCAAGGAAGTGACAGTTTCCAGAATACTTTTATTAAGCTATGAAAGCCTTCCCAACAGATGTTATGGGTGACAATAAGTTTTCACTGCTTCAAGGGAAGACTGAAGAAATCTTTTGAAAAGAAATTCACTAAGGGTTGCTAAACACATAAGGAATATCTCCAACTGATCATCTCCCTAAATTTCATCTGGTTGGATGCTGGGAAAACACTCAGGGGAAATATTGTATATAATTGCTCTGGGTCTATATCTTTTCTGAGAAATTATTTTTTGGCCATCACTAGACTTGGGATACTGGTCCAGCGGGATCTTCACCTGACCTTGTTTATCTGTTCTTATATTCTCATGTCTGTTTCAGTTTTTCTTACTTTTTCTACATTGCAGTTCTATTCTTCCTTTATTAGATTCTTCATGAGATTAACTTGGTGATCAAAGTATCATCATATGTCACTGCCACTGTCCTTTATCTGATATGAAAACTGTATGGCTCATAAAAGTTTATCCATATGACTTCTAGATGCTCCCTGTGCTAGATGACATGTACAGAAGAATCTGACTCTTACCCTATTACATGTCAGTGATCTCATTGTTGCCATGAAGTTGACAGGGTATTCATACCTTGACATGAGGATACAATAGCTACTACATGCTTCACTAGAAATCAGGCTCATCTTAGTAATTTTTTTTTTTTTGTAAATTGCAGGAAGATATTGTGTTTTATTTCTTGAAATATTTGATTATACAGAGGGAATTTTCTTTCTATCCAATAGCTCATTACAAATTATTTGAAATTATGCACTCAGTCTGCACATGTGGGCCCACATGCAGAATTCTCTGCTCTCTTCAGGTAAATTAGCATTTTTATCTGCCAGACCAAATATCTACATGTACAAGGACCTATTTATGCATTCTGATTTGCAGAGTAGTTCTTCAAATCTAGATTTATTTTTTTTTTTTGAATGATAGGTAATAATAACTTCAGCTGCATCATGAGGTAAGCATAAAACCAGAAAATGACAGGAGATTTTCTCATTATCATTGAGAATAGCAGCCTGCGTGAGAAGGAAGAGGATTTTTTTTTTCTTTCACCTCTGTCTGCTAAACAGATAGAATCTAAATTTTGGGTCAAAGCATGGTTTTGTTCCAGTGCTTTTTAAAATTTTCTTCCGAATGTAATACAAGAAAACAAAATCAAGTGGACCTTGACTTGGTAGGGAAAGCAAAAGTTGCCATGCATGCAAGCTAGCCATAAGAGAGACAATAAGAAATACCTACCCCATGCAGTTTTTCAAACAGAAAAAACTGTACATGGAGAGATAAAAGAAATAATTACTTGAAGAACAGCTACTAAAAAAGCATTTTTAACAATGTATGGATGTGTCATTAATTCCTAACTGCTGTCAGAATAAATGTTCTTTTGGAAAATGGGTATATTTAAAGGGGATTTATGTTTTTTAGTTTTTCCTGCAGTAGGCATCAAATGAGAGTAAAATGAAGGACAGACATTGAAGACTGAGGAGCTTGAGAGGAAGCCAGAGAGTTATTTCAAGATCTAAGTGGCTTAAGTAGGTTCCACTAAGACAAGTAATTGGCTAATATACAATTTCTTGCATACATATCTTGTGCCTACCCTCCAGTCAAGAGAGGCATTTCTCAGTATTGACCTGGTTTGTTGCATAGTGGAAATAGGCACAAAGTTTCCCCTTCTCTAACAGGATTTTCCTCAATGAATTCTTCATACCTGCATATGTGTAAGTAGAAGATTACAGTAGGTTGAACCTATGCTGATTTGGTTCTGTATAAATGTTCTTTGTGCAGAACATGTAGCCATCTTGAAAGAGGCAACTCTTGTTTCATTTTATTAAATGAGGCACAGCTATGAATGGGTGATCAGCAGAGCTATTTCAGTAGTGCAGGATCTGCCCTGGCTTAGGAACAGTCTGTACAGCCCATGCTGGCACTGGAATCACCATAACGGTATGCTCTCAGAGACAGGGAAAATGTCCAGGTAGCTCGAGATAAGGTAGTTTTAGGTTTGCTATATGCCAGAGGGAGCCAAACACTGAGTTATTTTACAGAGGAGAGGATGTTACTAATGTATAGAGCAAACGTGTCTGTCAATTTATGTGACGAGACTCTAATCCTCCTTTCATTAGCTTATAAAATCATTCAGTAATCAATTACTATAGAAATATTTGAATACTTTAAAGTCCTGTCTGAGAGAATATCACCTTAACATTTGTGCAAAATGTACAAGACTGCTTTCTTTTAGGAGCTTGTGGGAGACAAGCTCTGGGAGTGCAAGTCAAACCCAGACGATGAACAGTCTCAGAAGAACAGCTGTATGTAAATCTATCTTATATTACTGAGAATGTTCAAAGGCATGGGGTAAATGTACAGGTTATAAAAAATATCTACATGAAAGATTGTTTCTGCTTCCCCTGCAGTGCATTCTGTGTAGTTTCAGAGACAGCTTGCAGTCATGTCGGTTTTTCTTATGAGGTAATTCAAAAAGCAGTTAGTGCTAGCTTGCTATCAGTGAGGTCTTACTGTGGTAGAAAGGAAACTAAATGGTTTTCTCTTCCCATAAGAGCTAGACTTACCCCCACAACACAAGCAATATACTCAGTATGATGCCATGCCAGTCCCAGAAGTGAACTATTTATTTGCTACACTATACCTTCTTACTGGTTTCAGGATTTTAGATAAAATGTTTTTCAAGAGCCTGCAATCATTTTACGGCTACACAGTTAGTTCTCACATGACACTACAAGTGAAGATGCAGGGCTAAAAACAAAATATCAGAAAGTACTTCAGGGGCTGTATGAATGAAGGGAAGCTTGAATACATATAGATAAAACTAAAGCATTATAAAAGCTGCTAAAGCAGTTCTTCTGTCTTCCACGTAAAATAATTTTTCCAAATCCATTTAAAAAACTTCAGGGTTGTCAATTTTTATTTTAACTGCTTTCACACACATACAAATGTAAAGTACATAATAAAAGAGAAAAATCAGGGGACAGAGATAAAACAGAGGAAAAGCTATTTAGCAAGTGAAACATTTTCCAGCTGGTGCCTTATCCCCCTTCCCTCACTGTAGAAACAACAGCTCTTAGCTGCAACCTGGTATCACTCACAGCCCTTCCAGTATCTGTCCTCCTTTCCCTGTCCCTTCCCTGCCCCACATATCCAGTATTTTCTCTCATAACTCTGAAGATTACAAATGAAAAATGCTCACATCGTGTATCTCACCATACTGGCACATGCACTGTAACAAGCAAAGGCTCTTAAGTCAACCTTTTCCTCCATGAGGCATCCCTTTACCCACTATTGACTGCAACAAAATGTGTAGGAATTTCAATCTTTGAAGTGTCTATCCTGTTGCATTTGTTTCAGACTGGTTAGGTCCAGGTCACTGGAGGAATAAGGTGGAGGAAAAGCAACAAATACTGTACAACTGTTTTCTTAGACAGACACATTACAGACACCAATGCACAGCATATACAGCACAGTGGGTCGTAAGACAGCAACTCATGAATGGCTTAATTATGTTTAGACAATTCTTAAATGTCTTTTACTGTATAACACAGAAACCCAGCAATGTAGAGACTGAACATACTCTCTATTTTTCCTTAAAAATTACTAGAAACTAATATAATATGAAATTTTTATGACAGAAACCAGATCATTGTATAAAAGACTGGACACCTGCTGCTCCATTCCTCCAATGCTGTTCATCACAATCGACTCCTGTTTCTTCTTTTGGGGGTCCATATATTTAAGAATATATCAAAATTTGACTTTTCAATTCCCCAGATTGAAATTTATATCCATACTTGTTGACTTAAGTGTAAGCACAGGAATTTTGTAGATCTGGCATGGACCTGTTGTCTTCTGACAACAGAAGATTTTGTGATATATGATTATTCAAGTCATCTATTAAACACATTTTAGGGAGACATTTACTGCTGATGCAGTTCCTGTTTGGCAAGAGGTTCCTCAATAATGGGAATAGATTGATCTATTACAATCAAACCTCATTTCCCCTCTCTCTTATCAGCATAGGACAAGAATAAATGTGGCAATGTTTTTCTTCTAAATTTGAAAATGTGGTACACTGCTATGTTTAGTTTTGGTGTCACATAATTAAACCATTCATGATAAAATTTTGCTGGTATTGGGGGCTCTGTATAAGCTATAAAGAGTGAACTTTTATTTTCATCTTGTAAGATCAGTAAAATATTGTAATTATAAGCCTCTTAAGATGACAGAAAATTACATAAAAACTAACATTACATAAAAACTAGCTAAAAAGTGATAGAATAAATTTGTATACCACTGCTGTAGGATCAGTGCTATTTGCCCCTTTTCTAACACTATGAGAACTTACAAAAATGTCAGGATATCTCTGCTTGTGCTGTGACTCTGTTTCATAAGTATCTTTGACATATTTTGATGAAATATTTTTAACTTATGATATATATCTGCTTGGCTATATGGCAAACTACCTAACTTACCTAAAATATCTACATCTATATAATATGTTCAGTCTCCCTATGAGGCAGTGAACCCCTAAATGTGACCAATGTTTTACTTTTACAGTAGCTATCAACCCAGCATGACACTAGGAGTTTTCTAGAGTTTAAAGAACACAGATTCCCTTGGAAAAATAGTGTCAGAGATGTGCAATGGTTCACAGTGCTCAGAGTGCACAGTGCTCTCCTCTTAATTCATCAGTGAGAAGTTTCAGCAGTTCGATCTTCCAAGAGCAGCTAAGCAAGCTCCATGTGACTTTAAGCAGATGCTTGCATGAAAAGCAATAACCTGCACTGTTTCCCAAAATTGATTTGAAATGGTATGAAATGAACCCAGAAAATTTCATGCCCACTAAACAAAATTCAGAACCCGGCCTAGTTTGTTCTCAGACTGCTATACTTACAACACAGAGACAACTGTGTAAGAGCAAGGCAACTTGTTAAAGCCTCTTGTTGTCATGCTTACAATATCAGCACAGTGCTGTCATGCTCACATTTAATCCCAACCTAATCATACTCAGACAATCTGCTAGATAATACTCCTGGGGCTACCTCTGTATCAATCTTCCTCATTGTTTAAAATACCCTGTAGAGTAGATTCCTCCAGGGAAAGTACAATGTGGGGAAAAGAAGGAAGAAAACAATTTAGAACCTATACATATTGTTCTAGCTGAGCTTGAGATGTGACACATAATGTTCAGCTGCATATCCACAAGAGCTGTTTCTACTATGAAATTAAATTGAATCAATAAGCCATAACAGTGAAACAATTGCTAGGAAAAAACTAGACATTTTAATAATAGATCTAAGCATCTTTCAGACCTTCTGATTTCTTAAATATACCTTAAGATACCAAACAGAATGGGTTCTTCAGTTGAGAGCTGAAAAACCTTTACAAGGACATCAACTTAATTCCTCATTTTTCAAGTTTCTTTTCAAATGAATTGTGGTTTTCTTTTTGTCTCCCAAAGTTACAAACTAACTCAGTAAATTCAAGTTGTTTTCGAAATTAATCGAAAGAAAGAAATGACTATTTCATATGATTTCATATCATCCTTGTCATTACTTACAAGGCTTCTCAAGCTTTCAAGACAAAGGTGACAATATCTAATTTGTTTAAAATATCAGTTCTATTGTCTACTCTGACATAACAGATGTATTACAGTGTGTTTTATTTGTGTGCTTTCCATTATATTCCTTTGAAAAGAGTAATGCAAACCAAACATTTGGAAGGGGGTAGATTTGCTGAAACTGCTTTGAGATGAAGTTGTTGAAACTTCAGAGTGCAACAAACAGAAGAATCCCAGCGTGAAGCTGTGAAACTGCAGCTTGTTCAGAGACAGACAAACTAAAGCAAGGAGTAGGGAGTAAAAAAATAAAATCTCCAACAGATTGGAAATAATTGTTTCTAGGAAAAAAATACACCACCATTTTGAAAGTCATGAGTTAAGCAAAAGCAAGGATCTACCTTTGCAAACACATAGTAAGCAGGGAAGGACTAATGTAAATCATTTCTTATAACTATTCTGTCTGACCTAGTAATTTTAAGCTTTCTTCATGTCAAAACTTATCTAATACCTTGTTGATATAGTAAGAAAACAGTTTAATTTAAAGGCCTTTCCTTCTTTTGGGAGTTCAGAATCAGGAAGTCGCAGTTGATCCCCCTCAAGCTCTGTACAACTTGCGTTGCCCATCACAATAATTTATTTTTTATTTTTCTGAGGAAATTAATTTCTACACATAATACCTTGATTTTTGGCTAGAAAAATTTTAAGCAAACCTGAACCCTGCCTCTGGCCCTTCTTAAGCTAAAGGTCACTTGTGTGGGTAGACAAAAATAGAGGCACCTAAAGAAGTATAAGCATACAGATATATGGCATTTTATTTAATAAGAAAAATGGAAATTCTCTTAATTCTGAAAAGGATTTGCATAACACTGCTGTATTACATACTTCAGACTTGAATTTTATATAATACAATATAATGTCATCTTCCTTCATGTTTCTTTGATTCCTTGTAACTGGGATCAAATAATTGAAAAATATCCCTTATTTTTTCCCCTTCCTCCTGCCCCAAAGGTAAAACCATTTAAATTGATGAGGTATTCTTGCACAGTTATAAGTCATTTCACAATATCTGATCTATTAAGAGAGCAAGAAAATGAAAATGTGATTATCTTAGACTCTAAGGATTAATCCTTTGAGTTTTGAGAGAACCTGTCTTCTCTCTTGGCTAGACCGGGCTATCGCATACTGCTTACAGAGAGACAGAATATGAAGCATTCAGAGCCCTGCAACAGAAATTACATGAAAAGTATTTGCAGCTTATTTTCAGGTTTTCTTGCAACTCTGAAACACCAAAAGACCTTGGCATGTTTTAAAAAGAAGCACTATTATAGTCCTCTTATGGGGCCTGTCCTCCCTTATTTTTAAAAAAGATTATCCCCTACTTAGTCCCTAACAAGCTAACTCCCTCACAATTTCTATATACTCAATATATATATTCTATATATATTAAGCAAATTTAGATTTGCTTTATCTACTCATGCAACTTTTCCTTTTCATTACCCTTAAAAGAAGAGGAACAAATATGGCCTCACTGTCTCTAATACACTGTTAGAAGTTGGAATTGCAACAAATAGGATCTCCAGGAGTCTAAAAATCTGAGTCAGGAGTTTAGACTGCTGGAAAAGCAGCAGGAGACTATCAGTGTCTGTCATAGAAGAGCTGTGTGTTGGTTTTGTGTGTGTGGTGGTGGTGGTGGTGTTTGGTAGTGGGGGAGAGGTCGACAGCAGTGGCCCCCTATGAGAAAGTTCAAAGCTCTCCCAGCTCCAAGTCAGACCACGTCTGGCCAAGGCCCAGCCAATTAGTGACGGTGGCTGCACCTCTGTGATAACGTATTTAAAAAGGGGAACCTGAGAGTGGGTTGGGTGTTGTGAGGAGGAATTGCAAGGAAGACGCCTCTGCAAACACCAAAGTCAGTGGAATAAAGGAGAAGGAAGGGGCAGAGATGTGCCAGTGCAGAGATCCCCCCTGTATCCCGTGGTGAGAGGTCAGGCTATCCCCCTGCTACCTGTGGAGGTCACTGGTGAAGGAGATGTCCACCTACAGCCCATGAAGGACCCCATGCTGGAGGAGTTGACTGCGCCTGAAGAAGGCCGGGACTCTGTGGGAAGAAGCCTCTGCTGCAGTTTGGTGCTGGGAAGACTGCAACATATGGGAGGGACCCATGCTGGAGCAGTGTGGGAAACACTATGGCCCATGGGAAGGACTCACACTGAAGAAAGTTCATGGAGACCTGTTGCCTGTGAGAGGGACCCCACACTAGAGTGGGGGAAGAATGTGAGAAGTTCCCCCCTGCCTTGAGGAGGAAAAAGCAGCAGGACTGAGTGCAACCCCCATTCCCTGATCCCTGTGCCTTTGGGGGGAAGGAGGTAGAGAAATTGAGAGCAAAACTGAGACCAAGAAGAAGAGAGGGGTGGGAGGAAGGTGTTTTTAAGATATGGAAATGCTTCTCACTGTCCTACTCTGTCTGTTAGGTGGTGGTGTTTAGTTTGAATGAAATTGATGTTCTTTTTTCCTTCCCCTAATGTATCTGTCTTTTGCCCATGACTGTAATGGCTGAGTCATGCCTCCTTGTCTCTATCTCGATTCCTGAGCCATTTTCTTTATTTTCTTCTTCCCAGGTGGTGCTTAGTTTCCCTCTGGGCTCAAACCATGACAAGCTGAAACATTATTCCATTCGTTTTGATGGAAATAAGCACTAAACATACAGTAGAAATATGCTGTGTCTTTGAATCTTCAGAAAACATGGGATTAATTCTTTCTCACAGCTCAGATCCTTAGAGAAAGCCTACTGTTGACTGTTTGTCAGAGGGTTGAGTAAAATATTCAATGAAATCAAATCAGAGTGTTGTAGCAACAAGCTGATAACCCCAAAATTGACATTATCAGTTTACTTATTGACTAGAAAATACAGTTGTATTTTTAGTGATTTTATTTTTGGGGGGGTTGAGCTCGGATCTTGATAAATATCCTTCACTCAACCCCTCTAATAGTTTCTGTATGCTAAACGTACCATTCTGCAGTCCTTGCTTTTGCACAAAGAAAATGAATAGATTGTCTCTCTGAATTGACTGGCTATGGCATCTGATTTTGGTGTGACTTACCTTCCTCTTCTCAGATGTTTGAAATGCAACTATGCATCTGATCTGTCTCTAGTTTACACAGTTAAAGTATCACCAAAAATAGTGTTTTCCATTGATGAAACTGGTGATGAAGGGTAATCAAGCCCCAACATTACTTTCATGTACCAGAGTCTGCTCACACAGCAAAAAAAAAAAAAAAAAAAGGGTTTGGTTTTGGGTGTGCAGTGAGCAGGTTCAGTATAGAAATCACTGAAGGAAAATAAATATGGAATACCAAGGCATCAATTTTTTTTACCATAATTATACCTCAGGGATAGATTATTCTTAAGTTTTAAAGTGAAAATCCAATTTGAATGCTAGGCAGGAGCTGCGCAGACAGGAAAGGTGCAAAGCAGATGTACCATTTTTCTGCAGCAGATAAAGTGCAGAACTGACGCACAGAGTCTTTATATATATCTAGGTGACTAAGAAATTGAAAGAGAATTGGAGAAGTAAGGAAAAGCTGATGGACTGTGACATTTCTTCTGTTTATATGTCTACTTCACTGACACTTGACAGTTATTAAAGTTGTCCTTGTGTTTGAGGGAGTCATTTCCAATTGCCTGTACATGTTAAAGCTTTCAAGAGAAATACAGTATATCACTCCAAGAGTTCTACAATTTAAAGTTTTTCCTATTTAAACCTCTGCTTTATACAAATTTGCCAGGCAGAGCGAGAGAGCAAGCACTGAGTTGTTCTGACATGTTCTATTACAGCATCTCTCCTGACTTTTTCTTATGCCCCAGATGCTACATCTTTACATAATGGCAGTGAAAAACTGGCAGAACATGGCTTTTGCATCTCAAATTTGGTGAGGTATTTACTTTCCCTTTGAAAGCACATGCCTCATTTCAGGACATTTGTTGTCAATGCAAAGACAAAGATGTCTGTTCCAAAGTCAGTTGGGAGACAACATAGAAATAAAGGATGAGGACTGAGCTAAATGAGCAAATTCTGGAAAATCTGGAAAAACAACACACACAAGCAAATGACACTTCACAAAATTACCCTGTGTTGAAGAAAACTCATAAAAGAAGAATGCCTGCTTCTCCCCACCAACCTAGCTGCTCAAAATCATAACAGGTGTTAAGGTTTGGCTCCAAGTGAAAGTGATGACATTTAGATGCCATAATGTTCTTCCTGGAACAGGGGGACAATTCAGCTGATGCTTCTCCCAGGCTGGATTTGTTCCCCAGGCTCCCAGATAGATTCTGTTGACTTAAAGGAGTTAAGAAATGTAGCCGCAGTTTCCATAATTCAGATTGCATCAACTTAGTCTAAGAACTAAAGTGTTTGTGGCTGCTTGTGCCTCCTGCTAGCATGGAAAATAAATGTTATAGGCTCTCCACACACATTTTGTTTTCTCTCAAATAACAAAACAGTGTCACTTTAGCAACAAGAACAACAAACAGAAATGAAACATCCTGAAAACCTGAATCCTCTAACATCTCTCTTTTCTGGCAGCAGTGAGTTGGGCTTCTCCCTTTAGGGAACCACACTGTACTCATCTATTTTGAAACAACCCTATCTGAGAGTCAAGAATCAAGTAATGTTCTGGGCTGCTAGACTGTTAAAATCTGCTGCCTGGGGCTCATTCCTGTCAGTACGATCAAGTGTTCTTGCGGGTCTGTTAATTTGTTTGCTACCTTTAAATTCAGCAAGCTCTCTGTGTAGGGAACAGAACGTAGAAATGTACTTTCAAGCCCGTATCGACAGATCTGTTAATTAAATGTCAATCATGAGACCTGTTCAGCTAGACTCTACCACCAAGCTTAGCAGAGTTTCCAGAGTTAGAACCTGGAATAAAAGCACATCAAGGAACAATAAAAAACACAATATCACTTTCATAATATTTTTCATAAAGGATTAATTTTCATAAGGAACCTAACTTTCCATTTGCCAGCAACTGAAGTCGGTGGGAAATTTTCCTGAACAAGCCCAAGGAAGAAGTACAGCACTATATTCAGCAAACTAATTAATCTTCCTCCCTATCACTATTTAGTTATGCAATACCTGGCAGCAAAAAGTCAAGAAGTCTATGTACAAGATACAGAGTTTTATATGAACCAGGGAGCTGCAGTTATTAATGAATGATTAACTAACAAAATACAAAGGCAGTAAGTGACAGAGTTGCCCATAGCTGCATACCCATAGGAAAGATGGCTATCACAATGCACTTCTAAAGGTTAGCAAGAGCTGTAGGACAACAAAAATACAATGTAATGCTTTCAAGTGCATTTGGACTGCTAAGGAAATGGGATTAGGAAATATATCAGAATGACGATTTACTCTGATGATGTCATCCTGTGCGGTATCTTGGGAGAAAGGAAATATACGGAATCTAAACCAAGTTTTCAGACTATGGAACTAATTTTTCAAACTAAGTTCACATAAGAAGATTAGTGTGACTACTCTTAGCATTAAAAAGAAAAAGTAGATGCTTGTACATAATGGCAAAATACCAGAGGAAAAAACCCACATAGCTGTGTGAGTAAGAGCTCTTCATTCCAAAGATAATCAGATTGAGACACAAACTTCAGAAATAATATCACATGGGAATTTGAGAGCTATTCACATCTCCAAATTTTGACCTGAATGTAAGCTTTTCCTCAGGCTTATCCAACACCTTGAGGGTAACAGAGGTCCCCTTTCCATTCACAAGCCACACCAATTCGGTTAACACAAGCTCTTAAACCTTTAGTGGAAGCAAAAAGGGAATACATTAGTTCAATCAATATGTTTATCTATATATATGGCAAATTTGAAATGGCATTGGATCATACCTAAATGTGGAGTCAGGCAGAACATTTTTCCAGGAATTCAAGAGATATGTACATTGTTCTGAAAATAGCCTTCTGACTTTGAATACCTCTGCCATGTGTGATCTTCTTCCTTACCACATTTCTACTTTGATGTCAAACACTGTACTACAGCGAATCATTAGCAAAAAGGTAAGATGTAGTTCAGAAGGACATAGAATAAATATAGATAAGGTATGTTGTAACTAAGGATTAAAATCTAGCTTTCACATAAAGGCACTATAAGACATTAGAAATCATCCAGTCAAGTATGTTTCATGACAAATCACAAGCTTTCATTATAGCTATTTACACTGGAGTACAATGTACAATAACAACATAAGGTATTCAGGGAATTCAGTTACTTGAAGGAAACTAGCCTTAAATATAAACAATTCAAGTGGAAGAGTGAAAAAATGGTCTGAGTTTTTTCATGTCTCCACTGATGTGTCCCATTTATTTCCAGGAAAATGTAACTTATATAAGTGTCATATTGCCTTACACTTTTGGGTTTTTTCACAACCATGACTCTTAAAAACTGTGCTTAATTACTTAAAGTCCTATATACCTCTGCAATGTAGATCCAAATAGAGGTCAAACAAAACTAGTCATGCATATACACCAACACATCTGCAAATTTAGCAAAGAAGAAAGAAAATCATATTGTGATCATCAGCATGAGCTCTATACCTGTCAGCAGATACCTATAATTCCTGTCTGCTTGGCAAGTAGACACAGACAGTACCCGTTTGGCTAGATTCATTTCCCCTCTAGAATGGCAAAATCTGGGTACCTCTCAATGGTTTCTACTGACCAGACTTTGACAGACTTTCCATACAAATGCTTCAACTTTCTGAGAAATGACCACATCAGATTTATACAAGTCTGCTTAATGATCTGCACATCCCACTCAGGAACCAAGCTAAGCTTTCTGAAAGCTGGTATGGCTTTCTGAAAGAGAAAAAACTCATAGATACTGTTACAAATTTCCTCTACAGTTTTGAGAGAGAAATATACATGCCATTGCTATCCTATATATCATAGAATCATACAATGGTTTGGGTTGGAAAGGACCTTAAAGATCATCTAGTTCCAACCCCCTGCCATGGGCAGGGACACCTCCCACTAGCCCAGGTTGCCTAAAGCCCCATCCAGCCTGGCCTTGAACACTGCCAGGGAGGGGGCAGCCACAGCTGCTCTGGGCAACCTGTGCCAGGGCCTCACCACCCTCACAGTAAAGAATTTCTTCCTTGCATCTAATCTAAATCTGCCTTCTTCCAGTCTAAAACTGTTACCCTTATCCTATCACTATACTCCCTGATAAACAGTCCCGCTCCATCTTTCCTGTAGCCCCCTTTAAGTACTGGAAGGCCGCTAGAATGTCTCCCAAGAGCCTTCTCTTCTCCAGGCTGAACAACCTCAAATGTCTCACCTTGTCCTCACAGGGGAGGTGCTCCAGCCCCTGATCATCTTTGTGGCCTCCTCTGGACCTGCTCCAACAGGTCCATGTCCTTCTTATTTTGGGGCCCCAGAGCTGAGCACAGTGCTGCAGGTGGGGTCTCACAACAGTGGAGTAGAAGGGGAGAATCCCCTCCCTCATCCTGCTGGCCACACTTCTCTCGATGTTACCCAGGATAAGGTTGGGTTTCTGGGCTTCAAGTGCACAATGCTGGCTCGTATTCACTTTTCTATGCATTAATACCCCCAAGTCCTTCTCAGAGATGCTCTCAATCCACTCATCAACCAGCCTCTGTTTGTGCTTGGGATTGCCCTGACCCATGTGCAGGACCTTGCATTTGGCCGTGTTGAATTTCATGAGGTTTGCAAAAAGCCACCTCTCCAGCCTGTCAAGGTTGCTCTGGATGGCACATCCCTTCCCTCTGGTGTATCAACTGCACCACACAGCTTGCTGTCATTGGCAAACCTGCTGAGGGTGCACTTGAACCCACTGTCCATGTCGCCAATAAAGATGTTAAACAGTACCGGTCTCAGTACTGACTCCTGAGGAACACCACTCGTCACTGGTCTCTGTACAGTAACTTTGACCCTCACTGAAAGGTGCTGTAACTACTGTATTATGACATATTTTCATGCAACAAAACTTTAATCAAGGAGACAGCTTTCTGAGCATAGAGGCAGCTGTATGCATGTTCAGTTATGGCCTGCTACAGTGTTTTATAAAATGACTCACTTTGGTTCCCTTGTGTTGCGTTTTCTAAATGCCAGCTAAAAAATAGTTTTGGAAGAATGTAATTCTTTTCCTTGTGGACAAATAAACATAATAAATGACCAACATTATACCATAACTGATATCTTAATGAAGCTGGCAAACTTCTGGAACCTGAAAATAATAAAATTCAAGCATATAAAAGTATTACATGGTAATAATTGTCATCATAATTACTTAGGAGGAAAGTGAGTTTGGAGGATCTATGTGTATATGTTTTTCACCTTTGCTATGTAATTATGATTTTCAGGAACACTGAAAAATCAAGGAATCTTGAAGTATGTCTGACAAAAACTATACTAAACCACACTTTGAAAAACTCATAAGATGCCATCCACGTCTTAGAAGACTATTGATCTGCATCTGAGGAAAATTGATTTATATTATATTGCTAAACAAATACACCTGAATAACATAAGTTATCTTGATGAGTGGCCCATGGATAAAGGTAAAGAACACAGAAAACCGGTGGGAAAACTATTTGATTATGCTAATAGCTTGGCACCTCCTCTAGTTTGTATACATAAATCAGTAACAAAACCTGAGCTCTATGGGTCTCTCTTCTGATATTATACACTTTACTGCCACAAATGTTATTTTGTATCATTAAAGAGAAATGTTTTTCCTGTATTTGTTGGTTGGTCTGGTTACCTGCTCTTCAGAAATTCTTGTGATGCCTGAGTGCAAGAGAAAGGCAAAAAATACTGCATAGCAAAGTTTCTGGCTTTACCCCAGTATGCTGCCATAGGAAGTTCTGTGCATACAACAACAAATTCCCAGTTCATAAGGCATTGTATACAGGACAATGTTAAATTGCCATATATATTGAACAAATAAATGTCAACATTATTCCAGATTTATTTTTTATCTGCCTGGTAGTTAAAATAAAAGTCTACCATTTGTGGCTGATAATTTATGGATTACATTTTTAATTCATAGACTGTGTTTATGGACAGGTTTTAATTGTGGATTCTATTATATATATATATATTTTTTTTTTAGTCTAGGCATTTCAGAGGTGGTTAAGAAGCTTAGAAATAAAACCATATTCTGCAATTTAAGTGAGTCTCCATTTGAAGAGGAAAACCTACACCATACCTTGCTAAGTATCTTAGGCTAAATGCCCAGTATTTACCAGTTCACATGAACCTACTCCAGGATTAAGTGATATTTTTGTTTTATTTTTTGTAATTGGTGCATTTAGAATGAGGCAAGTTGCCATTGTCTATGAGGGTAGCACTGGTGGACACTGGAAAAATAGGTCCAGTGCAGTTATGAAGAGACACATTTTGTAATTTGCATTTCCAAGATCAGATGTTTTCCTGTGTGCATGGATTGGGTCTGGCTGAGACCCAATGGCTATTTTCCCCACAGCAGCCCTGACAGTGCTGCGCTTTGTGTCTGTAGTTAGAAAGGTGTTGATAACACACTGGTGTTTTGGCTACTGATGAGCAGTGCTGGCACAGCATCAGGGATGTCTCTGCCACATTCCATACCACCATCAGCAAGGAGGTCGGGGGGGGGTGGAGTTGGGGGTGTACAAGAGCACAAGATCTTGGGAGGAGACAAAGGGATATTCCATACCATATGATGTCTGCTCAGCAATAAGATCTGAGAGAAATGGGGCAGGAGGGACAAACTTGTTATTACATTTATCTTCTGGAGCAGCTGCTACATGTACTGAAGCCCTACTTCTCAGGAAGTGGCTAGACATCACCTGCTGATGGGAAGTAGAGAATAAATATTTTGTTTTTCTTTGCTTCCATGTGCAGCTTTTGCTCTTGCTTTATTAAACTGCTTTTATCTTGACTCACAAGTGGTTTTCCATATTATTTTCTTCACTCAATCCCTCCCTGTCCTGCTGAGGAAGGGAGTGATAGAGCAGCTTGATGGGCACCTGTCAAACAGTTTAAGGTCAACTCACCATAGTGGAGTTTATGCTTCCTTCTCTATGTATCAGCTTGGTATGATTCACTGTCTAAGCTCAAAACTTAGTTTGTATAGCTCACATTTTAGAATGGCCAAAAACCAGGGAGAAACAAAAGAAGCTGCTCACTAGAGAGACTGGAAGTTATGTATTCAATTATAGTATACATTTTCCTGCATGACCTCAGGTTGCCTATAGCAGCAAATTGAAAGTTGAAATAGACTGCAATCGACTTGCAATTTACTTTCTAGGACATATCCTTATCTCTCTAAAATAAGTGCAAACCCAGTGACCCACACTTCAATGAATGTAATTAAATCAATATAAATCAGTTTTGAAATAATTGGGAAATAATGTGAATGAAATTCAAATCAAACTCAGGAATTTGCCTCAGATATTTCTTTTCTCCAGCTGCATGGAAAATTTTTCAAAAATTTATTTAAAATTACTACTTAAATGCTGAAAACACTGTCAAAATCAATTAAAAATACCTAATTGAATACAGATAACATCTCAAATTAGTTTAGAAATTATGTAGCAGGTCAAAGCATGTAACATTTGGACAAGTTCAGAACTCATCCTATCAACTATTCTTATAATTGTAAAAATAATTTAAAATCATAAATGCAATCCTAAGCATACGAAGCATTAGCAGTTAACTTTAAAGCCTTACATAGTCAGATCCTATCAACTGTTGTCTTATTTAAAACTTACTGACTCAGCCTTTTCACAGATCCTTTTTTTATTCTATGTGTTTCATACACACTAATTTACAAGTACAAACCCTTAACTTTGTTTTTCATACCCATTTTTCAAGTACCTAATGCACTCAAAGTTCTTTTACTTCTCCTTCTCCTCTTATTCTCACTTCTTTGCTTGTGAAAAAAATGCTGGCTCAGTCAGCCTGGAGGTTGAATACTGGTAATCCCTTTTTCTTGAGTGATAACAGATGGAGGCATCGATATGTCTCAACTTGATTAGAAAATAAAAGAGTTCCTGTTTTCATGGAGACTGTCACAAGGTCTCTGATCCGGTGTCTTGGGTTGAGTGTCAAGTGAGGTGGATCAAGTGATTATAAAGCCAAATCAGTAGAAGAGCTACAGAAACCAAATGAGCTTTTGTGAAAGGCACTAGGTTGAGGGAACATGCAATGGCAAAGGCCTATGGACTCTCATCTCTCCTGTCAGTCACCTGTGCATGGTCCAGAGAAACCAGGGAAGAAAATGGGTATTCTACACATTCTTAAATGCTAGAAGATACATGAGAGAGTCAAGACTTTATCACTCCAAGTCAATCTGACAACCCACAGAACCTCCCAGTCTGTAAAGCCCAGCCATCCAGAAAGGTCTCGTGCACAAAGGATCAGGCATTCCTAGACTGCATACCTCGACATTCATGCTTTGCTCAGCTCAGGTGCAAACTCATCCTTGCCCTTTCTACCTCCCTCACCCTGTAAAGCACTGTCATGTTGCAGGGGTTCTTCTCCAGCCCCATGGTGAAGAAACACTATCAGCAGCCTGGCAGAGATCCTGTGCTTGATACAAAGTGGTCATCTTCCTGTGCCCTGCACAAATCCTGTCACTGTTTTTTTCCTATTCTCCCAGTCATTTGTCTTTCTGTGACAAATTCAGCTTCCTATTAATACCTACTACAAAAGCTCAGCTGGTAGTCCAGCTGCCTGCCTGGTGACAACAGCAACTGGCTAGAATCACCCCTCAATTCTGTGCACAAAGAAACCAGGCTTGGCCTGTGACAGTGGCAAGGTGCTATCTGCTCAAAGACCTCATCAGCCCATCTGGGGACATCCACAACATCACCTCAGCGTGCTTTGACCTGACAGCTCTCAGCACCAAGTCTCCCTTGGCTCATTGGATAAGGAGCCAGCTCAGCCCACGTCTGTCCCAGCTCTGGCACAAAGTTCATTGTTAATCAATATATTTTCCTCAGACCTGTACTTCTTTCCCTGTGGGACAAGGAAACTTTTAAGAGCACTGCACGTTGTGCAGTTGTCTCAACAGGGATGAGTGGACAAATTGCCTGCATTTTCTTGTGGGCCAACCCACTGGCGATCCTTAGATTTGAAGATTAAATTTGTACCTAAGTAAAAAACTTGTCAAATGTAGATGGTTATGAGCATCAGTCCAGCAAAACAACCTGCAGTCGTCTTTTGGAATGTCAAATTCCAAGTCTTTCAACTAGAATTTTGATTAATTTGAGCACAGTCAGAGCTTTTAGTAGAGGTTTTATGTCTGAAAAAGGATACTTAGCTTCTGAATTAGTTGCAGTTCTTCTGGT
The DNA here is from genome assembly GCF_003259725.1 of Athene cunicularia. NCBI lineage: Eukaryota > Metazoa > Chordata > Aves > Strigiformes > Strigidae > Athene > Athene cunicularia. Next base: position 4,138,138 of record NW_020799144.1, on the reverse strand, counting down.
AGAGTACACAGACGGGACACAATTATGCTTCAGGAAGAAATCAGCAAAATCAATTATTTCAATGTTAGTTAAATTGAGAGGATTGATTTCAGATACAAAGCTTGGTAAGAGGCTATTTGTTTATTTTTCCTTCACAAAAAATGCTATGTATGGTTACCTGATTTAAGCTGCAATGGTTTGAATTACAGCATGGAGACACAAAAGTATACTTGTTATCGGGCACTCAAAATCAGCCTAATTTGAAGGAATATAATTCAGCAAGAATGTTAAATTCTGCAGCAACTTTCTGATTTCAGTTTACTTTGTATTAAAATGCAAGTGTAGAACTCTTATAAATATTTTCTCCTGACCTTTACTTGCTGAACTGTTCTGAAATTTTTACATCTCCAGTTTACAGAAGTTATTTACTTTCCATAATTATGGAACATCCTATATGTGGATATTCCTCATTTATAAATAATTTCAAGCCAGAAATCTTCTTAAAAAGGTTTCTGATTGGTCTTCAGTTTCAAATTATTCTTTATATTCAGTACAGTAGTCATGAAAAACCAGTTGGCTTACTCTCAGAAGTATTTCTATTTGTTAAGTGGGCAGGCTAAGACACAAGTGCCAAGGTTCTGTTGTTTGCTCTGTGTCCTGGTTCAGCTGGGATAGGGTTAAGTTTCCCCAGCAGAGTGGGGGAAGGGATCTCCAGCCGGGTTATTCATACCATGCTGATGCCGGACCGCAGCACAGAAACTTTTTCCTTTGTGGCTTTGGTCACGGGGAGCACGGGGCTGTCTGTAACCATTGCGGTATTTCTCTGTATATCTTTTGTCTTGTTTACTGTTATTACTGTTTATTGTTGTTATCATTGCTACTGTTGTTGTTCAGACTGTTATTTATCACACTGTTGTATTAAATTTCTTCTTATTTTAACCCAGGGTTTGTGCCCTAGTTGTGTCCAAGGGTGGGGGAGGGACAATGGCAACGTGGTCTCTGGTTCCGGCAGGGCCTAAACCAACACACTCTGCTACATGTATTTTGTTTTTCCCTGATAGATCACATACACTGTATTGTCAGTGACTAAGGTTTTTAAACTTTCAATAAAATCATTGGAAATTGTTACACCTTAAGTACTGTTCTGGATCTGGGCTTCTATCTCGTTGTTTTCAGCCTCTCATATATGAAATTAGAATAATAGAACTTTTCAGTCTCGTTAAGAGTATTGTGAATGTGTTGAAAATGTGAAATACTCAGATACAGATGGTAGTTCAATACTTTAATTTGTTTTCTCCTTCATTTTACCGTATCACCATAACAATTCTTTTAATTCAGACCATACAGAACATGAGGAAGTAAAGACAGAAAAGAAAAATAAGAAGGACTAAAAAATAAGATAGACAGAAATAAAAAGGAAACATTTCCCAGCCACTAAATATTTTATACCATTCTATGTTTTCATATGATAAACTCTTGTGTGTTTTCAGGTGGAATTTTATTCTACTAATGGATATATTATTGGGTATGTAGCCTGTTTTTTAATTAATATATAGAAGATTCAACATTCTCACAATAGGGAATCATGGCCAACCTCAGATTTGTATGAACATTTTTTATTTAAAACAATGAGTCAAGTCTGTTTCTCCATTGCTTCTTATAACTCTCTCTCCCCAGTTTTACCCCTTCATCGTAAAATCATTCTTCCCAACCTTAAGACATTTCTCTGGTCATGAATGGAGAGAAACTTTAAACAAGGAGTAGTCAGTTCTGGATATAATAAGCACCAAATAGTTTTATAAGTCAGACAGCACCTGTGTTGGGCACAAAGAACAGAAGAAATATATGTAAAGTACATCAAGGAATGCTATTTTGGTTATTTGAAAATTCATGATGAACAGAGACAAGAAGGTAAGTTGGTGTAACCTTAAACGAAGACATAAATACTTTGAGACTGAATGTATGAAGCTAACCTTAATGTTTTTTATTACATGTCAGGTGAATGTGGTGTATCAGAAGCCCAGAAGTTCAATGAAACCAATAGAAATGAGCTTAGAGGCTATTTAAATAATTGTCCTTTCTATTTTTTATTTAAGTTGTGCATGACAGAACATAAAATGATACTGAAGTTTTTTCAAGCATGTGGCATTCAACACTTCACTGAGCTTTATTGCAGCTACTCCTTTACATTTTACTCACTTAGTAAAACATTCATGTCTTGCGTGATGCTGAGTGAAAAGCACTCTATGGGCACAAAATATTATTTCTATTCTTTATTCTGTATGGGTGTGATGCCGTATGACAGCAGAAAGGCTCAGTGAACATATCACAGCAAATATGAAGGTTCATTTGGGGAAATTACAGTTCAGATGCCTAGTTGAATAACTTCTAAAAATGGAGAAGATGGTAAAAGGAAGCTTTCTTGGGTTTATGAAAGGCAGGTCCTGCCTGACAAACCTGATCTCCTTCTATGTCAGGGTGAGCTGCTTACTGGATGAGGGAAAGGCTGTGGATGTAATTTACCTTGACTTTAGTAAGGCCTTTGACACCATTTCCCACAGCATTCTCCTGGCAAAAATGAATGCTCGAGGTTTGGACAATCGCACACTTCGCTGGGTTAAAAACTGTCTGGACGACCGGGCCCAGAGAGTTGTGGTTAACGGAGTTAAATCCAGTTGGCGGCCAGTCACGAGTGGTGTCCCCCAGGGCTGGGTTTTGGGGCCACTCCTGTTTAACATCTTTACTGATGATCTGGACAAGGGGATCGAGTGCCCCCTCAGTCAGTTTGCAGGTGACACCCAGTTGGGTGGGAGTGTTGATCTGCTCGAGGGTAGGGAGGCTCTGCAGAGAGACCTGGACAGGCTGGAGCCATGGGCTGAGCCCAACTGGGGGAGTTTCACTAAGGGCAAATGCCGGGGGCTGCCCTTGGGCCACAACAACCCCCAGCAGCGCTACAGGCTTGGGGAGGAGTGGCTGGAGAGCTGCCAGTCAGAGAGGGACCTGGGGGGGTTGATTGACAGCCGGCTGGACAGGAGCCAGCAGTGTGCCCAGGGGGCCAAGAAGGCCAATGGCATCCTGGCTTGTGTCAGCACTAGCGTGGCCAGCAGGGACAGGGAAGGGATCTGACCCCTGTACTCGGCACTGGTGAGGCCGCACCTCGATGATTGGGTTCAGTTTTGGGCCCCTCACTACAAAAAGGACATTGAGTGACTCTAGCGTGTCCAGAGAAGGGCAACGGAGCTGGTGCAGGGTCTGGAGCACAGGTCGTACGGGGAGCGGCTGGGGGAACTGGGGGTGTTTAGTCTGGAGAAGAGGAGGCTGAGAGGAGACCTCATCGCCCTCTACAGCTCCCTGAAAGGAGGGTGCAGAGAGCTGGGGGTGAGTCTTTAACCAAGTAACAAGCGACAGAACAAGAGGTAATGGCCTCAGACTGCACCAGGGAAGGTTTAGACTGGATATTAGGAAGCATTTCTTTCCAGAAGGGGTTGTTGGGTGTTGGAATGGGCTGCCCAGGGCAGTGGTGGAGTCCCCATCCCTGGAGGTGTTTAAGAGTCAGGTTGACATAGAGCTGAGGGATCTGGTGTAGTTGGGAATGGGATCTTCAAGTCTTATTCAGCCTTGATGATTCCGTGATTCTGTGAAGCTAAATTGTGATGCTGTGCCTAGCTCTACCATTTTAGATCCTTTGAAAGTTAATGGTACAGTTTACATCTGAGGTACTGACCATTAGCCTGTGTGGGTGGCAATGTTATAGGCCTCTCAGTAGAAAAAGTAAACTACATTAGAAGTGGGAACAGAGCACTTCATTTCCTTCTAGTGGATATCTAATAACTATTTGCATAGGCTTCATAACTTTATCAGAGGAAAAAAATTTTAAGATTAGGGCTGATAACAGATGGTACTGGCAGAGAACTACTAAAATACAAAGTATATGAAGACTTTATTGCATGACATGCTTCAATTAAGACTTTTGCAGGAACTCTCTTTATAACACTTTATGTTTTAGTCATTTACATGAGTAAGGTATCTGAGTACCTGACAGTCTTTAAAATGTTTATCCTTATACATACACCTACAATAGAAGCTGCTATAATTTTATTTTGCCAAAGAGAGATGTACTACATGACTTGCTTCAGATAAGAAATCTATAGAATTTGGATATCAGAAGTCCCTACACAATCACTGTGTAGGTATTTCATATTGAAATATTTATTTTTTTTTTTTAATAATTGCTGACATGTCATGATATCTTTTAAGAAAAGAAATCCTAAGTATTTCAACTTATATAGAGACATTTACCCTGCAATAATTCCAGCTGCTAAACAATGTTTTCATTTTTTTTCAGTCCTTGATATCAGAAAAAATATCTTGAGAAAATGGAACTTTCATACTATCTGGTAATGTTTATGTACCTGTTTGTTTTTTTTTTTTCCCCACAAACTTTAAGTTAGAAAATAGAAAAGACTGATCTACTAATGGGTTTCTGCATGCTGCTCTAAGAATAAGCAGAAACAAAATATGAAGTCTGATTTTGGAGATGTTAGTTCCTCATTTTCATTACTTTTAAAGTGTACACATTGTGTTGTATTTCGTCCTTACAGTGCACTGATGCAAGTGAAAAAAAGATGTTCTATAACTTACAGTAATAATTAAGTAAATTTTGTATAAACTCTGAGTTACATGGCTACAGGCTGAGAGTTACCAAAAATTGTGAAAATATAAAGTTATTGTGAAGTATTGTTAATTATTAATATGTGTGTACCTTTTTGAAAAATGTGAATAGAAAAATTAGTATTAACTTATTATTGTCTTGTAAGGACTCCAGTGATCTCACTGTATGAAATATCTACTACACTGGCACTGAAAAATTATGGCACATTCAAAGGAAACACAACATCGCTATGATGCAAATGGAAGACTGAAGGTCTGTCCATCACATCAAGCATCTAAGTAAATTTATGAATTTTTAATTAATATGTTAATTTTTTATGCACAAGCAATTTTGAACATATTAACCCATGATTTTTTACTTTTAGAATGTTGCTAATTCCAAGGTGAAGGCTAGAAAACAGTCTGTGTTTTTACTCTGAGTCAAGAGTGCACTTTTTCAGGCCTTATCGTTCTGCTTTTACCTGTCAAAATACTGCTAATTTGTTCAATCAACCTACCCAGAAATATATATACATATACACATAACAGCAGGAAAAAGCAAAAAATTTCATACAGACTTACTTTGTAAAGGGTTTTTTTTGTCCCCATAATTTCCATAAGCTTTTATTTTAAAAGTTTTCAGAAAAAAATGGGCCAGTTTAAATGGCTAAAATAATTCCTCACAAGGATATTACTGTGAATAGAAGATTGTTTTTCCCATGAATGATCACAGCTCAGCCAAACCTGAAAAGCACTGACTGATTTTCAGCTGTGGCAGAGAGGAAGAAAGGATTTTCATTCTAAATGGGAGGTAATGTCCATACTCAACATAATTGTCATTTGGAATTATATAATACATTTCTGAAAGTGAACTGTCCAAAGTAGATTGAAAAGCTTTTAGTCTGAAGGAAAGAGATAGGCAGCTTTCTACAGAGAATAAACTGGGAAAATTAACTTTTTAGGATGAGAAACACAAAGTCACTTGGATGGAAAAAACAAACAAACAAAATAAAGGAATAGATCTGTAAAAAAAACATAAAGCCACTGTTGGAAACAGCAGAGCTGAATCATGCTGTGGTTATTTTCAGAAGGTTTTGGTGAGATCCCCATAGCTTCTGTCCTCTCGCTTTTCTTTGAGGTGGACTACACATAAATGCACACTAGAGACTGAGTTGACATCAAAAGTAATTCAGTGTGGTGAGTCCTTCTCTGGATGGAGCTATGCTAAGACTCTGCATGGGGTCCCATGGGCACATGAGGCACTGCTTTTTCTCTGTGTATGCAGGATTTCACGCAGTAGGCTCATCATATATAATGAACAAAACTACGCTTTTAAATTTCTAGTACTACCTAGACTGATCTTCATACAAAACTCAAGCAAATTAAATAAATAAGTTCACAACAGTTTTTATGTAGAGCGTGTCATTTGAATGTGACTCTAACAAATAATGTTTCACATTTAATAAGAATAGGCTAATACAAGGCCTTCATGATTCTGCTGAGCTCTACAGACTATTTGGAATAATGTTTCACTGAGCATCAAATTTATCTAGTTCATCTGCCCTCTTATTGATTATTTTTTCTTTTTCTCTTGCATCAGATGTTCTTTCTGCAGCTGTTCCAAGTTGCCTTGTAAATATAAATGCATGAAGAAATATCTTTCTTCTAGGGAAAAAAAAAAATAAATTGGCCTCCCCCTAGGAGGTTAAAAACTTACATGTTACTTTTCAGGGTGTAAAATTTTCAGGCAAAATAAAAGCAGTATTTTCAGTCCTGTAAGAACATACAATATTACTACGCTATCTAATCACAAGTGATAAGCCTATTAGAAAGTCAGGGGGCTTTTCCAAGCTCATTGGTGATAGTCGTATAAGAGAGATTATTTTAAGAGAAAGGCATATATTCCTGTTAAAAAATAAGATTTATTACTCATTTTCCTGTGATTTCTTGGATGAATATAATGTAGTCCAGAGAATTTACTGCTCTTACCTACACTGTTTTATTAGAAAATCCACTCTTTTACATAAAGTTCTGATAGCCAGACTATTCAGTTTCTCTACTATACTTCACCCCTTTAGGTGTTGCTCCCCATGCTACATGAGACAACAATTTCCTGTTACTTTTTTATCTTCCAATGCTCAGTGATCCATACCACCTATAGTGCACATAAAGTGTAGAGAATTTTGGACATTTAAATCTTTATACTTTTGTTTACTTTTTGTTATATTTCAATATGTTTACATGCAGAAATGGATATGTAATACTACTTTCTTGTTGTATAGATATCTCTGAAAGTAATTTGACCAAAGGATTACAATATTTTAATAAGCACAGCTATAACCATAATAATACCAAATAAATATAATCCAACAATATGCTAGACAAAATTATTCTAAAATAATAAGCATCCTTCACAATTTTATGGTGTCTTCTTTCTTATGATTTAGGCTGCTATTTTGTTTTCATTTCATGGAACGAAAGGTGCTTCCATCTAAAAGATTTTTAAAAAATCTATGCTCACGTGACATTTAGATAGACTCTCTACTGAGTCTGTCTGAAACTGAGACAAGGCTGTTTAACATTTTTCTGATACGCACAACTCCACATTAACTTTTCTTTCCGATATACACAAATAAAACCAGCCAGTGTTCTTTCTCTCTGTCAAATAAAATCTTGGTTGTCATTTAAATTGACATAATGCCTCATTTTCATCTAAGTGCAGCCAAGAATATCCAAATGTTTCCAAGCAATATACTGGTGACTACCTTTATTTTCAAATGCTGTAGTTCTTCACAAATATTTTTCTGTGAAGATTTCTTTTATTGTTTTACATAATTTTAAAATTGAAGCTGTTTCCCTAAGCATATGGGAATATCTAAATAATTCTGTAATATCAATGCCAGACTTAAACGTATGAATTTAATCAAAATAATTATTTCAATAATTGATACTATTTATAACACCCCACACAATAGGTACAGACAATTTGGAGGATGGAAGAACTAAATTTGAAATATCTCACAGTATTATTTTTGTGAGAAATAATTTACAAAGTCCTGTATTTTCAAAGTAGCAAGGGTTACCCAAACCAAAATACCCTATACATGTCAGTTAGTAGTTTGTTTAATAGACTGCATATATTATTACCTTGCTAATTTCCAGCATACCAAAAAGTGTTCTAGTAATTTGCACATTCGACTCTTTATTTGTTTTAAGCTACAGACTACTTTTTATGGAAACACAGTCTTCCAAGAAAAATTTCATGTGATTGAATGACCAGCATCATTCCCTGTTAAGTCACTATGTTATCATTGTTATTAATCATTGTTACTTATCACTAGCATTAAAAATCTATTCTAAATGTACTGGATGCCATTTTCTACCTTTTTGTCTATTAAGAGTTATCTATTACAAATAATTTTACTAGATACATTAATGTAGGCATATGTCATCTTATTTCTTACACTACATCAGGAGGTGAAAATAGGATAAGCTTTTAACTCTTGACACTTACTACTGTAGCTTTTCTCTGAATCTTTTTCATTGGTTTTGGCAACTTTTTAAAACCATGAACCTCACTAATAGCCTCATTTACCCTATATGCAGAGACAGTAACACTTTCTGCCCATATTTGATGTTTTTTTGATTATATATTTGATTTACCAATGTCATGCTTCACTGAAATTTCAACAACATTATCACTTTGTTCACATGCATTTCTGTTAGATAGATTACCATTACTAGTGTATTTATGGTGAAAATCCAGGCCCTGTTTTCAAAATCCTTAAACATATTGAAATGTATACATCCTAGCAAAAGTCAAAGTAAAATATCATTAATCGTATTTGGCAGTTGTGATTTTTTGGTAAAACCAGTGACACATTTCTTTACTGAAACCAGTGGCAAAATTACACCAGAATTCATCGAAGCAAGGATTCCCCATTCATTTCTGAACTGCAGCTGGAAGCACACTGAGGGAGCATGCAACAACGAAATAATAATTAACTGCATGCATGGTCACAAATGAGTGTCTTTCCTTTTCCAAGGCATGTAATTGAACAAGCAGCTTCAGCCTCTTGTTAGGAGTCTTGCTGAGTTAGGAGAGTTGCCAGTGAGACTCAAATACAATTGATATCTTTAATTTTTTTATTTTTTTCAGAGTTTTGCTTTAGAACAACAGTTCCTTTGTTGTTTTCCCCAGTGTGTCCCTCACTCCAATTAAAAATTACTAGTACACTGCATATAAAAAGTGATTACAACATTGTATAATATCACAAATGTATAGGGCAGAATGGGTTCTGTCATCATATACTAACTGTGTTTTACATGAATCAACCCCTATCAAAAATGTGTTAACAAGTATTATAACAGGATAGAGAATATATGACACTAATAAAGGAAATGTTAAAAAAATTACTTATCTATTGATTATGCTGCACAGAATGTTACAAAAGCAGTTGTAAGAAACACTCTACACCAGCATAACTCTTGAGTTCTGATTCTCTTTCGCAGTTCTGCCTTTATAGACCATACTAAACATGTAGCAGCTCTCAATAAAAACAGTAACAGTAATCCCAAAGAAATTTTTTAAAAATCAGAATCCCACATAAATAAACAAAAGTACCAGAGGCAGGTCAATTTATGGTACCAAGCCAGAAATGGATGCTACCCTGCAACAAAGTGCTGTTGGAAAGGTCAGTTTTACAATTATAAAGATGTGTTACCAATTTATTTTCATGCATCCTTAATAGGTTCTATTTTGTGTCTCATCTGGTGCTGAAGAAAAGTATTGATTGCCAAAAGGTGTTTTAGCTGTTTACTTGTAACAGAGAAGCAATTTGGGACAACTTTTTTAGCTTATCAGACATAAATGAGCTACATGAAGTCTAGAGCTTTGACACTGAAGGTGGGAATGGTTATATAAAGCATCATTATTTTCCAAGTATGTCTATCCTACTTGCTGCCCACTGACACCAGTAATGAATAAAGAGAGCTACCAACTTCTCCTGTGATTCTCTGAATGCAAAGTCAATTCTCTGACTCTCCCCAACAGTGGGCATCAAAAGGTTGTTAGTTTTTCAAGTTACTCATATTTATTGATCTCCTGTCTAAAATACAACAGGTACAGCACTGTTAGCCTGTAGATGAATTGCTCATGCTGTTTGGGGGAGTGAATGGTTTTTAAATAACCACTGCTCCCATGAAGCATGCACTACATATGGTTTCATTTTAAAAGCTTCACGAGATTTACACTGTCCTCATGCACTGCTTCACAGACAGATTTGTCTACAATCATTGTTGTTACACCACTATGTCATCAGTCATCCTCCTCAGCAGTAGCTATGTTCTCACAGGTACTAAGTCGTGTCGAAGCAAGAAAAAACTTACTGTCTAGCTATTTAAGAAAACCAACAAACTGGTTCAAGCAAGTGAAATAAAATTACTGCACAGCAGACAAGTTGTTAACCTGCATTTTAAAATCCTTAGAGCATTACCTAAATAGAACATCTAACCAGAGAGTGAAATTAAAAGTCACTTCTTTTTTCATTCCTGACAGAACCAGCCACAGCAGGAATGGTCACTTGCAGTTTGTGCATTGGGTTTGCATGGCAAGGTTTTGGTAGGAGGGAGGCTGCAGGGGCAGTCTTTGTGAAGAGAGGTCAGCACTGCCCATGTGCTTACCAGAGCCGACACCAGCCAGATCCAAGACAGACCTGCCGCTGGCCAGGGTCCAGCCCATCAGTGACAGTGGTAGCACCGCACTGTCAAGTGGGTGCTGCACTGGTAAACCTGCACTGGAGCGGGTTTGCTGGCAGGAGCTGTGACCCCGTGGGAAGGGTGAAGAGCTGCAGCCTGTGGGAAGGACCCACCATGGAGAAGTTGATGGAGGACTGTGTCCTGTGGGAGGGACCCCTCGCTGGAGCAGGGGAAGAGTGTGAGGGGTCCTTCCAGTGAGGAGGAAGGAGTGGGAAAGACACATGTAATGGACTGATCACATCCCCCACACCCATTCCCCTGTGTTGCTGTGGGAGAAGGGTAAAGAAAATTAGGAGTGAAGTTGAGCCTGGGCAGAGGGAGGGGTGGGGGGAAGATGTTTTTTAAAATTTGGTTTTATTTGTCATTATCCTACTCTGATATGATTGGTAATAATTTAAACTAATTTTCCCACAAGTCAAGTCAGTTTTTCCCATTATGGTAACTGGTGAGTTATCTCTCCCTGTCCTTATCTCAACCTGTGAGCTTTTCACTGTATTTTCTCTCCCTGTCTAGCTGAGGAGAGTAGTGACAGAGTGGCTTTGGTGGGCACCTGGTGGCACAAAGCCACCACAGTTTGTTAAACTCCCATCTTTGAGTAGTATAATCATGTTCCCCATAGCCCCTTGAAATCATATCTTGCAGCAACTCACCTCTGTGGTTTCACAAATTCTACTGTTTTTTGGATAGTTTTGCAAAGATGCTGAATTTGAAGCAGTTTTAATCTGGGTCTAGTAACTGATAATATAATACCGAATCCAAACTGTGTTTGAAGGAGCAACTTTAAACAGCAACTTTCTTGTGTGGCCTGGCAGGATACTGATAAGATAACAGGCAGTACTGTAACATCAAGATAGTGACAAACCATGGTGTTGGTGAAGTACAGTATTTTTCTAATAAAAAAGATGATGATGTGTAGAAGAACAAATGAATGCTGGATTACACCTACTTACAGTCAGACAAACAATTTTAATAGGATGCCCCATAAGAAGCAGTACACGAGCTTTTGCTCTGATATGAAGCCCAAACATCGCATAAAACCTGTATACCTAAGTGCAGTTGCAAACTACCTGCAGCTGCCTCCTGAAAAGGAACAGATGAGACAGGGCTGCCAGGAGCTTGGTGAAGTCTGCAAAATACTCTTAAACTGGATCAGGACAGGAGCATACCATTTGTGTAGCTCTGGACAGAATTCTTCTATTGTGTGCTCATACTAGGCCAGGTTACAAGCCACCCAACTGCCTGTACGCTGGTCCTAAGCCAAATGCTTGAAGAATGACTCTGACATGAGTATTGATGAACTACAATGCTTTTTATAATATATATCAGACATTAAGAAGGTTTGACTTTTCTACACCAATGACATAATGCAGAGAAGGAAGACAAACTCCCAGCTGCAGCTTTAGATTCAATAATGAGAAACTCTTTGCTTCCTAACAGTGGTTTGTTAAGATTATGGCTGAGGCAAATTATGAATAAGCAAAATGAAGACTGTTGCAGTCTTGCTGCTTATGTCAGTTTTGATTCACTGACACAAAAAACACTTTAGTTGTAGCTGCAGGAAGACACTAACATTAAGCAAGCACAAGGGAATACTGTTTTTATTTGAAGCCCATTTACCCTCAATAAAACAAAAATCTTATTGTCAACAACAGCACAAAGATAAAAAATATCTTGTTCATAGCAAGTCTGTGAAATGTTTCATTCTATTCATACAGTTTTCTCAAGGTCAATAAGTAAAATTTTGGCATATATTCAAATGCATGGATAGGGAGATATTTGCTATAGAATCAATATTTCACTTAATCATGACTAAAATGTATGCACTACAGTTTAGTTCTTTAATTTAGTGGTATACCAATTAAAAAAGGAAGCCAGGTAGGATTAAAAATCCAACAAATCAAAATATCTTTTCTTTCTTCAAACAAGATCATCAGTAGGAAATTTCTTTACAGAGTTCCAGGAAGGTTTTAGGATTCATTTTAATACAAGATAAGATCCAAAGGCTAGTGATTGTGAGAGACAAGAAACCAGGCATGCAAGAAACTAAGTAAAGCAGCCTGAGAAAGCAAAAGTTGAGGCTGATCGAAGAAATGCCTCAGACACTCCCAAGGCAAAACTATGAGTCACAGGGTGCATTCTGTGGAGTCGAAGCTGGTAAGGCTGCCCCAGTAACACAGGATGCAGCTGGAGGGGGGAGCCCTGTGGAGACAGGACGGCTCTTCTGCTGCACCAGGGCAAATTTCAGGGGCCATCTGTCCGGTCAATGAACTTTGCTTCATTATCCACAAAATGTATATTAAAGTTCACACCCCTCAATATGCTAATGAAGTCTAACAATATCCTGCTTATTACATCATCCCATGAAACACCTCACCCCTCCCCATACACAGGATACGTAGGTATGTGGGTCAGCCTAGGGGATGGACCCAAGGAAAGTGGGTATAAATCAAGGGAGGGGAAGAAAGGGAGGGCCCTGGAGAAAGCAGTGAAGTGAAAAAGATGAATGCAAGCAAAAAAGACAGTCACTTTATGGAACCCTCGCTGGCAGGATCAGCGCAGAAACCCAGACCGGTGATCTGTATTTCCCCATTCCTTCTATCTCCCTTTTCCCTTTCCCATTAAGAAATGCAAGGCATATTGCATTGCTTGCCACAACTTGCTATATACTTGGCCAGTTATCGTGTGTTCAGTTAGTACCTTGTGGGGAGTTAATAAATGCTTGGGCTTGGAGACTTGTTGTCCGCTCCATCGGGGATTTGCAAATCTGAATCACTCGTTCCCCTCATCTGAGCAGGACGTGACAGTGATGAAATCTGATACCCTTTCGATGATATGGTAGAAGCAGAAATTTGATTTAGGTCAATGGTGTTTGAAATCTCTATCCCCTGAACATCAAGGCTTGGATGAAAAACTGTCTCTTTTTAGCTGCAATGCTGCCATCAAGACAGCAGGTGCTTTAGAAGGATGTGGGATTAATTAGATCAGAAAATCAAACTCTTATTCAAAATATAGAAGGATCATCTGATAGAGACTCTAAAAAAGAGGGAGCAGAGGTCCTGATCTGTGAAGGCATTGAATCAAATCCCATTTTTTCAAAGCAACAGCTTTCCTCGTATATTTAAACATATTCCAAAATAATAGTAAAAATGAAGTAAGATTGTAGCACGAACAAGACTAGTGAAATACATTTAAAAAAAACCAAGCCACATTCTATAAGAAACTTGAAGTTTTTCTCTTCAATCACGTAAAGGAAGACATTTAACCCCCTTTCCAAAATTATCACTTTACATTCCAGTTTGGTTCTTGTTCAGTGTAAGGTTGTAAATGATAAGTGAAGAAAAAACCATCACACCAATCTTCAAGAAGGGTAGAAGAAGGATCTGGGGAACTACAGACCAGTTACTCAGCATCAATTCCTAGGAGGGGGATGGAGTGAATCCCCCTGTGGACACTTACAGCTACAAGGGACAACATGACTGGGAGCAACTAGAATGGATTTACCAAGAGCAAATCCTGCCTTACCAATGTGACTGCTTTCTGCAGTGAGGAGACTGGTACTTCAGGTGAGGGGGTGCCACTGGGTGCTATATATTCTGACTTCAGCAAGCTTATATACCAAACAAATCAACAGAGAGCCTTTAGTGGTTTATTTGTCTTTTTATCCCTTCTGTGAAGATTTTTAAATTCCTATCAAGTAAAATAATAATAGTATAACACATATATTGATTCTGTCTACTCTTTCAGAAATGCTATTAGATTATTATGCATAAGATATGAACTATTTCTCTGTATTCATCATGTGAACCATTGTTTTCTGGAGTAACCCATCTCTCAGCCTCTCCTTGTTTGGCTTGTATTCTGGATCTAACCATTGTGAGGATCCTTTGTTGGATTCACTCCTGCACATCAGGATCTATCTTGCACCAGGAGTCCAAACCGAGATCTGGTGTGGTCTTACTGTTGCAGAGCAGTGGTGCAGGATCAGTGCCCGGCTTTGCTGGCTGCACCCTTGCTGATGCATTCCCTGGCACAGAGGCTGCTCTGCTGACTGGGTGCACTGCTGCCTTTGGCAACTTTTTGCCTCCCAAGGCCCATACAGCCTTTTCTACAGAGCTCTTCCTGACTGGTGGCCCCAGCCTGCTCTGCTGCAGGGGGGCCCCGGACTGTTTTCCATTCCTGAGGCCAGACTTTGTCTTGGCCTTAGGGGAACCCCATGGAATTCCCATCAGCCTGTTTTTCCATGTCCCTTTCAACAACAGCCCTACCCGCCAGCTCACTGACTGCTCCCCTGATCTGGTGTCATCAACAAACCGTCTGGGAGTGCCTCCTGTCCCATCATCTAAGCAGTTAATGAAGGCAGTAAACTGCATGGACAGAGTTACCAGTTCAGTCACAGACACCACCACCTACTGTCTGTCAGCTGGACTTTGCACTACTGATAACAGCCCTTTGAGCCTGTGCATCCAACTTTCCACCTGCCTTCTCATTTAGCTGTCCAAACCAGATCTCACCAATTTAGTGGTAGGAAAACTCTGGGATACTGTGACAAATACCTTACTAAAGTCAGGGTACTTCCAGATCCTTCCCAGTGAGTATGGCTGAGCTGCCTGTATAACATGGATTCTCCTTCTTATTCTTTTTGAAGGTGAGTGCAATGTTTGCCTTTTTTTTTGAGGCATCAGAAATGAAGCCATAATCTTTTGAAGATGACAGACAGAAGCACTGCAAAGACATCAGCCACCTCCCTTTGGTGCATTCTGTCTGGTCCCAGGCACTAGGAGGCTCAGGGACTTGGTGGGCTTGAGGGCATCTTACTAGTGAAAATTGAGGCAAATAAGTACCGCCACCATCTCCATATCTTTGGTCATTACTTCCCTTGTCCCATGTAGCAAGAGGTCCACATTTTAATTTGCCTTCCTTTTGCAAAGAAGTCTACCTCTACCTACTGAGCTCAGAATCTTCATGTTGTCCTGGTTCAGCTAGGATAGGGTTAAGTTTTACCAGCAGAGAGAGAGGGGGAAGGGATCTCCAGCCGGGTTATTCATACCATGCTGGCGTCAGGTCCAGGGGCGCGAAACTTTGATTTTACTTTCTCTTTGGCTTTTTGGTGGTGGGACCCACGCATCAGCTTTGATTCCTGACCATTTGCGGTATTTCTCTGTGTATCGTTTGTCTTGTTCACTGTTATTGCTGTTTATTGTTATCATTGCCACTGTTGTTGTTCAGAATGTTTATCACACTGTTGTATTAAATTTCTTCTTATTTTAACCCGGGTTTGTGCCTCACTGCCAGCCCGACCGGCTGAGGGTGGGGGAGAGACAACATCAACGTGCTCTCCAGTCCCGGCAGGGCTTAAACCAACACAATGTTCATCCATGTTAGCTTTTTCTGCCACGCTTGACTTTTCACACACTGAGATGAACTATTCCTGTGCGCAGAAGAGGCTATCCTTGTAGATCAAAAAGCTCTGTCCTCCAGGACTAAGTAGGACCTTGAACAAATCAAAATCCATGAGCCTAAATTTGAACATGTTTTAATCACAGAATCAGGAACAAAACACTAATTTGGCTAAAGATGTTTACTTTAAGGTGTCAATTATCAACACTCAGGCTTTGTTCAGATAGTTAGTTTACATAGCAATCCAGCACGGCAAAATAGCTAAACTCTTTCCAACCTCAGCATCTTTTATGGTGCTTATGATTCACATGAGAGCTTTCACACTCTTACAACACTTTGATTTTAGACCATAGTATTCATTCAGCTGTTTTCACTGCATGCAGAATTAAACTGTATTGAAGGGTACCCCAGAGGTCTACAAGAGTCAAGTGGAGAGTGACCATAAAAGTTCATTCACCCCACTTCCTCATCCCACCCCCATCTCAGACTTCATAGAATCATCAAAAACTACTGGCAGCTTCATATTTACTTCACAAGGTAGAAGGGCTTAGCTGTATCTCAAGACACAAAAGCAGATCAGGATTCCCTCTCAGATCTCCTGTTGTAACGATAGTGGGAACTCCTAAAATTTCTGTTCCACTCACCACTGTGCTGTCCATTTCCCTTGGAATAAATCTACATTAAATAACCATAAATGCTACCTATAAATGGATATTTCAAGTGTTGCCATTAATATACAACAGCCTACTGAGGTCAGGCTGTATAAACAATGATGCTGCATTTCATAGCCTCATGAGTTCTCTTAAGTTCTACAACATTATTTAGGCACTGAAGCTTTTATCTGATTTATCAGGAATTAACCATTTCAAGGACCTTTGAAAAAACAAGTCTTAAGCATGCAGAGAGTGGTTGAACCCTGTAGCTCAGCTATGTAAAGCTTATGCATTCCCTTATAAAAATTTTAGATCTGTACTAACTGATCACAGAATTTGGGAATTGGTAGGTGAGAACTCTCCTAATATTCCTAGAGTCTCTTTGTAAATTCTTTAGACAAGGAACAGAGAAATAAGGCAGTTTCCAGGATAACTCTTCAAGACTACAGAAATTATAAAAAATGTGCTATTAAATGTAAAGAAAAACATTACTAATTTACCCTTGACCAGACTGATATTTCCTGAAGGAATACAGTCAGTACATGATGGATCTTCTGTTTTGCTTATATTCATTAGAATTATCTCCTTCCTCTGCATGTGAGGTTTGCTGCAAGAATGATACAAGCCAGAGAAGAAAGTGAAGGTGGAAAGGACTAACAATATATATTTTTTTTTAAATTAAACCATTTCTTTTTCTTTAAACAATCATGGCACAAACCAAGGAGCATCACTAAATTAATCGCCCATAAGTGACTTCCTGGACTGAAATAGGTTGATTGAATAATCAAATTCTAAGACCTAATGGAAGTAATAAACCTTATTCGGTGTAACCTTGCAAAAGAGGAAAAAGTCTACTTAAAGTTTTTATTGGAGAGTTTTTTATATCAAATGCCTAATGAGATGGCAAGCATGCATGAATAATTATTTGTACTTACTGCTCCTATTAAAGAAAAGATGAGCTATAATTCTTTCAGTCAGAAATAACAATTCTTCCCTGATCATTAACATTAAATTGGCTTTTTACTTTTTGTTCAAAGAAAGTAGCATATTTAAATTGAGTTTCAAATAGGAAGAATAAATATCTGTCTTTAATAATATGAATGTTTTTCCCTCTCTTTATAATATTTTTAGTTATTTTTAAAGTGTTTAATGGGTATGGTAGCAAAATTTTCACCTTAGTCAACAGAAAAAAACCCAAAACACCCCAAAACACAAACTCTCACCACTCTTGGAATTGTAACTGCGTTGTTTTCAAACACCAGCTGGAAAAAAGTTTCTTTTTTTCTGTGATAACAGTAGTACTGCCAGAAACTCCAAAACTTAGTGTTGAAGTTCAGAAGTCTCAGTACCCTTTTTAATATTTTTTTCAGGTGAAAAAGTTGCACTGATATTGATTAAGCTGTATACTAAAACTCAATATATAGTAAGTATTAGTGGAGAAGTATATGAACTTTGACATTAAGTGATAAAGGTGTCTTTTGTTGAGCTTGACATCCTTGAAGTTGCACTTTAACAACCATAGGAACATGAACCTCTTTTTTTTTTCTACTATATCTATCCTATAACATTCATACAAAGGGCTCAAGAAATCTTACCATCTGTGGTGATTTTTTTTGTTGTCTAAGAAAGTAATCTTCCCAAAGGCTGTCACTCAGACACAGCTGTAAACAAGATAATTACTAAGAAAAAAATCAGCATGCACATTTTCCATAAAATAGTAGTATGTAATGTTTTGTTGAGAAAAAAAGTGACATAATCTTGCGGCCTTTCAATGTTTAAAGGGGGCTCACATGAAAGATGGAGAAAGACTTTTTATCAAGACTTTTAGTGACGGGACAATGGAAACAGGGTAGATTTAGACTGGACATAAGGAAGACATTTTTATGATGAGTGTGGTGAGACACTGGCACAGGTTTCCCAGAGCGGCTGTGGCTGCCCCTCCTCTGGCAGTGTTCAAGGCCAGGCTGGACGGGGCTTTGGGCAACCTGGTGTGGTGGAAGGTGTCCCTGCCTGTGGTAAGGGGGTTGGACTAGATTATCTTTGAAGGTCCCTTCCAAACTAAACCATTCTATGATTCTATTATAAAATTAACATATGATTATCGACTTTCTGATTCTCCTTTGAGAATAGAACATAGAGTCATGGTAGTATTTTCTGCTACTTTGACCTGAGAAGTTTTTCTCTTTCTTTCTTATTCTAAAAAAAAAGCACAACAAATTCTTTCCGCTGCAGTTTTTAATTTATATGAATATTTGAGGTATTTTTAATCAGGTACTGTCACTAAAACCATTATTCTGAAACTAGAGATCTGCCCCATTTGGCTGAAAACGGAATCACATACCGATTTTGTGGTTATGCTAATAAAATTGAGTCTTGGGTATACCACTTGAGTGAAATTCTAGAATAAAGAGCATAATGTCAGCCTGACTTCAGGTAGAAGAGCTTGCAGAGCCTTTCAGGTATTCTGCAGGTGACAGGGCTTTCTACAGAAAGGGTCAGCTAAGATGAACCTCCTCTAAGATGAACCTCCTCTGTATGAGGAGAACCTTTGATGTCCTATAAAACTCTGAAAACTTCAAAAATTATTATGACAAGGCCCTCTGTGGTTAGTGCTAGGTTTCAGTTCAGATTTCCTGTGGCATTGTCTTTTACAGAAAATTGTTTTAATGCAACATAATCTCCCCACTTATGGATTCAACTGTATATAGCAGATGTACATCTGTTTCTATGCTTTCTCTCACAACTTTAGAACTGCCTATAAACACTTTCAAAGACTTAAAACAGTATTTATTGTGCTGCTTGCACAAAACACTAGCAGCAATTAGGTACTGCTGAGATCACTGCTCAGTGTATTGATCAGTACTGCCTCACTGTCTTGCATTCCCCCAGCATGTCTGTTTCCAGCTGTTGTCTCATCTTAAACATACATTGTAAGCAGCACAGGAAAGAGAATTCCTATTCTTTTCTTATATACCACCTAGTATAAAAGGGTCCTGGACCATGCCGAAGGTATGATGATACTACAAATACAGTATATTACATGAAAGAGTTATAAAAAGTAACACAAAGCAGAAAGATTTCTGAAGCAGACAATTATTTTTGTCTTATTTTTAAAGCCCTCAAACTGTATAGAGTCTGATTCTTTCATATCATCCAAGCAATACATCTCCTCTTTTCTCCAGCACCACATTTTCAGTTAGAATTATTATCTCCTAACAGTTATTGCTGAGTATTTACACCTGCACAGAATGAGTTTTCCCAAAGCAAGATTCTCTGTAATTCCAATTACAATGGCAGAATAAAACTAGAATTGCAGCTGTGTGACAGTGAAAATGATCACAGAAGAATTTTATGCTTTCCTCTATTCCAGGGTGACCACAGCTTTGGACCATCTCACCACTTTGAAAATCTCCCTGAATGGTACTGAGGTAGCCATGGTGACCATGAGGAACTGCTAGAAAAATGAGACACCACCAGAAATCACGTTCCCAAGCCGTATCACTGATACTAACCTGCATTAGGTCAATTTATGTCATGTGTCATTAGAGTGAGTGATACCAACACAAGAACCATGTGACTTCATGTCACCAAATATGCAGCTGTGATGAAGTCACAGTCTTTTTAGGAGACCCCCATCATTTTTGTAATTTTAAAATACTTTTTAACTGGGAGAGAAGACTTAGGTTTAGCCTCAAAAAAAGGGTTAGCCTCTGGAGTAAAAGTGATTTGTGGGGGAGAAGTTTGAAGGATGATAGATGCTAAGTGATGAAAAAAAATTAGGTTAATTATCCCAGGATTAGGGACAACATGAGGCATTGCTTGGGAAAGAAGATTAAGGGCATGATCAAAAGTATTGGGTGACCTGGATTTTTTCACTAACTTCAATGAGCTTTTGCTAAAGAAATATGATGGAGCATAGTATAGCAGATAATTAAAAAAGACAAGATTTACAAAATGTAGGGCCTTGTCTGTGAAAATGACTGGTTTTAAACATTCAAGAGCATCTTTTTTTTTCACATGAAGGAAATTTAACTGGCCAGCACAGAAAAACAAAGAAACACACAAACAGGACAACATTAATAAAGAAATTGTGAGATTTGGAGCTGCTGCAAGCCTAGAGTTTGTGTGTGTGAACTGAGCAACAGGCAAGGAAGTTGTTGGAAAGTGCCACTGCTTCAGACACCACTGCTTCTGAGCCCTTCTTGTTTCTCCTCCCCTCAGCAGGAGGGAGCAGAAGGGGAGCCAGAAGGAAAATTTTGGAATTAAGAGATAGAAAACTATAAGACTATTTCTACAAGCACTTCCCATTTGTGAGTGCTTTTTTGCCTCTTTAACATGTGTAGTAAAATAGTCTTAAGAAGTTGGCTGCCTTCATTTTAGTATGAGGCATAAGTAAGGATATGCTGCTCCTATAGCTCATTAAAAAATATCTTCTAGGATTTTATTTTTTTTTTTTTTCCAGAGAAAGAACAGTCTGTGGAGATTAACATCCATCTCACCAGACAGTCTTGTTAGCGAAATAAGAAAATAAATCAGATTTCTACAGCACAATGAGAGCTGTGAGCTACAACAAAGAACATCTTTTTAAAATCATTTTTTCACCCCACCTTTATTCTCACCGACTTACTAACCACATGAAAACTTACACAATGAATATAAATCATATCCAGGAGGAATTTATCTCTTTCCTAAAGGCTGGGAACAGACACATACATGTTGTTTTATTCTTCAAACAATGTGATGAATATTTTATGAGCTAAAAGCTCAGCAACGTCCATGAAAGAGATACCAAAGAAGTATGAGACTCTGCCCTCCCCCTTCTGGTTCACCTCCCACTCTTCAAAATTAGCTTTTGCACATGTGAGAAGTAGAACAGATTGTGGTCATACATATCCCCAGGAAATCTGTGACTTGCATGTCAATAACTCATACTGTGTCACCTATGTTTCTTGTGCTACTTGAAAGAGCATAGGGAAAATGTTTTCAGCAGCACATTAATGTACTCCTATTCAGTTTTTTCCATGGGGAGGCCAAGGAAAGTGGTGGCTAATGTTGTCTCAGGACAGAGATGCTTAATGCCAGAGGACTGAGAACTTTGGTGGGTGAAGTTTCATATCAGTGTTGACAAATCTCATGAGGTACATTATACAACAGATTGCAACAATTACATGCTTGGAGTTCCCTGAAGTACTGCTTTTTCCCTAGTGTTCAGACTAATTTTTTTTTTTTTTTTCTCCCAGGGTAGCTTTGACTCACAGGAAACTAGCAAAGTTCATAAAACAGATATTTCAGACCTGATTCTTCACTACCAAGCCACTCATGCATGATTTATGCCTGTACAAAGCAGATGTAAGAGAACAAGTCTGAAATGATTGCATTTTATACCTGCTTTTGTCTGGGTATAAAGGACTGCATAAATAGCAAAATGCGAAGCATCAGGCCTATTTTCTTAAATGAGTAGAAGAAGGATCTTTTTTTCCAAAGCTCGATCCATGCTGTCAGTGTGGAAGTCTAATCATCACTGCACTGCAAGAAGAGTCCCTTTTTCACCCATGGCTGGTGGAAGTTTTGTTTGTAGAAGGTAAAATAAAGATAAGGGAAGAAACAAATACATTTTCTTTCAGTCCTGACTATGACCTTCCTAGTGTAAAACATGGTTCCCAGTTCAGATATTTTCTTCTGTACAGATACAGTGTTGTTACTGATCTCAGCTAAATTAATGCTGAAGCCACAGAAGGAGTCTTTCAACCTCGGAGTGTTAGGTCTTGGCTAGATAGGTGGAAATCAAGGATGTTAATTAAGATTCTCAGGCTCTAAGTCTTAAGCACTTGCAGTCCCAGAGCATATTTAATAGTAAATGATGCAACAGTCAGGCTAACAGGCCAAAAAAGAGACAAGATGGAAAGCTTAAACGAGCATGACTTAGGCCAGCATTTCAAAGCACACTGACATTTTTGCTCAGGTCACTGCCAAGACTACACATGCATGCCTGAGATCAAGGTGACCTAGTAAATTAGTACCCTTAGATGTCCCTACCACTTCTCCCAGTCTTTCTTTTTTATTATTATTAATAAAGACATTCTTTAGCACATCCTTAATCTAAAGTGGTAGGAGTTTCCTGAGCTAGACTTCAGTTCCATTCCAGAGATTACTTCTCAAAAGTACTGTTCAATTTGCAAGCAAGAAGAACTTTCAAAAGATAAGGCTTGAGGGAGGAAAATGAGCATTTCTGGTTCCCATCTGTGATTGTATTGTGCTACTGTATCAGAGACTTCTGAACATCTTGCTGATGAAATAAACAGGAATCCTCTTTATTCTCTTAAAAAGGACAGAAAGTCTGAATTCATACTTTCCTCTTCTCACTCTTCAGCCACTCAAAATACAGTGACACTTAAAGCTGCTTATACTTCTTAAAAATGTTGGTTAAAAAAAGCCATCTAGTCTTCAATTTCCATGTCTCTGATGGAGAACAAAGTAGAGATGAAGTAAGAGAAAGAAAGGACTAGACAAAGACTGATTGAAGTCACTGAAAATACCATTTAATCTGATTTCTGACTCCTCATCCACCCCCATCAACCAGAAATCATTCAGCATTTTGTAAGATTAAGGACAAATTAGTTGGAGTTTCTATTTTTCCATCAAAATATATAAAAAATCCACTCTGGGTTAAGTCAGTAAATATTTTTAAATAAATATAAAAATTAGTTTTCAAATCATAAATGCTTTCAATGTTCTAAATTATATGTTGTGGTGTATCTGCTTGGCTGTGAACGTTCAGTTTCTACAGTTCAGTAGAGCTATTAGACAAGAAGCTTATGCCTATTTATATTCTAATAAGATCTAAGGCTGGTTTCTTGTTTTCATCCTGCTGCTTTTTTTTGAATAGTTACTCATGCCTAAAGGCAAAGAAAATCAGAAATTCAGGACAATAACAAAAGCAGATGACATCTCTGTGGAGTGGAGAAAATGTAAAATAGTACATAGAAGTAGAATATTTGTTAGAATACAATAAATATATTTGTCAAAATATAAAAAAAATAATTAAAATAAATAAAATCAATCTATAATTTTAGAAGTTAGTGATGAGACGTTTTCAAAAGATTCTGTTTCTATATCCTGAAAGTATCATACTAGTTCAGTTCAGTGGTACATCCAAGTCCACTCTCTGGAAGTGTCTGTAGGGAGAACAAGAAAGGAAGGATACTATCCACAGTTGAGTTCTCCTATCATCCATAGCCAGTGGATTAGTACCTCCCTGCCTAACCCCTACGAGCTATTTACACATTTGCTGATCAAATGTAGATTAATTCGTTCAAAGAATACTTCAGTAATTTTTGGTGTTGCAAACCAGAGACTTTGACTTAAAACTGTTTTCTTGGGGAGGTTGTTTTGTTAATACTTTGATGTTAATTATTTTTTACTGTAACCTGTTTGATACATTATGTAAAACAAACAAACAAAAAAAGATAGAACAACATGGCATTATGTCTGATATTACGTTTATGTTAATTTAACAAACCAGAAAAAATTATTATGACATTCTAGTTTCTCACAAGATTTCCTACATGCTATTCCACTCTTTATTACTCATAAGGAAGACAAAATATTGGCCCAAAATAATCATAGGCTGGATTCTATGTACACATATAAAATCAACATCAGATGTTCTGAGGCTTTATTAAGTTTGACTTATTTTTCTCTGTTACACAAAAAATGAAAATATAATGTTGACTGTAGTCTGTCTTTTTATCCAAAATAATTTGTTTACTTCAACAGAAAATTAGTTTCATTCTCAAGCCATTCTTTTTCATTTTACTGGATCTCTTTTTGCAATAAAATACTAGTACATGCAACGAGAGATATCAGCATCTCCACCTTTGAAAACAATGAAATTATGTTTAGGAAATCTACATAGCTGCAACACATAGATGCAATAGTGGAAGTGGAAAGAAGAAGAAAACATCATGGTTTATATTCAAGGGTGTCTCATAGTGAAATTTTCTATGAGTTTTTCAAATTTCTAAGTAAAATGGAATAAAAAAGAAAAAAAAAAACCCCAACCCTAAATGCAAAAGCAAACACTCAGCAAACATTTCACTGTGGAAAAAAAACCTCAGACGTTCAAAACCAATGGCCTTCTACTCACTCCCAAAAGAGTAAGTGCTCCCAAATACAGCATCAAGCCAATATCAAGTAACTATCAAGCTAATATTGAGTTAACAGAAAGAAACCTGCTAATGCTCTCTATGCTTCTGGAATACCAGTCCCCAAAACAGTGATAAAAATTCTGCAGTTACGTGTTGAAACGTTTCTGTAAATATTAACTCCCTCTTTGGGTGAGATCCAGATGGTTTAAAGCTACTGTGGTTCCTCAGGCCACACAGCAGGAAAAAAACTATGCAAAGGGGCAGATGGCAGCTAGACCGACCAAACTTGGGCCTCACTGACCACATTTCTCTGTCCTTGTATTAAACAGCTGCCATAAGCTCATGAGAAAGAATAGGCAGGCCAAAGAGTTGTTCAGAAGTGAGAATTCGAAGGCATAGATGACTTTATTGCCAGGTAATGATAGAGGGAGCTTTCTACCTCTAGATATGAAATTGCCTGAGGTCAGCAATGACTGAAAACTGTGACAAGTAGATGGCTGCTTTGTGGCCTATAGGAAATGAATTGGTGGCCTCATTCCAGTTCTCTATCATAAAACAATTACAGTTAATGCTGATTGACATCTTTGATTGCAATCATGGCTGAGAGGCCAAGGCTGAATGAGCCTTGAAAATAAACTGCCCTTCAACCCAAAAGAGTCAATCCTCCAAGCCAGAGGTGAGGTACATGTTAGACTGAGAAAAATGCACCTCTTTTTGCTCGCTCTACAGATAAAAAGTTTGTCTCTCCTACTAAACGCCAGTGCCTTTACTGCTTTCACTTGAAATGAAATAGAAAATGGAAGTCCTCTGGGAGGGTTTAGTCAAGACTTATTGCGCATCAGTCTTTACTGATCGTATTCCAGAAGTATGCATATTTCAGACAGTGAGGTCCTGTTGTGCTAAATGCTGCGCAGATGCCGTGCCCAACAGTCCCCTCTCTGAATTCCTTGCCATCAAAACAAATGGGACAGATTTGGCAGGCAAGAAGCACCATTACCAGTGTTTGACAGACAGGGCATGAGGCTCAGTGAGACAATGTGATAAATCCAATATCACGCAGGTAATGTGTGGCAGAGAAAGGAGATGAAACAGAGGATTGGGTCATGGCTATAAAATTGAGTTGATACCAAATAATTCTGTGTCACAAATATTTCATTACACATTGTGTTTGTGGCACCACAGAAGAAACATTGCAACATTGTCTATGTGTTTGAAGCTGTTCTAGCATTAGTGATGTGCAATGGAAATGAGGAAGGTTTCAAGACTAAATCTAGATGTAATAAAAAACTAAATTCCTGCCCATCACTTTTGTCTGTGACTGTCTAAATCCCATCCCAGATACACCCAGATCAGAAGATTTTACTTAAGCACTTGTTCTTGAACTTGGTAAAAGATTACACATGCAGGAAGAAACCCCAAATCTCAAGTTCCCCACTGTTTACTTCACAGCAGAAAGGTCAGTTTGCACTGGCTATGTAAAATATGAGTAGCGGTAAACACATACATTGATTAGCATTTGAAAATGTCATGCTATTAAAATAACAAGAAAAAAATGCAGTTAGGAGTTAGAGTGTTTCTACACAATGCATGCTTAAAACACGCTTCTTCTGAAGTAGTGGGAATTGAGAAAGAACAGAGTTGATGTCTGTAGGGTGCATGACTTCGTGTTGGCAGCTGTCCTTGTCTGAAAATCCAAGGATTCAGCCTTCTCACCACCTTCTGACTTCAGTTATCATGCATGGGCTCCGTTACTCCTCGTCTTAGATAGCATAGTACAATTTCAACTCCTAAAATAGGTATGCAGGAGCAAAAATTCACAGCACTGCTTTTCCAGTGGGCTATACTGAAGCATTTCAAGCACAAGACTTGGAACAACCTGAGGTAAGCAAAGAAAGATCAAAGAAATCTAGAGGAAAGCATGCTAATGCTCACATGAAGCATACACAACATCAAGCTGAAATTTACTTAATCCATCTGCCTTTTCCTCTTAAAAGAGTTTTTCACTGGCCTTACATTTTGAGAGGTTAATCAGTTGTCTCACTGTACAAATGGGAAGGAGTTCTATCCTTTCTGAACTGTTCGTCACAAGAAATTCTCTACTGAATAACTTATGAGCCGGAAGTGTCTCTTCCTGGGTTACATTCACATAATTACTGACAGTCTGTTTAGTTCAGTTTAAGATGTGGCCACTTGTCAGCTGAGATGTAAAAACTGGGCATGTGGATGTTCCTAGCCCTTTTTGGTTGCAAGGTATAATAGGTTAGCTTAAATCACCTTCATAATTTATATAATATATGATCTTAGAAAAGGTAATACTATATTAACTAAATACAAAATGAATGGAGAGGTCCCTAAAAATCTTGCCAGGCTAACAGGATGACATGTGGCAGGTGACATACCTTTCTGGCACTGCTACAATGAAAAGATTAGAACATTCCTACCCCTTCCTTACTATGATTCCTGCTACCAGTCCCTGTAGTTTTTTAACAGAGGATCAAGACCAGGATCGGTTTTCTGTGATTCTTCCTATAATATATGTGCTAGCTGGAGGGACTTTCAATAGTTTTATTTATTGATGATAATAAAAGAGAGAAATAGGAAATCCATCCAGTTTTTAAACAAATCCAAATAGATTAATAGTATCAGTACATCATGTGAACACTAAAAAGCAGAGAACAAAAATTTAAGTTACCATTTTCAAGTGTCATTCTAATAAAATCACATGGTAATTTCAGACTTAGACACAATATCTGAGAGTCTAGTTAAAAGATGACATAGAAGCAGAAACATTTCAGGCTTACCATGAAAAAATATGACTGGTTTCAGATGATAATGCACATATCTCCATATGCAAAAAATATATTCTTATAGACAGTACTGTCAATACTTGAGTCAAACACCTAACCAGTAAAAAAATCTGTATGAGTCCAATGGACTTTGAATCCATGGAGTTTCTTATGCTTTTGAAAATTTATCACTAAGGAACCCTAACTCCAGTGTTTCTCTTTTCTCTGAGTAGATCTTCTTAGAGTGGATATTTCTACAATTTATTTTTTTAAAGGAGTTAGTGCCTTCATTATGCTGTATTACTAAGATACCTGAAAGCTTCTAAATGTATTATCTGCAGTTCAAAACAAGTTATCTTAGGCTGTCAAAATGTAGGTCAACTGGAATTCTGTATAAAATTATATGAATTGCAAGGAAAGAACATATTTTAATTTTCCTGTTGAGATGCCATTTACCCCAGTTATGTGAGTCTTTCAAATTGGCAAACACTGGTTCTTAAAAAACAAGGGAGATGTATAAAAATCCACATGTAAAACAAATTCAGCAAATCTGCCTTTTTTCCTGCTATATAAACAAAATGGAAGGAAGTAATGTGACATTTTGTAAATTAAAAATGTAACACAAAGAAATCCTTTACTTCAGCCAAATATCCCTTAAAGAAGGGCACAAAAAGAAATATTTCTTACAATTTTACTTTATGTAGATTAAAAGGAAAAAAAAAGTACTGGTGTAAGACTCAATAATATACCCACTGACTGATAACATATACCATCTTGTAGACTAGAAATATAATTTTCCTTCTCCATGAAGACTTACTGGGGAATCATTCCAATGTTAACATTACGGCAGTTTGTATCTTCATGTGAGTTAAGAAGTGCAAAAGTTGTGTTTCAATGAATATCTAATGAAATCAAAACATTGTTGAAAAAATTTCTATGGCCATTTCTTACATGGCTTTGAAGATGCTGAACAGCTGATGAAGCTTAATATAAGTACTGTGATTAGTTTCTTATAAGTCAGAGTAACATCTATATCTGGATGCTCATTACTTACAAAACATGGCTCAAAACAACAAATATGGTTCTAAGATACAAATCTATCACAGAATTCATCCCATTGTTTGTAACATGTTATGAATTTATCTTAAAAAATTTAAAAGTTCACAATTCAAAAGATTACAGCAGTAGGCTACCTGGAGTTCATGGCACAAGCTGTAATTCATTGCTAGCCTTGGCATCTTTTTTAATGGTCTTATTATTTGATTAAATTGTCCTTCAAATTGAAAGAAATTACTCTCTACAATATGTCTTACACTCCTGGTAAGCTTAAAAAGTAAAATATTCTGAAAAGATTTCAGAAGTCACGATAGACAAGACTTCTTAGACTTTGTCACACTGGTTTGAAAATCTTGTCCTAGCCTTATGCAGATTGTATAATGAGACAATATGTCCTGGGTAAAATATACCTAATATGCAAAACATAGGTATACACAGCACATTTGTTATAGTGACAAGAATAGCAACAGATCATATGTTTTGGCTCAGTTTACTTATTTAAATGAACATGGATCCAAAATTTATTACATCTCTCTACTTCTGACATCAAAACCCATATTCCTGCTACTTGCTTCGCGATTTCACAAAATGATATTTCCAGAGACTGAGCTATGGGAAATGTTCATGATCTACAAATGTTTGAATGGTTCTTTTATTAATACGCCAGGCTCTGGAAGTTTTTTGGACTGAAGAAGGCTTGCATATGATCTTCTATTTTGTATGAACAAGATATGATTTTGGAATATTTAGTCTAAAATAAACAGTTGAGAACTCAAGAAATATTACAAATTATTCTTCAAGAAAATTCTTATAAAGCAGTATCACTGATGTTCACACTAATGTTCAATCTAATCTGAGGCACTGTGGGGAAAAGATCTCTTCTGATTTTTCAGAGTCATAACCTTAGTTAGGTGTATAAAATTAGTTTAAACAGCAACACATGGCCATTTTTTGTTGAAATTCCCAGTTGAGGGATGCATAAACAACATATTTGCATAAGGAAATAGCCAGCTAATTTTCTACTAGGTCACACGAATGACTAAATACCTGATTTGTGTATATACAATGCCCACTTGTAGCCGTATTAAATACATGCTAATGTATGAATGCAATTGTTCACCTATAACTTTGAAAATACTGTTAATCTGGCAAGAATTCTAATCACGATTTTTATGCAAATCTGAATAGTTTTAACAGTGTAATCTGCATGTGAATTCAGCTCCTTCTAGACTACCTATGCTCCAGAAATGGAATTTCTTAGGGTTCCACGTTCGCAATTAATTCAAAAGTTGTCATCTGTACTGTTTTCTTCTTTCCGGCCAAAGTTTTGAATATTCAAGACAATGTTCCATTTAAGTGACAAGGTTCTGGCAGCCGGGGGGCTGCAGGGGAAGTGTCTGTGAGGAGAGGGCACGGCAGCCCATGCTGACATTGCCAGTTCCAGCAAACTGCAAAGCAGACCCACCCTGGTCAAAGCTGAGCCCGTAAGCTGATGGTACTGCATCTGTGATAACATAGTTAAAAAAAGGGGAAAAAACCTACAGGGAGCTGGGAGAGAGCAGTGTGAATAAGTGAAAGACAGCTCTGCAGACAGCAAGGTCAGTGCAGGAGGGCGAGGAGGTGCTCCAGGAGGCAGAGCAGGATTCCCCCGCAGCCCGCGGCGCAGGCCGTGGTGAGGCAGCTGTGCCCTGCGCCCAGGGAGGTCCATGGGGGAGCAGATCTCCACCTGCAGCCCGGGGAGGAGCCCACCCCGGAGCAGGGGGATGTGCCCGAAGGAGGCTGTGACCCCGCGGGAAGCCCGTGCTGGAGCAGGCTCCTGGCAGGCCCTGCGGCCCCATGGAGAGAGGAGCCCAGGCTGGAGCGGGTTTGCTGGCAGGAGCTGTGACCCCGTGGGGGACCCACGCTGGAGCAGCCTGTTCCTGAGGGACTGCACCCCGGGGAAGGGACCCACGCTGGGGCAGGGCGTGAAGTACTTTATCCCTGGGGGACGGAACATCATGCTGGAGCAGGGGAACAGTGTGAAGAGGAAAGAGCAGCAAAGTGTAATGGAGTGACCCCAACCCCCATTCCCTACCTGGCTACAGCACTCAGAGGGAAGAAGGTTGAAGAGTTGGGAATAGAGGATTGAAATTGAGGTTAGGAAGTGGGGGGGGGAAGGGATGGTGGGTTTGGTTTTGTCTTTATTTCTCACTATTTATTTTAATTGGCTATAAATGAAATCAATCTTTAAGCTGAATGTTTACCCATGACTGTAATAGATAAGTGATCTCCCTGTGTTTATCTCCATCTATGAGGTTTTTTTAATCTTATTTTCTGCCCCTGTTCACTTGGAAAGAGGGAGTGAGAGAGTGCCTGGGTGGGCATCTGGCATCCAGCAAAGATCAACCCACAGGACCATGGCAGGTTAGCTTTGGAGCAACTACCACCTCTGAGGTGAAACTCCTGAGGTGTTTCTCCCCACTGTATGCAGCAACAGTGGGACTAACAGAATCAGAGAGCAGAAAAAAATTCCAAAATACAAAGAGAATCCAACATGCTCATCTGCTTTGCTAGCGGAAAACTACAACAGGAAAATAATAGTAGGATTAACCTTCTAATTTCACAGAATCAGTTACAATGAGTCATTACTTTGTCTTCCAACTGCAAATGTGGTTGTTAGTGTGATAGAGTTACAACACAAAAAAGATGACAGAGCAAGTCCAAAGTTCACATCACAGACTAATTAAAGGTATCTTTACAAAGTCAGTGGCCAGAATTTCTAACACTGTCATGCATACATTTGAATGCACTTTTGTGCATACTAGAATAATATATAAAGTCAACTATATAAATATATAAACTATATATACACACCATATAAAATATACATCTTGTAGTTATGCCTTAATGTAAAGTTAGTTCCACAGCAATAAAGGTGTAGAACATTCTCAAAATACTTCTTTGGTCTTGCATTCCTCGAAGACACCTAATTAAAGTGAGGAACCAAAAATACTATACTCTATTAATACTAAAAATAAACTACTGATCATGATGAATGGCTATTTGATATGAGAACTTCCATTATTTTATTGTAGTCTGCTGCTAAGCAGCCCTTTCAATTTAATTCTAGCAGTCCATGAAGTAAAGTAGGTGTCAAGGTCCAACAATGTCAGATCCTAGTCTGAAGTTTGTTTGAATGACTGAAATAAAAATAGTCAAATAAAATATTGTTGTTCATTGTACAACATACGGAGTCATATGTATTAATGTCTTACAAATGTCATATAGTCTTGACCTCAATATTCAAATTAAGAATGATGCTTAATAATATTCATAATATATATATTTCCCTGAATTCATAGGCCTCATCCAAATAATGTGCGTTGCAATATTAATATTTTCATTATTAGTATTGTTTCTGCTTTTTGCAGAAAGTTATTTTTACTCACAAAAGCTCCTGAATACAGAATTTGCTACAAGATACATGAAATTTCACTTGTCAAACTACAGAGATTGCAGAGGACATTTTAAAGGACATTCTACTGTATGACTGTATATTAGAGGTTTTCCCTTCCACCTCCTGCATTCTTTGGAGGAAGAAATGATGGATATTATTGGACTGACATGGACAGCCTATCTGAAGCTGCTAAAACCTATCATTTCTAATGCTTTAATTTAGACACTTCCTAAAATGCATGTTTATTTGATTGACTATGAGATATTGTACACAACTAGTTTAGGAGCTTTATATCTCAGTGTACACTGGCTGCTAAATATGTTTTCTTGTCCTGTCTGCAAAGAACTGTCCCTAACTAGAGTAGTACCATCAAGCTGTATCACAGTAAAATAGTCTCTTGTTCATTCCCATCTCATTATAGAACGAAGCTCTTGTGATCTCAGATGTGTGCAACTATAAGTTTCTTTACAATGTCACAACAGATGAGCCAATAAGAAAAGCAAATGTACACAAACCCCGAATTGTAAAACCATAGAATTGTAAAGACAGAAAGTTCAAAGTGTCATTTGATTTTGACAAAATCCCCAGACCATCAGATTACAACCTAAACCTTTGTTATGTACAGAAATGTCCTTGAAAAAAGCATGGGCTTTTTTTAAAGGTGCTTATGGCAGGGTATTCTAATCCAAGTAAGATACTCAGAGAAAAAGAATAAAAGAGACCTTTATATAAATGTATATGTATCTACACATATTGTGTAGTGAATGGTTGGGAACTAGAAGGAATTACTCAAATAGCTTTGAACTTTTCTTGACATGGATTTGGTTCTTTCTTTTTGCCTTTTTTTCTTTTCCATGTATCTATTTCTGTAAACTGATGAACATTCAGAGGGTTTACACATTTCAAGAAAAGTATTAAAAGGAGGCTTAGATTCAGGCCACTGATTGCTAACCTGATCAAGATGTGATTATTTTCTTCTTTCCAGCTGCACCTTATTTTGTGGCAGGAAGAAGTCAGAGTGTTACAGGACTTCAGCTTCTCTTATCAGCAACAGGATACTTGTGTTGACATACTCAGGATCTTCCTAAGCCTTTCTCCTTATCTGTCATGGCTTTGTCCCATCTATTTCAGAGATCCTCTATAATGAAACAATTTTGTTAACTTTCCCTAGGAACTCATTTATTTTTATTAGCGAGCATGTTGGTGTTAGGTACATTTGACTTCCTTTGTTGGCCTGCTGAACTTCCTAGAGAACTGAAATATAATGATTGATAAGGTGATAAAGTGACAAATACAAGGATAAAACCTGAGAGATAAACGCTGAGTAAGAGAAATAAAATTCTGAAAAAGTGACATTGTTTTTAATTGAAACATAAATTTGAAGAACAGGATTATGAGATTTCATTTCAACAGTGTGTATGGGGATGAGTTTTAAGAGGCACAAGCATTGGATATTGACCCATTCTGAGCTGATTTGGCCACAAAGTTGTATTTAAGTAATCTAAGGGCAGTAAAGGCCCAATGGGATTGGCAGTCCATAGTAAAAGCAGAGGAACGGCCAGTTGCAATATGCGCAATTCTGTTTTAAGGAAGTACCACCTTATCCATCCCTTTTCATGTTAACAGATGATGCTGATCAAGCTGTATGAAATTTATGTTTGTCTGCCCATCAGTGTGGTGGGACCCTTAACGGAGCAGATAAGAGCAGGTCTGAGCTGTCTTTTTAGTACTCAGGAAGGTTGGGCTAGACCATCACCACTTATT
The DNA here is from genome assembly GCF_003259725.1 of Athene cunicularia. Classification (NCBI taxonomy): domain Eukaryota; kingdom Metazoa; phylum Chordata; class Aves; order Strigiformes; family Strigidae; genus Athene; species Athene cunicularia. The sequence continues at coordinate 4,104,513 of NW_020799144.1, read as the reverse complement.
CTGCCTATTTTACACCCTCAATGCCCACACTCCACAACAGTCAAGGGCAACTGCTGTGAGAAGGCAATATCCATGGGCCATGTTCAGAGATAACTTCTGACTTTCTTGTCCACCTTCAACAGTGGGGAGATGGGAACAATCTTCTGACTTGGCAAACGCTTTCTTTCCTCAGACTGTGGAGTTCTTCCTTACCCTTACACTTTTCCATTTCATTTATTGCCTTAATGGAAGGCATTAAGGTAGCTTTCTCTTCCTGTTACTCCTCCTCCTCCTCGCCCTTTTCACACCCTTCCATGTCAGCATACTCACCTATTCCCAGTTGGCAGGGATGCCACAGAGGGCAGTTTCCACAATCCATTTGCTCACATCATAAGCTATCAGAAGCAGAAAATTCTGTTAAAGGACTGAAATGGGGAAGAGAAGGAGAAGAGAACAGAGAGAAGTGGAAGAAATCATCCTCCATTTTCCAGTGAGCCAGTGTACTAATAGGATCAGTAAATGTGTATTTTTCTTCAGGCCTGTCCAGAAAGCACAGTGTATTTTGTATATCGCATTTAGCTTTGTTGTGAATAGTAAATGCAAAACTTTCATGATACAAACAAAACCTTTTGGAAGGTTTTTCATTTTTCTTTAGTACTCATGGAATTATTCTCAGTTTGCCATGCATATTAGTATTATATTTAAATTTCTATTATGCAGAAACTTTAAAAGGTGTACACTATTTATTGAAAACAGAATAAGATATTCTGAGCTAGGCTTGGTGGAATCATTTTGTAGCCGTATCATAAGAGTCTAAAAACAGCACTGAAATTTCCTGACAAAGACTTTACCTTCCATACACTAACAATTACTGCTGTTAAACCAAAGTAAAACAACCTTTCCCTGCAAAGAGTCCCCACAAAACAGTAAACAAAGTGCCTTGTTTTAACTGTTTGAGGAGTCAATTTAAGCTTTCATGCACTGAAAACAGTCTCTGAGTTGTGTGTTAGGTGGCTAGGGTTGCCCCTGTTCTCTAAAAAAAGTGCTGAGCCTTCATAGGATAGCAAATTCACAGTGCCACTATGAAAAAGTTAAGGGGGAAATAGGAAGATCTTGATTTGGCAGGTAACATTTTCCCACTGCTTCTTGCAGGTTTTCCAAGTTCATAGCAAAAAAATAAATTTAAGGATGAAGTCGGAAGTCAAGGTTTTGTAGATCATGGAAAAAAAAATTTTGGAAATCATGACAGCAAACATTTTTTATTGCCTGGTAATGCAGTTTAAGACTTTCAAGAAAGGATTCCTCCCACAAGCTGTTTGTAAAGCTCCCAATTTTCTGCCCATTTATTCAGTCAGCAGAGAAGCATGGAAAGCTACGCAGCTGGAATCATGGTTTATCCTTTGATGCAAATGGTGAAAAATTTGAACCCTTACTGAGATGAAAAATGTAATGATGTTTTAAATATATTTAGTTTTTATAATACAGACCACAAAATACTTCTACATATGAGTGATAGCAGAAAGAAAAAGCAATACTTTCTGAAAGGCAAAAATAAGAATTTCATGTTTCTTTTTGCTCATGTTCCACATACCACACACTCTCTAAGTTTAGAAGTATAATTGACAGTCATAGCACTGTTGACGTCTTTTTAATAGCTGACTCTTCAACTAAATAATACAAAAAAAATTCTATTAAAAGTGGATAAGAATCTGGGTCTTAAGGAGATAAATATTAGTGAAGCATAAACAATGCTAATTCAACAGTGATTCCAACTTTATATGAATATTATCAGAATAAAGATACCACAAGAAATACAGGCCTATGAAAAGAATACTTTATCAGGCTGGAGGTTTTGATAGGAAACTAACATGAAGATCGAAACACAAACCAATATAAGATGCCATTTTAAACATTTATTTTTTCTAGGTCTACATCAGCATTGTGATACAGAATTGGGGAATCTTAATGTTGAGCTGTCACACTATTTTTGAAGCTGTTAGTCATCTTATTTCACTTATTGGTACACTTTTTTCTCCTTTCTTTTCTGAGCTTTTCAAGGTTAAAAAGCACAGTATTTTATGCTGATTAAAATATTTAAAACAAACCTGTTCCTTAAATCACTAGTTTTGAGTTCAGAGGACAATTCAGTTGCAGCACTAAATAGCCAGTAAAATGTATTTTTCCACTGGTTACAAAAATAATTCTGTTGTAAATAATTTGTGAAAACAGGCAAAGCACAAGGGTAGTGTAGCTATGATATATACAGATACATCTGACCTGCACCTATCTAAGTGTACTCCAAACAATGTCTGGAAAAAAGAATGTAAAGATAGCTTTTCTCCACTTATGTGCAGGCTAGCTTTTACCAATGAGATCATGTCTGGAAGTCACACAGTCAGGATCACAAGGTACAGTGTCATCTGAACATTGCTATACTGCTTCCTGACCCAAACTGTATATCTGTATGGTTCCACTCACATCGGCATAAGCTTGGAATTTGTGCACCAGTATCTATTGCTGCCCCAGACATACTCCAAGACATCTTTGAATATAGTCTTGGTAAAGAAAATATCACTCATTTTCCAAGCCAGAAAGGAAAATATGAATATGTTCACCCTTAAACAGCCATAAGCATGAGACTTACATACCAGCAAATTGAGTCTTAATTCAGCAGTTTAGTTCTTTGCCAGAGTGCCATATTGCTGTATAGTTTCTAAGATTTTGGCTTCAAAAGAGTAAAGCTACAGCAACAGAAAAAAAACCAAACTGAAATAGTTCACTCTTGTGAAATATCCTTGAAAAACACCTCTGTGAAACATCCATCAAAATCAGACAAGGTAGGCCTATTTTTGGTAATGTTTAAATGTGCTCATACCACACAATTCTTTATGTTAGACTAATTGGTTTCTACAGGTTGTTCTAAGGAAGAGATAGATTGTTTAGACAAAACCGGGAATCTTAGTTGAAGACGAAAGGGAATTCTCAGGATCTAATAACAAAACAATATATTATGCTAAATTAGTCTTGAAATAAATATTCACTCAGGCCCCAACTTCATACAGGTAACTATTTTAATGTAACAACTTACATACTGGCTACTAAATTGCTCTGCTAAAGTAATTATTTACATTTTTTTCCATTGCTTTCACAGTGGTGCAGTTCTAGAGTGTAGCAGAGATCCATTAACACAATTTAAGGGAAATAAGTCAATCCCTTTATGCCAAAAACATGCTTTCTGTAAAGAAAACACCTTACTGCAAAAACCAAAGACCTGCTTAGAACTGAAATGGCAATGGACATTTGCATTTGTGCTCATGGAATAGAGATTTTTGTTTGGCACTTAACTAGGACTGTGCAAATGCTCTAGACTAACAAGCTGAAATAAACATCTGCTTAACACAATTCAGTGAAATGTTCTTTGTGTTTCCCTTCTGTTTGTAGATACATGACTAAAATTTTATTTTAACCTGATTTCTAATCATATTGCACTTATAAAGTAGCAATTTTTTTGGTTCAAGTCACAGCTACTACTCTAAGATTATAATTAAGAGGAAACCCTGCTAGAAAGAGTCAGTGATACATGATTCCATAAACACCTGCAATTGAAATAAGCCTGGAAACTGTCAATAAGCAAACTGACTTCAGTAGACTTACCTGTTTAATGTTTTTAAAAGTTCAATACTTCCTCTTTACCATACAAATCTTTTAACCACTGGGTGAAGTCAAAATAGAGCACTTGATCATGATAATCCCAACCTGTCAGGGACAACAGCATCTCTCATGGCACCACACTCAGAATGCTTGAAACAAACCTGGAAGACACAGATTTTCTTACATTTTAAGTGAAATATACTCAACCATGTTCTAGGATGAGGAAACATGAGCACTTAATGGATGAATACTTTATAGAGGAGTGAGTGAGTACAAAGCCATAAATATCATCTAGTAAACATCAAGTCCAGAGACTACAACGCTCATGTTCCAGAGAACCCATTTGTGCTGACTATATGCAGCTCTGCTGTACTTATTGACCCATCAAAACCGTCAGGATTAATAAACAGTATCTTTTTTAAAAAGTGCCGCTTTGCATACTTAAACCTGTAAGTCTGTTTTGCTATGAATTTCAAAAGAAAGATCATATTCTGAACCAATAAGAATCTTATCTGAGAAATGTTATGGAAAGAATTCAGTAAAATTTGTTGTTCCATGAGAGCTTTGCTAGGTACCATTCCTGACCGTATCTTTAATAGAAAATGCAACCTGTAAATGAATGCAATGCAAACCCACACAAATCTCATGACCCTCTTTTGACTAAGAAAAGGCATGCAGACAAGCAAAGTATTCAGGTGACATATTTCAACATGGTTTTAATGCAGCCAGGAAAATTTATAGTTTTATCTAGCACTGCTTCTGTACAGTTTTAATCTTCCTTGAGAAAATTTTCTACCATTATAAGTACCTTTAAATCATTTAAGTTAATACTTTTGTTACAATCTGTAAATGTATTTTTTTCAGACTTTAAATTACAGTGCATCTACCTCCTTCACTAAAAAGATGATTAATTTAGGTGAGCTGAATTTGCTTAATAAAGATATTTTCTCATCTTTGTTCTCTGTCATGGAAATCTTCAGGTCAGTGCACAGATATCATGAGGGATAACAGATGGCATCCAGATGACAGCCAGTTCATTCAGAAGATACACTGCTCTGGGCATTCCTTAGGAGTCCTAACTTGTTATTTTAGTCCCTGTTGAAATTTAAAGAGTGACTGAGCACTACTCCTAAACATCTCCAAAATTCTGTATGTGCCCTAACTTTTCCACTGATAGGAATGTCTCCTCAGGTGTTGCATATGGTTTTTAATAGAGAGAAGGAAAATGTGTGCACAGAGGTGTGTTCTAGTGCATACAGGTGTATGCAAGATAAAAATGAAATATTCTACCCAAATTCAGAAATATCCTAGGTAAAATGACAGTAGATTTCTTGTCTAACTTTGCAAAGTATTTCACAAGTGGTTTATCATAGAGTATGACTTCTCAATGAATCAAATTTATTAGACAGCAACAACAGAGGTAAAACCAGTGGATCAAAAGAGAAACTGTTATTCAACATTCACCAGTCATTAGTACTTTTAGAAAAAGTTACACAAACAGAAGGTATTTCTAAAAACGGGGACAAGATCGCACTTAGCCCAGTTTTAAAGTGAGAGTTCAGTGCATCTGAGGTATGATGCTTCACCATGAAAAACAAAGTTTCCAAGCATATGAAATTTATAATATCTTTCACAACTTCACATGGGAGAGCAACCACATCCAGAGTTTAACTAATCAGGAATCACAGTTTTGATCTTTCATCATACACCAGGTCAGATGAATGCAGGAAATATAAAAGGTTAGTGGAATGTACTTTGGAAAGTGGCTGAATATCTTGCATTGAGATATTAACGTATCTTTTCCGTCCAATCCAGCACATGCAGATCAGTCACCGATTGATGTATGATTCTCCATGATCAGATGCAGAACTGAATTTTAGTGAGAGAGAAGGAGCACACTAACACATCTCAGACTAATTCTCCCAAACTCCAAATACATGGGGAAGGGTGTGCTTTCTTTGCTTATGATTTCCATAGTGACATCTCTGATGGGGCAGCAAGACAGTTTTCCCTCAGTGTAATATCATAGACACACACATAAAGCAGTCTAAACAAGAAGTAAAGCTTTCATTAATAGCTTCCAGAAAGACAATGGAAAAGTTCTATTCAATTGTTGTCATGAAATTCCCAAGATATGTCAGACTGGGTATGGCTGAAGTTACATACTTCAGATATTCCTCAATATTTGCATGATATTTTTGCTTCTTACACTGTAAAGAGAGCAACCAGCTGAGATTTTAGATTTGGATGCATAAGGATTTGTATGACCAAATTGAAACAACTTTGATCTTTAATGCAACTGAGAAAGACAAGGTAATAAGATCAAGGGATAAATCAGCTGGATAAAGGACAAGATCTCCAGAAACTAGAATTTGCTAATAACATAGGCAGGGGGTATTCCTGAGTCAGAATAAGGGAAACTGGACTGAAATGGAGGCAGAATATATGGGGTTTGTTATTAAGAGAAGAATTTATGTCTGATCTTGGCCAATCACTTCTCTGAAGAAAAAGAAAACTCCTTAAAACTAGGACAACTTGGAGTTATAAAAAAGACCTAAGCCAATGAGTTCTACTTTTCTTTAAATACCAAAGACGATGGAACAGGCAAAAGTCCTGCAAATATGCTAACCCCAGTTCACACATCTGCGCAGACAAAGCAAGATCATTTGTTACTTCAGGATACCACAGAACAAGATTCCTCCTTCAGAATGGTCCAAAGCCTCCTTTCACCCTACCTGAGTGTGAAACATAGGTCAGTGCTTTAAAAACGGTGTACGCTCACCTACAGAAAGAGACAAAAAATATGGAGCAAACTGTGTACAAGGCAATCACTGGTTGACAGTTGTCAACAGAATTTAAGGACGAAAGTCAAACGTGGCAACTGGTGGCTTTGCATGTTCTCTTGTAAATAACTTAGCTGTGAAGACATTGTTGAAAAAAAATAACGTGAAGGAAAAGCTGTGTTTGATTAGTTCCCCTGTTGTGCTGGTTTTGGCTGGGATAGAGTTAAGTTTATTCACAGTAGCTACTATGGGCTATGTTTTGGATGTGTGCTGAAAACTGAGTTGATAATACAGAGGTGTTTTCATTACTGCTGGGTAGTGCTCACACAGAGTCAAGGCCATTTCTGCTCCTCACACCACCCCACCAGTGAGGAGGCTGGGGGTGCAGAGGAAGCTCTGAGGGGATACAGCCAGGACAGCTGACCCCAGCTGACCAAAGGGATATTCCATATCATATGATGTCATACTCAGTAATGAAAAAGCTGGTGAAAGAAGGGGGGACCTTCAGAGTTACAACATTTGTCTTCCAAAGTTAATGTTCCACGTGATGGAGCCCTGCTTTCCTGGCTTAGCACCTGCCTAATGGTGGGAAGTGGTGAATGAATTTCTTGTTCTGACTTACTTGCCTGCATGGCTTTTGCTTTACCTATTAAATTGTCTTTATCTCAACCCACAAGTTTTCTCACTTTTACCCTTCCAATTCTCCCCCCACCCCACCAGGGTGGCATGAATGTGTGGCTGTGGGGTGCTTAGTTGCCTGTGGGGGTTAAATTACAACACCTGTCAATCCTGTTTCATAGGCCAGATCCACCATGAAAATCAAGAGAGCAAAAAGGTACTAACAAAATTCAGCAGGAATAAAAGGAGGTGAGGTCCGCAGAGAAATTTCAGGTATTGGGGAAAGAATACTGAGCAACAAAGAGAAACAGTGTGACAAGAATTCAACAAGATTTATATAAAATAAATTTAATTAAGATTCAACACAAAATGGGGGAATGGAAAGAAGAATTGAGCAAACTATGATGTCATTTCTGTGTATAGTGTCTGGGATGTCTAAGAAAAATTTGGCCAGTCATTGGACACAAATTCTGTGCTGAAATACTAGATGCTGAAAAAAAGTTGATATGACAGCTCAACAAGGTATCATTTTCTAGAAGAGGAAGGACTCAACACTGATAATATCCACTGCTTGACAGTAATTTTTTGTCTCAATATCTAAGCCAGAGATTTGGATCGGGGAAGCTCATAAATGAAATTTAGATTAGTGTGAACAGTAAAATCCAACCAGTTAATTGATTGTTTAGAAATTACATTGCTTGTCATCTTCTCAAGAGTTATTGTAGTGGATCCATTTGTGTTCACTATCTGTATTTTACTCACTTTTCAGGGAAAAAGCTGATTGATTTTCCAGGGTCACCTCCTCTTGGGGTCATCCATTGCCACATACAGAAGACAAAAAAAGGTTTCATGAGGCCTCAGTAGATGAATTCCTGACTAAAAGAAAACATAAAAAGGAAGCATGCAGGAGTTGGAAGCAGGGACACTGTCAGAAGTTGCAAGAATAGGGTGAGGACAGCCAAAGCCCATCTGGAGTTGAGCCTGTCAAGGGATAAGAAGGGCAATAAAAAAGGCTTCTACAAGTAGATCAGCAGTAAATGCAAGACTAGGGAAAGTGTGGGACTACCTCCAAATGGGGAAGGGGGTCTCATGACCAAGGACACAGAAAAGTCTGACTTGGTGCCTTTTTCATCTCGTTCTTTGGTGTCAAGAGAAACCTTCATGAATCCCAAATCCCTGAGACCAGAGGGAATGCTGGAGCAATGAAGACTTACCCTTGGTGGAAGAGAACCATGTTTGGGAAACTTAAAAAGCCTAGCCTTATACAAGTCCAAGGACCCTGACAGGATGTTCCCAGAAGAGTTTTGTGAGGAGTATGAGAATGTAAATGTCACCCCTAACTTCAAGATGGGTAAGAAAGAATATCTAAGGAACTACAAGCAGATGAAGCATCTCATCCTGGAAATCCTTTCCAAGTCCATAAATGACAAGAAGTTGACTGAGAATAGTCACCACAGCTTATGAAGGGGAAACTGTGCTTAACAACTTGATAGCATTCTATGATGGGATGATGAGCTTGGTGGATGAAGGGAGAGCAGTGGATGCTGTTTTCCTCAACTTCAGTAAGGTTTTAATTACTGTTTCCCATAATATCGTCATATACAAACTGGTAAGAACAGGTTAGATAAATGCATAGCAAGGTGGACTGAAAATTATCTAACTTGCTGGACTCAAAGGGTTATGAACAGTGGGCAAAATTCCAGGAGAAGGCCATTCACTAGTGGTTCACCTCACGGCCAACACTATTCAACCCAGTTGTGAAGAACTGGACAATGGACAAGAGTACACCCTCAGTAATGTGAAGATGATATAAACTAGGAAGAATTGTTTAATACAACAGATGGATGTGCTACCATTTAGAGGGGACTCAACAGGCTGAAGCAATGGCTCAAGCGGAACCTCACAAAGTTCAACAGATGGAAATGCAAAACTCTGCTCTTGGGGAGGAATGCACCAGTACATGGTGGGGGCTCTGGAAAGCAGCTCTACTGAGAGGAGCCTGGAGTTCCTGGAAGACAAGCTGACCATAAGCCCGCACAGTGCCCTTTGCAGCCAAGGAAGGGGGTTGCATTAGGAGGGGTGTTGCCTGCAGGTTGAGGGAGTTGATCCTTCCCCTCTGCTCAGACCTGGCGACACACACATGGAGTGCTGGGCCCAGCTCAGCCCTCTTCAGTACAAGAGACAGGAAGCGTACTGGAGCAACTCTAGCACAGGGCCACAAAGATGAGGGACCTGAGCATGTCTCATATGAGGAGTGGCTGACAGAGCTGGGTCTGTTCAGTTTGGACAGAAAAAAGGCTCCGGGGGAATCTTATCAATGTCTATAAACACACATCAGGAGGGAATGAAGAAGGTGGAGTTAAACTCTTCTCAGTGGTGCCCAGTGGCAAGGCAAGAGGCAACAACCTCAAACTAAAATACATTAAATTCTGCTTGAACATGAGAAAACATTTTTTACTGTGATGTTGGTTGAACACTGGAGTGGGTTGCCCAGAGACTGTGGAGTCTCTCTCCATCCTTGGGCCTAAGCAACCTACTCTAGCTGATTCTGTTTTGAGCAGAAGCACTTAACTAGACTATCTGCAGAGATGCCTGCCAGCCTGAACCACTCTGCAATTCTGTGAAATCCTATAAAATGATTGAAACAATGAAAAAAAAAACATTAACAGCTTTTGCTTACTTCACAGTACCTTGAAATGTATCAGTGTAATCATTTTATAAGAACATATTGTTTTATAGCAGAAGAAAGCTTATTTTTTCTCTACTCTGCTAAGACAGTGTTTCAGTGCAATAATATTAACTGACTTTTGAAGTCACAGACATTCAGCAAAACTGGCATTTAAATAAAGAATCTGCACAAGAAGAACATGTCATTATATCCAGCCCTCCCCCAGCTCTATTTACGTAGACAGGTTTAATATTTAACATCAATTTAATTCTCTACTTGTTCATTTTTACTATTACTGCAGTCCAATTGTTGAAAGTGAACTGAGATAACAACACAGGAGAGAGAGTAAAGCTAAAGGCTGGAGAATACTTTTAAAAACACAGTCCCACAGAAGAAATCCCTGACAGTGTGCTACTTAAGGGGAGCTAGCAAAATCAAACAAGAAAAGCACTCACGACAAGCCTACACCTTCTGTGGCATTTCCACCATAATGAAAACAAAATTAATAAATGAAGGGGTTACATTTTGCACTCTCTTTTTTTTCAGGTGTCTGTGACTGAAGCAGAACCTAATTTCCACATATTGAGAGGCTTTATAATATCACTGGTGACAGCAGTCTGCCCTCTCTTACTTGGCAGCTTAGGCTCTGTGATGGCCTCGAATCCTGCTAAGGTTTGAGAATTACACTGCTATTTGGTGTATTTATTAGCATTTTGCTAGTCTTTTTTTGCAATGTCATGACTATGCCTTGGTCTCAAAGAAGAAATAAGGGATGTGAGGAACTGCTTTTTGGCTGGCTCTGGAGAGAATACTCCAGGTGGGGAGATACTCAGAGCTCCCCCTGTTATTTATCATGTATTTTTCAGTAGTGCTAATGGAAAAAGAGGACAGTATCAGAGGAGTATATTGATGTACCACACCATATAAATGCATAAGACACTAACTGACCCAAGGGTTTACCATTTCAATCAAGAGCACAGGCAAAGGATGGGGAAAGAGATAGTGGAGAGAAAAGAACACAGATGCAATGAATATAATATTAGATCTGATGACTTGTTTTAAATGTTGTTATGGGATTTTCAGTCCTTTCAATGAGTTTGTGTCAGAGGTGATTTCAGAAGTAGCAACAAAACCAAAGAAGAAAGTGGAAAGGTGGTAGAACAAACAGTGGGTATTTTCAGAAAAGAAAGTATCTCCTTATAGGTTTGGGGGACTTTTTGAAGCTATGGTGTGGGGTAAAACAAAATTCAGTGTTGTACCGATAACATATTTATAGGCTGCTATAGTATATGTGTGCTCACAGATCAGTTTCTAGCATTAGATGAAAAGGCTATAGGCTGCAAGTTTCAACTGTTTTAGGAGCATCATTTGCCTTTGCAGTCCTGGTTATTGGTTTGGGAGACTTGACACCAGCTAATTGTTGCACGGCAGAATCTGCAGTCCTGCGAGTAACATGGCTGTTCCTTCCCCACAACTTGTTTGACTTCTGTCCTCCCTGACCATCCAGCAAAACACGTTAATCAAATCAAAATTACCAGGATAGTCATCTACTGAGAACTGGCCTGAAACCACTGAAATCATGTTTCTAGCAGTTATCAGAAGTTAATCTGAAGGTAAGAGTAGCATGCCAACTAGTTCTATTAGGTAGCAACACTGGAGACAGGAACTTTTCTGATTAGCACTGCTGCATGAAAAGTGTTACAACTGACTGACCTGGCTATTTTTACTGTTGTTTGGTTCACTGCCTGTTGGTGCAATGGAATCAGATTTTCTTTAAAGTGGCTGAGGTGAGGTGCATCAGAGCAGCAGTCAATTGCTCTGAACACTAGCAGCAACTCCAGTGGGTCATGAACAAAGCATATTACCTATATGTGTGTAAATCTTTTGCTTCATGTAACAGTTGTGACACAGCCCAGTCCCACCGGAGATACTGCATGAACAAAAGCTCTAAGCATGAACATTTAGTATTTCTGACTATGATGAGACTACCAGAAGAGACCTGGTAACATACATATAAAGAAAGGGGGAGACCTTTGGCAATAAATCTAGCATGGGCTGAAAAGGGCAGGGATTCCTCAAAAGTCTTTTCATGCCTTGAAGCATGGAAGTGTGTAGCAAGCATACCTGCAGGATAATATAACAGCGAATAATTCACTGATTAATTCTCCAGCTGCATGCATGTGTGCTGTCTAACCTCTCTAGCCCCTCACAGTGCCCAAGAAACTGCAAACATGAATGAAGAGCACCAGCAACCATAAATTCAAATACTAAAAATGAGGAGGATAATTTTGATTTCAAAAATTGCTGCATTTTTATATGCTAATTCCTGCGTCTCTGAAATTCCTTTTTTTTTTTTTTTTTTTTTTTTTTTTTTTTTTTTTTTTCCTTGATAGTCTTGGATCTAGAGCCTCATTTTATATAAAATGGAAAGCTAAAGTTCTAAGATAATGAGTTGTAGGAACTTGAGCTTTGATGTACATTCTCTCAAAACTAATGTTCAATGCCAAAAAGCTTAATAAAATAATGCAGAGATTGCACTACTTTTTTTTTTTCCTTTTCATGTTTTAAGAGTGGAAGTCACAAAACAGAACAAAACTGTTCTATGCATTTAAGAATGGTGAGATATATAACCTGTGATCAGCTTGCCATGGTCAACCAGAACACAATATACATCTCAGGTCTTCCTTGTACAAACCCAAAATCCTAATATTTGTAAACAATAAGACTAAAACCATTTCACCTTTAACTTTCATGCCACACAACTGTAAACAGTAACACAAGACATATTCAGATCAAGTTTTTTTACTACGGAAAGTATAAATAACATACCTTAAGACTTAGTGGGTTCAAGTCCTGGAGATGGTCACTGCACCTTTGGAAATAAAATTCACCTATCAAAACTTTTGCAACTAATTTAGCTGAGAATAAAGTTCCCCATTATTTGAAATCTTTTACTTAGCACAGTTTGAAAGCTTCTTTAGTAACAAGCAACATGCTCTTTTCTAACTTAAAGCTGACTTCAAGAGATCAGTGTAATTTGTTCAGTCCCTCAGTTCCTCTTTTGAGGTTTCTGAGAAGAAAGTCTAGTGTAATATACCCTCCTGTCCACTCCAGCCTCCCAGCCTGAATTTCAGCTCATTTTGTATTACAAAGCCTAGCAAGAAATCTTTCTAAAGCAACTATTTTATGAAGCAGGAATCAACAATATTTTGTACTCCCTCTGCAGCACTGGTTACTGCAGCAGCAGTTAACCAAAAAAATGTTCAAAAATAAATACCAATCTTACCGATGAAGAAAATAACATACCTATCACCAACCTCTTACTCAGCTTTTTTAGAATGAAGGGGAATATAATGACTGGACTTCTGGTTTACTAACAGAGGTGTCAGCATACTGGACAAAGCATTTTAGACAGAGCACTGGGAAAAGCTTATTTTGCACAGGAACACCTTGATAAATCTGTTCCCATTCGAACTTCTGTTATTTGCAGTTATTATGTGAAAGACATCATACTCTTTCCTAACTCTATTGTGGAAGAATCTCTGGAGCAGATCCTTTGCTCCTTGAATGATTTCAGAAAAGCGATAGCAATTTACAGTGTTGGAGGATCTTCTCCCTTGAGTTCAAGACATCAAAGCCTTGTTGTCAAACAGACAATTCTGGCATACTTTTCTGGAGATTAGGAAGGACTGTACTCTTATGGTAGCCTTTCCTTCTTTCCTTGCCATCCCTTGTTCACGTCTACAGATCTCTCTCTCTCTCTCTCTCTAGATATATATATATACAGACCTATGTATGTATATAGCACTGATATATATTTTCAAAATACTGGATCAAAATATTTATTTAGTTCCCATCCCTTTTATACTTTGGAATTGCTACATCCAGTTTTCTGGAAGTGTGAAATTACCTGTCACACCGGAAATATGGGCTCTGTAGTCCAAGTACTATACTGCCATTCTACTACAGAGCTTGTCTTATTCCAATATAACTAGTACAACCATTTTATTCATCTTAATTTCACACGTTTAAATGCTTTATAGCCAAATACACAGCTTACAGGGACCAACCAAGATATTTCCTTTAGGTTCGTGTCATTAAATGATCTCTGTAGGAACCACCACAGTGGTGTAAGAATCAAAGCAACCTTTTCTCTATAACTTCTGCTTTATTGTTGAGCACCTGCAACAACCTGATTTGTGACTCCCTTGTGAGAGGACAGAAGGCAATCCAAAATGCATGCATACTGAATCTGGCCACATATAGGGGTTTTGCAGATTTGCACCATGAGTGACTCAAGATTAATCTCTAAAATTCCAGATCCTACCTTATGTCATTCCTAAATCTCCAGAAATACTCAGTTTATTAGATAATCCTGAAACACAAAAGTGATCTCAAAGAGAACATGTTGCTTAGGTAGCTAACTAAAAAAATAATTCACATATTTGTGTCTCAATGAAATGCTTATTAGAGATAAATTCTGATTTTTCAGTGTGGCAAAAGTACAGTTTTCTCCTCAAACATATACTTGTGTGTAGAGATCAAGACACCAACATTTATTTCATTTTAAAGACAATTCAATTTCTGACAAAGTAAATTTAGACAAGTACTTTTACAGAAAAACCTTTCCAAATTTTACAAAGGTGTTATTTAGCAAAAAAAAATAAACTAAAATTGCTGATTTGAATTACTTAGCTTAAAAGTGTATCTAATACAAATGCATTAATGACAGGGAAGTAGGTCTTCCTTCTGTGTGGAATGATTTGGGAAAACAATGAGAACTGTTGCAACAGTAAGAAAATGCCTTCTTTAAAGTAAGGACAGGAAAGGTAGAAAGCGTTTGTAGAATATATTTAAGCTGTAATTCATATTTATTAGAATACATATGTCTTTGCCACCTCATAAACAGAGAATTTAGTGTCTTGTCAGGCTTCTTCCAGTACATGTTACAGACTTATTTTAAATCCATTAATCCCAAACAGATATCTATCAACTCTTTTGCTTTTTTTTTTTTAAAAAAAAAAACCCACAACTTGGGGTAAAACCTGGGGTAAAACCCCCACAACTTCATATTATCTACAAAAGGCTTTCCAAGCATTCAGAACTAATGTCATAAAGGTAGTTTAGACTTCAGATGATAAAAATGTCTAATGATAAAAAATGCCAGTTTTGTCTGTAACCAGCTGAAGTCAATGGAGATAGATTACCAGTGACCTCACAACCCTTGGTCCTTAAACTCTCATTACATTATTTTTGACAATAATGGAATTCTGTTTGACACAACCACATTGAAGTTGGTGCTATCACAGCTCCAATAATCACTGATGTGAAATTAGCTGACACACTTCATGTAGTGATGACTACATTACATTTCTCTAAGACACATCACTCATTAAAATTTGCATGTATTGTGAAATATTTGATTAAAAACCCCCCACTTTCATAGACTTAAAACAATCTCACAACAGACCAACATACTTCATGCACCTAATCAATGTATTTCTTCTCAAGAATTAATTAATTCACTTTCTGGATCAGTTTATTCAAATGCAAAAATAGAAATCCTGACTTGTAAAAATAATAGACAGATACATATATCAACACATCAGGTGGTGGGATTAATTTATACCAAGGAGCTCTGTTCACAGTCCATTACTGGATTTTATTCTGTCTGCTAATAATGACCAAATACCTCCTTGAAACAAAATTATGCCAATGATGGAGTTGAGACAACTTAGTGTCAATGGAAGAATGAGGGGCACAAAATCAGCTTTGCTGAATCATAGACCATCCTGTATAACTGTTCAGTTGACTGAAGATTTTCCAGACCTTATCTGTCTGAAAGGAAGACAGCAGAAGGAAGCCAGGCTCAAAATCAGAGTTTTGACCATTCTACCCAAATGGTTCAATGACTTCAAATAACTGAGATAAGGGGGGGGGGGGGGGAAACC
>NW_020799144.1:4066386-4088813 GCF_003259725.1 Athene cunicularia | reverse complement strand
ATATGTTATTTGGCCCTTGGGAGAAAGTTCTGTCAAGTAGTGTCAGGTTAGAGTTCTAGTGCCCCTATGTTTTGAAGATTTCATATCTGCTGAATGAGCAGCCTTTTTGTCATAAATTGCCATTTTGCTGACCCTCTGAAAACCCAACAAATGTGGTCCTGTTACAAGAGTTTTGTGTACAGCCAGTAGAGTGAAGGGGAAATTCAAACTGTAGCTGCTCAGTGCTTGTAACTTGTGACCAAGAAATGACCTGGCATTAGGGGCAAGAAGGCCCAAGTGCAGAAGGGGTTTAACTGGCTGGACACAGGAATGCCAGGACAGAAGGATTCTGTAAGAGAGCAGCATTTCCTTTGGTGATGAGATGAGAGATGCTGCAGTGTTGTCTTGTAGCTATCGGTTGGTCGTGGAAGGTGAGTGCTCAGGGGCCACCTCTGGGCAGCAGAGCTGGGCTGGGGGATGGACCAACGCCGGGCAGGGGCACCCTATGGTGATGCTCAGGGGATTGGTGCTGGTGCAACTGTACGTAAGGACTTAGCTTGCATGACACCTTTGCAGACTCCCTGTAGAATTGCTTATGGCAGCAGGATTCTGTCCAATGCATTGTGCAATAAATCTTTTATATTTAAGCACAAACATATTTATTTCACCTGAAGTGATACAATAAAAATTATCTAACAAGAGACTTGCAAGTTAGCAGTTAAAAACATAGATTCTGTTTGCAGAATTGACTGGACAATAAACATGAAATTTCAACACAGAATGGGTTTATCTTACCCACAGTTACAACATAAAACTAATTTTTCTTTGATGATGCAGCTCTTGGCAGTTTCAGGCAAACTAAAGGTCTCTGCTGGGATGTTCTGTGGATATTTATAAAAATTTGGACTGAAATGCCTTATAAAAGAAAAAAAATATATGTGTACTCAGGTATATAAGTAGCGTATATCCTATTGTATGTACCACCAGGATAATATGAATTTCTTTTAACATAATCTATAGGACCTGTTTTTTACACTGAAAACAATGGAGAATCACTCAGTCCAAAAGAGTCAGCTGAGTGATCTACAAAAATAAATTTCCTTAACTGAAAACAATTAGGAATGTAATAATGAAGGCACAGTTCTCACAATAACTAAGGGGTAATTACGGAGCTTGTTTTGTGACTGATGAACAAAGACTTTGAAAGGAAATTAAATCACTGATTTCTTATCATATAGTTAGATGCCAAATGAGATCACATAATTATAGATGAATGAATTTCTGTCCTCATTTTATGTATAATCATGTCTAGCATGCTGATTACAAAAGAAAAAGTGGAATCTTGGGTGTTTATTTCATGGAATCACAGCGGAGATTCATTATTGGCACACAAGGGTGGATAGAGTCTTGCAGCTATATGAAGATTAAAATTATTCAGCCCCAATCAACTCATCTACATATGCAGGAAAATTTTGCAGGAAGCTAAAGCATGTATTGCCAGGACGCTTTATCAGGAATTAACTTCTTCACAGCCACAGGAGTGCATTGCTGGCAGGATGTGCTATAGGAAGGTACATAACTGGCACATCCCCATCCTGGTCACATCACATCCCTTTACATACTGTCCTGCTTTAAATAGCATTAGTTCGTGTTTTTTCTCTACCCATACAACAGCCTCCATCACTTTTTCATTCTTAGTGGCTTAATCTTATTCTTTACTGAGAGCTGCTTCTCATATTTGAAAGATCTTTTAAGTGAATACTGTTGTTTGTTACCTGGACATAGTGTTTGGATGCTTCCTGACATGAGGTTATGAACAGTGCCACTAATATGTCACTACCAAATGGAACAAGAGGAGTCCTATGTTCATCTACTTCCACTCCACAAAAGTATTTCTACCTTTCACCAAGAAAAGTGGCTATGCTTAGTCCATGGTATGCTATAGAGGGATTTCTACTGAGTTAATTATAGCATTAATACAGAAAAGCCAAGTCTTGCCTTAATGCATGCAACAATCAAGGTAATGGAAAAAGAGAGTGGTGAACCTTACGTAAAACTATAAAAGCATCAATAATATTAGCAGCAATGGAGCAAAGTAGAGCCCATGACAACGACAGTACACATTTTGAAATTCACTCTATCAAAACGTGGTATGCCATTGTGAACAATAGTGGGAAGGGAATTGAGAAGACAGACTCAAATTTTACTTAATTTCTCTGCAAGTGAAATTTTGCCCCAGGCAGAGCCACAGAAAAATAGTGTACCAGAAGGGGAGTATTCTGACTTCTCTTGTGCTGTTCAGATTCTGCACAGTATTAGTGACTGCTTTAGCAATCAACCACCTCCCCTGCTCACCACTGCACACACAGCACTGCATTTCAGCAACTTGATAGCAATGCATTCAGAAAGGATGAAGACCACATGTGTAGCATGAAGGTGGCCTTTATAGACTACAAGCTACTCCCTTTAGGTCTTCATAAAAAGTCCCCATGAGCTTGCAGCAAAGTGTGAGAGGAAAGGGGTGTGTGTACGTGAAGGAGCTATCCTAGGTAGAGAATGCTTTTCTACCATTCTGCTGTCAGTGTCACAGCCAAGATCTCATTGCTAGAATCAGACCAGCGCTATACTTTGCACTGGAAACTGTTTCTGATGGCATCTGTTTTCTTCTCATATTTTGTTTTTAAATAAAATTCAAGCCAATTTCTAGAACCTTTTTTTCACGCAGTGTTGCTGACAACATGATCATCATGAATGACATATGGTATAAAGCCTTTTTCATACTACTCCTTGGTTAACCTAGTTTTTGTCAGAGTAATTTAACTGTAACTGAAACCACCTCATTACACCAGGAATGTGGAACAGAGCAGCAAACGTATTTCCGTAAGCTACAGCATCCTACACATCCTAAGATGGGGCAAGTGAAGATGAAGAACTAGAAAATAAGCATATGACCAAACCAAAAATGCAGTTAACAAAAGGTTACTTGAAGTGGCAAGTTATAACAATTCCCTACTAACCTTTAATTTACACCTTCTGCTAACACCTCACATAGGCTAGTTTAAATTGTTTGAAAGGAACCCACTGTACCTTTCTTGGTTCCTTTTAATATCACCCCATAATTCACACTATTTGGATTACTTCCTGGCCAATGTGACTGGAAGGAAAAGGAAAATCTCCTATTTATGTTGTGAGTAAAAAGACTGCCATAGCCATGCCAGTGCTCTCAAATGGAGATATTCCTGTTACTGATTTACAACATTCAAGAGTTAAGTTTGTTATCAGTAAAGCTCCCAATAACAATTGTTTCTAGGACATCTGAAATTCTGTCTTCTACAAGTGCTGTCAGAAACACATACTGCTCACACCTGAGCTTGACAGGTACCAACACATATTCTGAGGTTGTAACAACTACTAAATCTACCTGTGATAAGACTTTATACTAAGTATATATCTCCTTGTGCTACATAAAAACCCCACAACAAGCAACTTAATGGATTAAGGTGCACCTGGCTTGAGAGTTATTAAAGCAGGATGAAGACAATGCCCTTCAGCCATCAGTTATGGGAACAACTGTTTCAGCAGTGTGTATCAGCATGTGGTGGGGCTGATGTTCCAAGCCTCCCTCCCAAAGTACACATGCAGCAATTATGCCAACAATAACTCTGCCACTCTCAGGTTTTCTGGAAACCTTAGTCACTGAAAACAATTATGAAAGAGCTAAGTTTCAAATTCTAAGTTCAGCTAAAGGATGAAAGGATTATCGGCATCCTACCTGTGTTCCTTTAGACTGGGTTCAAGCAAGTATTATCAGCAAAGTAATTAGCATTTAGATCAGTCTTTCCACCTCTTATCTCTCCAAATCAACAGAAGAGGGATATGAATATTGCTTGCATCTCAGCAATTTTAGTACTGCTCCTTTTTGGACCCATTCAGTACAGTTGTATTCATCTTAATATAGCTGATGGAGGAACAGGAATAACAATCCTAATAGCACTGTGCCTCAAAGGATATAAATAAGAGTACCTCTGCCGAAGACTTTAGACTAACTGCAAACGTAGCTTTTTAATGTGGACTATGCTGAGAGCACAGAAGAAAAAGGCTTAATATTTCCTGTCCTGATACCTTTCCAGTTTGACACAATTATATAATCATACATATTCCCTGGTCTTCAACACACTTAAGCTTTTTCCTGGGAGGAGAAAGATAATATGAAGTTATATGATGTTAGGACAGACTGCAGCAGACAAATTGAGCTAAAATCAGGCACCAAGATATGAAACAGAGTTACCTTTAATTTTACTTACTGCTCTCATTCATTATGTTCATTTATTCTCATTAATGTTATAGAATCCTTAAGGAAAGAAGCTATTCTACAATCAATATATTTCACTGAGTGCAGAATGAAGAACGGAGAATTGCTGCCTAAGAATTTCAGCTCTGTTTCTTTACACATAAGTTTGACCAAAATGCATTTTTCCTTCCTGTAACATCATATGAACAACACAGGTTGCCTTACCAAGCTCCAGAGAGCCTCTTCTACGATACAGCATTAGGTGCTGGTGCCTACAAGGAGAAGGTATTCTACTGAGGAAGACTTGCGGTGGGGCATTTAAAAAAGATTGAAGTAGGCAGAAGACAGTTCTCTTTAAACAGATGTGTTTTGGTTTAGAAAAAGGAGCTGGTCAGATAATGCCCTTACCCACTGATTCTTAGAAGAGATCACATGGGGCTCTCAAAATGCAGCCATACCATTAATTTCCATCCCAGCGGTCCTGGTTCAACTAGGATAGGGTTAAGTTTCCCCAGCAGAGAGAGAGGGGGAAGGGATCTCCAGCCGGGTTATTCATACCATGCTGATGTCAGGTCCAGGGGCAGGAAACTTTGATTTTACTTTCTCTTTGGCTTTTTGGTGGCAGGACCCATGCGTCGGCTCCGTTCTGTGGCCATTTTTTGACATTTCTCTGTATATCGTTTGTCTTGTTCACTGTTATTGCTGTTTATTGTTGTTATCATTGCCACTGTTGTTGTTCAGATTGTTTATCACACTGTTGTATTAAATTTCTTCTTATTTTGACCTGGGTTTGTGCCTCACTGCCAGCCTGACCGGCTGAGGGTGGGGGAGGGACAACGGCAACGTGATCTCCAGTCCCAGCAGGGCTTAAACCAACACACCAGCCAATTTAAGTCTAGAGTGATATACCTTCCCAACCCAACTCCAAACCAAGCAAAACATGCAGAAACCAGAATTAGACTTGGTATTTTCACAGTGCTTCAAATTAATATGAGTTATCTAAGTGAAAAGTGCTATTTGGAAGCAAATTTACCCATTTTGAAAAATAAGTAGTCTCTACTTTTGGAAGAATTTATAGAACTAAACAGCCTTTCATCTCCATAATCCCTGAAGGAATCACTTCAATTAAAAAAAAACCTAAAACAAACCAAAAAACACCCCTATGCCTGTAGTAGCAACATATTGACAATAAGCCTAACTAATCAGGATTGAAGTTGTCTTGCTTCTGTCAGCATATAGCTTGAGATGAATAACAGTTTAGCACCAACAGTTCGTTTAGGGCAACTACAAAACACAGAATACCATGTTCAAACTTGCCCACACAGATACATATTGACTTTATAAGATTTGAAATTAGAAGCTGAAAACCATTCAATCCTCCTGAATGTACTTTTATTTGGAGCTGCAAACTAAACTGCTTACTTATCAGAAATGAGTTCACAACACAAAGCAACATGAGTGTGAGAATGGCTGGAAATGGCATCAAAACCACAGCTTTATCTGGAAACAGCCTAGCTAAGTATCATTAGTTTTAATGAAAAGAGCAAATAAAGGACAAAAATATAAGAACATAAAGGAAGAAAGACAAAAAAAGGGAAAATAAAATCAGTCTTGCAACAGAAACAACCATGTTGTAAACAACTCAAGATTTCACTTTTAAATGAATGAGCTGTCAGAAAACAATGCAGGTGGCAATACACCAAAAGCAGTATTTCATCAAGGTTCATTGCCATCTGCACCTAAAAAAGCATTGTGAATAACTTCTTAAGCATTCACAAGAGAAGCTGAGGAAGACCATATCAGTGAATAATAGTTGCTATTATTAACTGGCATTATTAGAAAACAATAATAATTGATGAAAAGATATCCTCCTGATTAAAATTGCTGAACAGGGTTACACCTGCTATTTTTGAACATTCTCTCCCTGGAATGATCATCTCCCTTTTTAAGGGTCATATCCCTGTATATATAATAAGATTATTTAGAAAGTAACTGCATATAATGTGGTTTCCAGGGAATGTGTATATATTTTTCAGGGGGCAAAGATCACAAGTATAAATAAATTTCATTGCCTTTCTAGAAGAAGATAAATGTTTTCTCCCACCACACTACATTGTTCCATTTTACATGTGCTATTCCTCTTATTATAAAGCCAAACAATGGAGTGTTATTAAATCCATATTTATACTCCAAACCTGACATCACATGGCTGTCCAAATGTTGGTATTGTATAAGGCAATGTTTTACTGGTTTATATACATTGATCTTTAGCAGAAATTTTATAAGCTTCTTAATAGAATTACAATTTTGTCAGAATGTTCTGAAAAAAGGAAGTCAGATGCATTCCTATTGCACATTCTTATTCCTGTTGTGTGCAGCTATTATTGGTTTAAACCTACCTTAAAAATATCAGAGAAATAGACCACATTTTTTTAAAAAACCTAGAAGGAGTCCACTCCTTTTTTTTTTTTTCTTGTGAGGTCCGTGGTTACTGCATTAAAGTAAAGACGACTACACAGAAGTGCTGCCTGTAGGAGACTAACCCCATGCACCGCTGGGACAAACGGAACAGCCTTGCTGGCGGGGCACCACCACGCACCTACACCCGCTGTGGAGGGGCCGTCACGGCCAGGACCCACGCTGAGGTGTGCCTGTGGTACCTTGCAGGTGTTTCCTCACCGGGGTGTGGGCAGGTACAGCTGCAGTGCCCATTCTGCCACAGCAGGGGTGTGTGTAGCAGGGACCCTTGTGGCCAGTAAGGAGTTTTGAAACACCCGGAGCCTGTAAGGGGAGGCGGTGTGCAAGTAACCATTTATGCATGCAACCCTACAAGCTTGCACGTGTGTTTGAATGGGGGGAGTTATATCGTCTTGGGATTTGCTACAGAAGGATGCCTGGAAATTTGTAAGTATTTACTGTTGTGAGGTATATGTTTTTGTGTTGCTATTGGTCACAAACATATAATTCGCTGATTACCACTTAATTATTTGCTGTTAACAATCAAGAACTTTGATACCGAGTTGATTTAAACCACTCTAGTGAAATAATTTTTCTCCCTGATGTTACAATGTGGTTTGTACAATACAACTATACATACCATCTTGATTCAGCACCTTCACCTTCATCACAAGAAGTGAACATATAGTTTGCTCCCCAAGCAGACACACTTGCTGTGTGACTACAGAGACGCTACTTTGCCCTTTGGAAGTGAGTGTAATGCTACTTCCCTGTTTCACATGGTTGAAGGTCAAGTATGCATCAGTGACTGAATGGTCCTCAAATATTACACTGATAAAAGAATTTAAAAGAATAATACAGCTAAATATGCATTCTCCCATTCTTTTTAGATCCTGTGTACCATGTTTATATGTGGTGTCCGTACATACCCACTAAAATACAGACTTTCACATACTGATATACATAAAATGAAGTAAGCCTGTAGATGGATAATTATTAATAGAACAATAATTCATTTCATCACTTTAAACAAAATATTCTAGGTTGTTAAATAGTGTTCTGTCTCTTTTTAAATGATATATGGCATTCATTTAAAAGACATTTCTGAAACCAACAGCTTAAACCAGCAATTCTGCTTAGAAAGAACAAACCTTAGAGCTGTTATATATTGTGTCTATTATGCTTTTTAAAGGGTAGATACTAACTACCATTTGCCTATACTATTACTAATTACCTAGAAGCTCTAAAGTAGAATGACTTCAGTCTTATTAAACAACAGCAACAACAGAAATCTAAAAGAAAATAATTTGGGATCACAGTCTAACAGAAAAGACTGTAACATGAAGGTGGTGTCAGCAAAAGTGGAAGCAATTCAGTTACAAGTCAGTTTCTTAAAAGGTAGCACAGAAGAAGGGTTGATATCATTTATAAAACAGAACACCGTTCTCTGGAAAACTGATGAAAGCAAGATTTTAGAAACTTAAGTGGAAAACAGAAAATAAAAAGAAATAATCAAGAATAATACTAAGTAGAATGATGCTGCATATAAATGAACATAAAATGGAAAAATAAAAGTGCACAATACGTCAATTTCTTTTCCTCAGACATAACAAAAGAAGTTGACATTGCTTAATAAATCAAAGAGACTATGCTTTGAGGTTTTCTTTTTTAATGTAGAAAATTTTTTTTTCTATATTGGAGCAGAATCTCACAGTGTTTTTTGTCCAACCAGCTACTCTTCTTTGTGCAGAGAAAATTGTTCCTGTTTCTTAAAACCAAAATAAGCTTATAAAATGCTTTTATAGAGATAAAGGTGGAAGAAAGCAATGAATTATTTTATTTCTTATTTGCTCATGTTGCTTAACTTGTATTTTAAACACAATGCATGAAGATGTCACTGAAGCCTACACAAGCATTCAGAGTCTACCTCTGTTAGAGACATTGAAGAGCCACTTCTAGTTTGCCATATAATCAGGGGACACTCTTTAATATGTATATTTGTTTCAAATGTTCAACACAGAAATGATGTAGTGAGATTGTTTCACAGATGATCATTATTTCTCTCTAATAATTTATGCAGCCCATGAAAAGAACAAGGTGAACACGTATCCTAAGGTGACTTCTGTACACCGGAAATACTCAAGGACAACAATTCTGAATGAGTTAAGAAGTAGAGGACTACTAACAGCTACTCTTCTAAATGACAGAAATTACATCTGGATACTTGTAAATGATCTCTATGGAAATTGAGACAAAAAGTATATTCATTAAACAGAGAGGGCAGGAAACAGAACTTGATTTTTTTCCTTTTTACCCTACTTAAAATAACTCTGGTAATTACTGTTGCTCTTTCATGCCTAGAGTCCTCAGCTTTTTCTTTCAGCTCCTGTAATTTGTCACCCTTACCTCTCTTTCTTACATCATCATGTTTTTTAGAATCTGTGCAATGCTGGATTCTGTCTAACCCACGGTAGGCTTAGATATACTACAAGGTGAAATGAAACCGAAACAAAGAATATTACACATTAATAGAGCTTCTAAGACACTAAGTGAGTATAAAATTGTAAAAATGAACTGTGATAGTACAAAGAGAACATTTTCTTTCTCTTCAAATATTCTATTTTACTTATTCTCTGGAACTTGCCCCCAAATGTTATCTTTGAAATACCTTGGATATTAAATCTTCTCAAAGCTGAGGCACTTACACTGAATCTGGATACACTGATAATCACAGAGGCTGAAACAGACCCACTGTAATCCTCCTCTTCAACTCCTAGGAAAGAGGTCATCAATTGTAAGGATAATTGAAAGTCTTATTTTTGACTAAGAATTAAGTCTTATTTTTGAATAATAAGTACTCGCTTTGCTCCAACTGATTTTGATTGCTATTAGGTACTTTCATAAATGTCCTTAAACAGGAACAATTTACTGAACTAGAGCCCAGAAGCAGCACAGTGTTGACATTGCTAATGAATTCAAAAGCAAAAGCAGCATTGTTTGGTAACTTATGTCAAACTATTTCTAGGTCACCAAAGATGGCAAACCAAACTTTCTTGGTTCTTCACATTTCAGACAGAATTTTTTTCCCTCTGCAAGATAATTTGGGATCATTTTTATGCTACTAGAAAACTAACATGAGGATTTTCTTTACCCTTTCTTTTGTAGGAAGCATGTTACGAAATACAAGTGTATTCAACTCCTCAAGGGGAGTCCAGGCATGAAGAAAACACTTCACTTATTCAGACTGAATTGATAACAGAAGAGTTTCTTCTCAAAGAGTAGCCAGGCCAGTAACTTCCCCCAACACCCTCAAAGTATGACTGTCAAGTAGCTAATAATGCATAGCAAAGAATGTGGGACCAGAAGCTTCAATCCCCATTCCAACATAAACTTTGTTTGCAACTTTGCAGAGGTAAGTTGGTGTCTTATTTCGTCTCAGTTAAAATAGTACAGGTAATAGCATGACAGGACTGCAGTTAGGAGGAGAAATACATTAAAGATGAGGAGGAACTTGGATACTATGGTTACAGAGGTCTGACAGCTATCTAAGGTAAGAAAACAATACAGAAATATTTGCTGGAAGAAATGAAGACAGCAGTAAGATACAATCTAGTATGATTAAAAAAAAAAAAAAAGCCCAAGATGGTCTAGTGCTAACCATACTTCAAGGGCACTAGCTATGTAATCACCTTAGTATTACCCTTTGCATCTACATACATTTCCAGTTTATGCTCTTGTGTACCATTCTTACTCATTATTTATGCCAGAGGGACACAAACCCCAAGACAATATTGTATCAAGCATGGAGTAACCAAAGAATGACATTTGGAATAGACACAACAGATGACTGAAGGAACCAGGGAAAAGATCAATGTCATCCAGTCTGTGGCCAGCAGCACACCCAGGGAACAAGTGTCATTTCTGTGGTCTCTTTTAGAAACATTACAGCCTCATTTTGCCTGCTTTGTTTGTTCATGCAAGAATTATAGGCTGTTTAGGAAAAAGGTTATTTCATGCAGATCTGCAACCAATATATGTCTCATTCCAGAAGTGCCAAACTCATGTTTCCTGAAAAAGTAAAAATCTTTCCCCACTCTCCAAGTGGAGCAATAATATTCACTACTATTCATTGTTTTACCCCCTCTCGTTTTTTTTCCAAGGTGCTTCCATTCAAAATACAGTATCTCTGTTTTCCTCCAGGAAAAAAAATAATCTTTGTGGACTGACAGCAATACAGAAGTCTCAGAGAAATTGTGCAGAACAACACAGAGTGAGAAACTGGTTGAATATAAGCATGACATACACATGGCAATGAAGTCATATTTGACTTGAAAAAATCCCTTTTTATAATTCTTCTTTAAAGAAGAAGAAAATAAAGTATCTAAGACATTACTTGGATCCTGAATCCCTTCTTGGACTATGTTGCTCATATTTGCTTTTGAAGTCCTATTAAACTGTAAAGTGATATTTATAGTTTAATGCAGGTTTTAAGAACATTAAAACACCTCAGGTAAGTGGTTTCCAGTGGCTTAAAGTGCCAGGAGGATTCAGTTGTGCATATTTTCCCATTTGTTTTAAATCTTCTAATATTATGGGGAAACAGTCTACTAGCCTCATTACTACAGATGAGAAGTTTTATTAACTTGGATTAAAGTTGTTATGATATCTGAACATGGGGAATGGAATTGTGATTGCATTAACAATTCTCAGTTGGTTAGAAGTGGTGGATTATGGTTATAAATCTTGGCTTTGATTATATCTGCATAATAAAGTGCAAGGGAGCCTGCAGCATTCTGAGCATTTGAAATGGGGATATTTTCATGAGGAAATAAGAAGTCATAAAGTCCAAGCTCATAAACTACTGTCATTTACAAGCCAATGGCATTTACACACCAGTGGCACTTACAATCCAGATACATGAAAGCCTTTGGAAACCTAGAGGTTCAGGGAGACACCTACACAGATGCCAAGAAAACCTCTTAAGAATCTGCTTCCCTTTATTTCAGTGGAGGGTAGACATCTAATTGGTTTTGAAAACAAGTATGTCCTATCTCCTCTCTGTCCCCTGACTTCCCTCTCTCACAAAAACAGCTTTTAAAAACGTGGTCCCTAGAGCTTCCATTACCATTGGAGGAAGAGGCTGGCAGATTTGCAGATCAGTTTACCTTTGCACTTTTTTCATGGGGAGCTGTGCTTTGACTCTGCAGATAAATTATCATTTTCTTCATTTAATAAGCTTGCTCACATGGAGTTAATTTTTAACATTTGTAGTAAGAGCAAAAGGGTGATAAATAAATCTATTTTAAAATGTTCTTTGAATACATAAAACTAATAAAGCTAGTTGCTTCTGCATATAACAGCAACTGGCCTTATGTACGGAGAGCATGGACTCTACGTACTGAGCACTAAACTTGGCCTACAGAACTGTGTTGTGCCTTGTGATCAGTACAGGAAACAAGATAAATCAGTGCATTTCCTATAGCTCCCATCCCACACAGCAGAGCATATAAGTTGGAATAAATAAGCATAAAAGGGAATGTAACACTTTTCATTAAGTCTGGATGGTGAGAAAGATCTTTGCCTACATTTTGACCTAGCTGATAAACTGTGTGCCCTACATAGAAAGAGGGTAAGAAGAATCATGCCTAAGACTATTTTGAGGAAGGGAGTCTGCTAGCCAAGCATTAAGTAGTGGGTATTTTCTGATCTACTTTGCTTAGCTGCATGAAGAATGTCGAAAGCAGTCCCCAGAGAACTGGCCTATCATAGTGCTGCAATTATGGATGATTTCTCTGTCTTCCTGCTCTTCACATCTGTGCATTAACAGGCAGCAGACCTGAAGCTGGAGGGACAACCTTAATCATCTTCCCAGTATTGCAGACATGGATTGCAAAATGCTGAGGATTTTAAGGACAAGGATGTTAACAGTTCTTAGTGATAGCAAAGGCAGGCTCTTACTGCAACTCATGAACACCAGCTCTATTTCCATTAACATGAACACAGTTGAGAGATGCTTCACTGAAAAATAAAAGGAATTGACAATTATTCACTAGAAGCAACTACACAAAAGAGATGCACCAAAGTCTAAATTAGTTTAAGTCCCTCTTCATTTTGGTTATTTTCTATTCAAGAGTAAAGGAGGTATTTCCTAGGTCAATCAATGTCTTAAGGGGTCCTCTAGCAATTTTCGTGCTTTTATTTAGAATATATTTTTTAAAGTATAGCTGAATTAATGATCAAACAATCTGGTAACTTTTCAGAACTTGCTAGGTGAGGTAACTATAGACAGAAATTTTAGTCCACAATATAAAAAGTTCTTTCTTGGGATGCACTCCTTCTATAGAGTCATAAAATGGTACGGGTTGGAGGGGACATTTGAAGATCATCTAGTTTAACCCTCCCGTCATGGGCAGGGACATTTTTCATTCCATCTGGTTGTTCAATGTCCCATCCAACCTGACTATGAACATTTCCAATGATGAGGCATACCACAACTTCTCTGGTAAAAATTTTCTCATTTATGTCCAATTTAAATATACCTTCTTTCAGTTTAAAACTGTTACCCTTTGTCCTGTCACCAAAGGCCTTGGTAAAATTTCTTTCTTCACCTTTTATAAGTTCCCTTTAAGTACTGAAAGGCCACAATAAGGTCTCCCCAAAGCCTTCTCTTCTCCAGGCTGAACTCCAACTCTCTGTCTTTCTTCAGAGGAGAGGTGTTCTGTCCTCTGAGCATTGTACTTTCATTGTACTGGAAACAGGTGGTGTCTCATGAGAGCTGAGTAGAGGGGGAGAATCAACTCCCTTGACCTGTTGGTCACAGTTCCTTTTGTGCAATCCAGGACTGGTTTTCTGGGCTGCAAGCACACATTTTGTTGTCTAGTTGCTTCAGAAGGGCCAAATACTATTATGTCAAACATCTAAAAAACTGGATTTTCCCATCTACGTTATCTCACTGGCACTTTTTAACAGTAACTGATGTCAACAGCAACTGATACATGTCAGCTTCAGTTAGACAAATGATCTGGAGCTGTATTCTAAGAATATGGGAAATAAGATATTTTTATACTTATTTTTAGAGAACTAAAGAAAAGAGTAATAGAATGTCAAGGAGAATTATGGGGAGATATTACTAAGCAGGGGTTAATACCACTGCATATAAGAAGGTTAAAATTCTTTGCCAATTATCAAAGAGATAAAGGGATCAGTAAGACTATGAAGAAAGCTGCATGATCGGTTAGTTTGTTTTACAGTAGGAAGCTAGTCACAACTGGAGATACTTCTCCACTACATCAAATATGTTCTCATTACTAATTCTGATTAAAGGCTGTCTATTACTGTATTTTGTTAACAAAGCAGTAGTTGGAAATCTACTTCATCCTTACCTCAGTGATTACTTTAGTTGTAATATACATAAAACCAGAGAGGGCTGCCAGTGGTAGGGAAATCTTCCCATTAGTAACACTTTCAATACAAAGTAGGAAGTATTTTAAAATGTTGGTAGAAGTCTATCAAATATTTAAACTATCAGTAATCAAACTATTAAAGGATGAAATACTTCATTTCAACCAGTATCAAAGTCTTGGATGCTTATCTTAAATTTACTTATCCTGATCTAAATTTTCTCCATCTGCACAAGGCATTTATTTTGATTCTTAACTGTTCCTTATTAATTCACATTACAAGGAGTATGCATCTGGTGGCTCCTGAATATAAGCCTTCAATACCAGTAAAGAGTTGCAGAAAACTGAGGCCTTAACTGAAAAAATGCAGCAAGGCACATATGATATGATTCTATCCACACTGTAAAGATGTACGCTAGCTTGTTTTAAACTGATTCAAATGAAGGAAAAGAAAATTGCTGTTAACTGTTTATTCACACAGACACTTTGTTTAAATTCTATTTTCCTTATTTGTATTTAATTTTCAATACTTTCCTGCCTGAAGGAAATATCCCATTATTGTTCAGGAAACCTTAATGCTTAAATCCAACTTTAGGTATAAATCACATGTTTCCTCTGACAGAAATTTAAATAGAGTACAGTATACATAAACAAAGGATTTGCAAGCCTGGGCTCATTAACTAGACAGAAAAGAAAAACCAAGGTTTTCAATTAAGGCTGATTTCAAATGCTAGATGAGATCCTTTATTCTATGCTACATATTATAATATAGAAGAAAAGAAAAAATACTATCTTGAACTAACTGGAAAAAACATTTCTTAGAATAGTAAATTGGAAGGGCTCTCTAGACAGAATCAGAAAGGAAATAGGAATTAATAGTGTACATGTTACAAGAACAAACCTAAACCAGGGAACGTGAATGGGAACAGGATTAACATAAACAGAATTTGTACTAACTTTTCCTCCAACTGACATCACTGTGCTGGCCAGTTCAGTGCACTGAGTATAGTGACATTCTTGAAAAGTCCTTTTGGGACATAAACCTCATTCAAAACACTTTAAACTATTGTACATCAATTCGTATGTTCCTATCCAGCTGGTCTGCAAAAAAGATGCAGAAGTATCTGTACGCAAAGTACTGAAGACTTTTCAATTTCCCAACAAGAATTGGAGACGGAAGACCAGAAATCAAGTATGCGGATTGCTAGGACAGAGTACTCCAGTGCTATAGGTGATTTTGCTGGAGCTAGTTCATCAGTCCCGTAATCACCCTGCTAAACAGTTTATCACAGATACATACTGACTTCCAACTGCAAACTTCCACAATTAACTTCTCGATTATCTGAGAAAGGCTTTTTCAGACTGGTTCTTGAAACAAGCTGCTTAGCCACAAACTCCATTACCTATCCCAAGTTCTGTAGCAGTGAAGTCCCAAAGAAGACTATCACAAAGTTATAATTTGTGCTGGAGAAGCAGAAAACTGAATGTGCCCCATTTTGTTGCACATAGCTAGACTGAAGAATGTCAGGAGCATGCCATTCACACTTGAAGATGGTACTATGCAAAGGATTTGTTCACTTGTAGATATTTCATTCACCTTAACTGAGCATGTCATTGAGTGGGAAAATCCATCATCCACTTTTTAATTGGAGTGCTTACAAGGACTTGTACATAGGCTGTACCAGTAACAATGAATCTAGGTAGTCTTGGAAATTAGAGTTGCACAAAGTGACAAAAAGGAACATGGCGATTACTACGTGAATAGTGAGCAAGGTCCAAGGAGATTACAAAGATTGATTCTGCACTAAACTCAAGAATTACTGATAACAGTAGCATGATCTACACAAAATCTAACAGGCCAATCACTCTCTAAAATTCTTATCAGCAAAAGTCCTCCTTTCTAAAACCACTCAGAACACATGATCTACTAGACAATTTGAATCATAGTATGACGTTTTATACTAGGAATCAATTGGGGAATTTGATAAATGACCTCAGCAAAGTGACGCTGCTAGCGCTACAGATACACATTTCCAAGAATGCCTAAGTCCTCTTGTAGGGGACAGAATCCTGCCTGGTGTAGATCTGCATTAATCCATTAATTCATAGTTACTAAACAGTGTAATATATTGGAGCTGCATTTATTTACAGTTAAAGCTATGGAGTTCACACTGACTTCAAGTACCCAGGTAGATAGTGATAATGAAATGTTGCAGGAATTTAGAACCAATTCTTAAATACTGGACAGTGCACAGAAAGATGGTGAATTTCTAGTGAAAAGGTTTTACAGATGCCTAGGAAAAGTTGAGCACATATAAAAACAGTGAAGGGAGACATCTAAGCTACCTTTTCCAGGACAGCTAATTAGTAATGAATGAATTAGGGAAGTAGAAGCAAGTGACTGCAGAAAGGAAAGCATAGTTATTGCTGTCAGTCAACCACATGTGGCACGAGATAGCAGCTTGTCACAAACTACCATGAATAAACAGGAATTGAGATTAGGAAGAAGAGAGATACAAGGGGGGAGAAACACACATGAAATGAAGAAATTAGAGAGAAGATGATGGTTAAGCAATACCTTTGGAGAAAAGATCATCAAGCAAGGCTGACTTGTGGAAGATACAAGTATCTGGGGATCAGTGAAGGCTGAGATTAGAAAGGACACTGAGAACAGACAAACAAAACAAACCAGAGGAAAAAAAGTTTAAAAATGAGCATCCTGATTATTATTTTGTTCTCTAGAAAGTGAAAACTAACTGTGGAAGCTTAATTGAATGTATATAAACTGTTAATGTCTAGCACAATATTTTTTCCATGCCCAACTATGATTGTTCTAACCAGAAGATGAATGGGGTCATAATTATGAAGCTTGGAGTGAGGGTAATCTCTCTTAAGGTACACCCTTCAGCAGAGACAAGCACTACCAGAAGGTAGTTTCAAATCTGCAAAATGACTTAATTGTCCAGATAGAAACCCTGACCATACAAGAACAGGGATGCAGGTATTAAATAGCTGTCTAGGGACCCTTTGCAGAACATGACAAGTAGTATATTGTGCCACAAAGATTCCACCTACAACATTCTCTGCTAAAATAGACTCCAGCCATCACCAAACCACTATTGTTCTGAAAATTGAAGAAAAAAAGCTAACATACATCACCTTTGTGGGATTTTTAACATGTGGGGAGAATTTATAGGTACTTGTAGTTTATGTATATTTAAGAACTATATTAAGTACCAATAAACTACAAGGACAGTCTGAAAATGAATAATATCACTTACCTGCTTCAAGCACTTAAAACAGTTTAAATAACATTGAGCACTGCATCCATATATATCAGTATCTTAGAGTGTGGACAGATAATCTATTACCAGGCAACACCTTTGTATAACTCTTGAGGCTGCTGTCCCTGCCACTACCTTCACATCTTATAACACCATGAGTGCAAAAATAAATATTGACATTACCCGCACCATTTCTGTTCTGTGCTCTCATGACCTTCTGTATCAAGACTGAATACTTGGATAATTCTTTCTACTTGTGCTAAAACTTTTTTTAGAAAAACACTGCCATTCAGGTACAGCAAATAACATGCCTTCCCTGTTCAAATACTAACAAAGTGAAGAATTCAGAGAAATAGTACCAATTAAAATTTTTTAAATGGAAGAAAACAACAACAAAAAACCCTACAAAAAACCCCACAAGAACTCCTCTGAAGACAGCAGGAGAAGATTAACATGCAGAAGATGTTGCTGCTCACAAGTGAAATTAAGTAACAAACTCCATATGTATTGTAAGTTGTTATAGATACAGGATGCTAAAACCAGAAAGCATAGAGAATGGATGTGATCCAAGGTACATAGAGACTTTTTAGAATTTCTTAAAAAGCAATATGGTTTCACTGTAAAATTATGAATCCCAGAATTATCTTTCAGTACAATGAACAGAAAACAAATGGATCAAAAAGTGGAAAAATGAAAAAGTGACAAGAATTGAACTTAAGACAATAAAAATGGTAGTTCCAAAATGCATGAATGTATTCACAGACTATTTTTATTTCCAATTATCAGTGAAATTTTTAATTACCAGAAAACTGATGTTTTACCCAGTTCTAGCAATTTTAATTGCAGTTGTTACACCTCAAAATGAAAGAACAAATACTAAATTAATGCAAATCATAGAATACCAGGTTGGAAAGGACCTCAAGGATCATCGGTCCAAACTTTTCTCTGATCATTATGATGATGCAGCTTCTTGGAAAGTAACTACAACTTTGTGGGCTATTTATGATATGACAGTCACACCTCAATTCTAGTCTTAATTATTTCCAAATGGTATACCCATGACAAACATAAGTGTAACAAACACACTTGTCCCACGAAGGAAACATACAAACCCACACATATTTATGGAATATATATTCTCACATACATATATATTTCAGTTCATTTTAAAGTGCAATGGAAGACCTCAACTGTATGTCACAGGGTAGATCTGAAGTATGAATAATTTGAGACAACCAAGCATCTTTTCTACCTTTTAGATAAATACCACCTAAGTTCATTATATCCTTCTCTAGTGGAAAGAGCTTTCTGAAAGCAACTTGATTTTTAGCCCTGGAACCGGAATTTTGTTTCCAGTTCTGCCACTGCCACTCACACATGACCTTTAGCACATTATGACACTTTTTGAGGCTCAGTTCACTGATCTGCAAAATGGTGTAACAATATCCACGTTGCAGCTAATGGATACACTCATGTGGCAAGACTCATAGATGAAAAGCGCTATCCAGGAATGTCCTGGGTAGCTAGTTGTAAGAGGAAATGCAATGACAGGGTTAAGGCTGGCTAGTCTCATAAATATTAACTTCGTTACAGCCAAAACAAGCTAATTATATGATGATAGATTATGGGAACACACTTTTGAAAGAAAATGCATCACATACCACAGTAGATTTTACTGTAACTGTGCTACAGCTAATGTACAATAAGAGAAGAGTAATACCAGGACAGAAGGCCATACCAGAGTGGCAGATAAGAACAGGTGGCATTTTTGAACCTTTTAAACTAAATTCTATTCACTTTGAAGTCACATTTTCCCCCCAGTCTATCAGCATCAAAGTATACTAAAGTGAGCTACTAAAGTGAGCAGTGACATAATTCATGTCCTTAGGTCTTTCCTACATTGCACAAATGGCATGAAGAGTTTCTAAAGAATACAATACATTCTATACATTTTTGAGTGCATTTTACAAACTAAAATACAAAGAAAGGATACTTGAACAAGTATATATCCACTCAAGAAACACATATTACTGACACGTTCATATAAAACACTTAAAAGGAAAAGTAATTTCAGAATCAAAATCTTGCTTTGGTATTTCAATATTTCTGGTATTTTTCCTTTAATATTTTTCTGAGAGATTTTACAAAATGCTTGTATCTCAAGACAATCCCTTGTAATAGAAAAAAGTTCCACAATTTCTCAGAAAAATTTTACTCAAAAGCTCTTAAGTTCTAGAAGTCCATTTAACAAATATTTAGTGTCTCTCAAATATGTGTATATTAATATGAATTAATACTGGGAATTTATGAGGTTTTATTACACTCAAAATTCAGAGTTCAAAAGGTTAGTATAGTTTGCTACTTAAGACTGTTGCTAGATATATGTAGTTCTAAAACAACCAGTTCCTAAATCACAAAAGGATAGATATATTACTTTGAGATTTAGTTTTAAGTTCATCTTCACTTTCACATCTCTAAGTAAATATCACACTTTGAAACTATTCAAATGACATACTAATTTAAGACCACAGCACCCCTCACAACAAGAATTATTTAGATGCCTCGAAATAATCAGATGAATCACTAATTTGTGATTTAGTGCTGAGTTTACCTTTGATTTTTTTTTCTGTTTTCATGATCTGATCTCTGTTCTAGAAGCTTTTATTTCTCTTTCCACTAAATTTGCTACTTCCACTTTTTAGAACTAGTTCCAAGAGTAATGATTGTTCAAGCAATTAAAATCATAAGGTGACCTTTAATTTTGTAATTGATATGATTTTTATATTAACTAATCTGCTTTCAGCTACTTGGACTGTTAGGGTCCAGTTGAGTTTTCAGTAGACAGGAAAACTACATTTCACCTGGCCTGTCATTGCAAATGTATTTTTATTCACAAAGAGCAGTATCAGAGAATAGTAGTGAAATGTCCATTATACTTTGATTCCACCATCTTTCTTTGAACTATTGGTCTCACATATCAGCTCCTTCCTGTATTTTAAAATAAGCCTGAACAGAACACAATAGTATATCCTTGACCATGTACTCCTACCACGTACTGTTGTTACCATCCGTAATTTCTTCAGACTGTAGTTTTGACTGAGCAGTGTGTAATTCGCAAGTCACCTTCACTGTTGACTGACAGAGTTTACGTGGATACAGTGATCCTTCTGTACACTTGTTGGAAGCACAATTTCCTACCATTTTTCTTTACAGTGAAAGAAAATTAAGTGATATAGTATGCTTTTCCATGAGAGGTATATTGTCAGCACATGAAATACAATCACTACACAGCATAGTTGGTTCAGGACTCTGGCCTATCTGTAGAAACACATCTAGTTCCAGGAGTAGAACATGTTTTCTCAAATTCTGCATTTCCAGTCTGCTTCAGAAGCCAGTATCCATTTGGAAGCAAACTTGTTTAGGAGCTACATAAAAATCGCATTGGAAAACCATATTTATTTCAAGCCTTTAGTGTCGATTCTACTTTACTTTGCCAAATCCATGCAGAAATTCAACTAATATATGAGGTTCTCCATTATCAGCAAAAGGAAACTACTGATACTGACCAAGAAACCTGGACTAGCATGTTCTTTGCTCAGATAGACTTCTTAAGGGCAAGGTTTCTTGATTATCAATCAGACTGAACTTACTTGCATTCTTTTCTCCATAGGAAAAAAAAAAACCCCAAAACAAAACTCTTAGTGTTTTTTGGTTTTGTGTTTGGGTTTTTTTTTTTTGTTTTTTTGTTTTGTTTTTTTTTTTTTAAAGAGAAAAAGCAAATAGTGAACACATAACTTTACATCTTTTACAAGGAATACAGCCATCTGCAAGCTGAAGATATGCAGAAAGACACAGATAACATAATAATAATACTGCCTTTTTAAATGATGATTGGAGAAAATTATAAAAATTCGTTCATGTCACAAGCAAATCATAACATAGGCAAACCATAACATCTGCAGGACTGGGACAAAATCAGAAAATTTTAAAGAACGAGCAAGAAATTTTAGAGTTTAATCACACATGGAGATTTTGAACAAACTCTTACCTCAATGGTAACAACTAGAATTATCCAGCACAAATCCAAAAAGTTCAAACTACTTTAACCATCAGGTATGGCTTTGCACAACAGACAGTACTGAAAGCACCAAGATCTTAAGTCCCCTGAAATTCTTTGATGAAGAGAAGCAGGATGAGTTTGTGATTAAAAAACTACCAATTGAAATAAAATAAATTAGTTTCCTAGGTGGAATATCGTAGGGATTTTTGTCCCTTTTAATAAAAAGGGATTTACAATCAGTGTGGCATTTAGGTCTCAATGATATACTGCAGATATGTCCAGGTCCTCAAGGACAAACAATACAACTGACCATAAAATCAACACATAAATATCTAGGTTGCAATTATGATGATGGGTAGTGTAATGGAAAATAATTTTTCTAGTGGAAAGCCTCATTATCATAGTGTTTACCTGGACAGTGATAAGTAGATTCTGTAAAAAAATCATGGAGGCATGGTTGAACCTAATTCATCCCAGGAATATTTCAATATGACAAGCTATAGATTAAAACTGACAAGGATAAATTTATCACATGATGTTCTATATATCATATTATTGAAATGTGATGACATCCTATCTTCTGCCAATCTTTAAAGAAAAAAATTAAAGTTTTAAGAAAGTGAATACAATTAGAATAGTTGATAGAAAAATTCTAGTTTCCTAGTAATGCAGGAGATACAGTCCCAGATCATATGGTGAGCCATTTTAATCCTACCATCTCTCAATTTCTATGACTCTCTTATTACTCTTATCTGTGGTTTCAGAAATAAGCAGAAATAATTTCTATACCCTTCTTTAGTTCCAGAGACCATGGAAGTTTTATTTCAGCATGTTAAAGGAGGAAAAAATGAAGGAAAGAAATAAAAGGAAAAAAAGAGATAAGGAGAAAAAGAAAGAAAGAAAAAAAGACAGAGAGAAAGAGAGAAAGAAAGAGAGAGGCTCACCCCACCCACCCA
>NW_020799144.1:3984735-4066336 GCF_003259725.1 Athene cunicularia | reverse complement strand
AAGAGACAGCCCCTCCCCTCCAAAAAAGCCCAAGGAAGAATGTTGGAAGCTGAAATTTGCAGACAACCCAACCCGTCCTCAGGGAGTTTTCCTTTTCTGGTTGTACTGCTGATGTAATATCCCTGCTGTAAAGAGAACATGCTGAGCATACAGCTAGGATTGCAACATGTTCAGTTTGGTAATTAGATTGTTCCCAGATGTGCTGGCATCCTCAGTGCATTCCTTATATTGTTCTTGTATCTGTCTCCTTGAGTCTTTAATGCAGTCCATCCCACTAGCCCTCTGCACTAAGGTCCCTTTTACCGCACACTGTAAAATCTACTGTTTCTTAGAAATTCAGAAGATTGTCTTCTGATTGTAAAATACAGATGAATATGTAGACTTCGGTCATGATTAATAATGAAGCAAAAAAAAGAAAACTGAGTTTTTAAAAACGAAGATATTTCAGCAACATTTATCATTTATACTAATTCCGCTGGATTCACAGGACAATATTTGAAACTGTTCCAATAGAGAACAATAGTGAAAGAAGTTTTAAAATGCGGTTATAAAACTAGAGCTGCAGTTTGTGCTTTATCATACACAACTATTCTCATTTGGCCCTGCCATATTGATTGAAAATATCTAAAAATATTTTAACATTTTTAATAAAGTTTGGAAATATTAACTACATAACACCATTGTTGTTCACATTGCTTTTTTGGAAGGAAAAATAATTTTAAGTGGTTTATTCTCTTCATTGCCAAAAAACCCCCATCATCACTAAATCATAGATTAAATCATATGCATATAATTATCATCTGGTGACTTTATGGCATGAATATCTTGAGCTGTCTCCAGTTCTCAGTCATGGCTTCTAATAAAAGATGCAAAATACTAAACTTTATGACAACAAACTCTTTCATATTGCTAGATCAGAATTTATACACTCTGAAGTCATGCTCTTACTACGGTATTTCAATGTCATTTTTTAGAGTAACCTATAATAAACAGACACTGGACTGCATCGTAATTCACCTTCTGAGTTTGAGAGATGAACAGCCTTTTTGAGCTAACCTAAGGTTGTCTACATCTGCCTGTGTATATACTCTTCTATATATTTCTTAAATGACTGACTTTTGCTTCCTCCTGCTCCAATCTGCACACTTGGCAGCTGGAGGCCAGTCACAGAACCATAAAGTCAGACTAGCTCAGGATGGAAACAACCTCAAAAGATTATCTGGTCCAGCATTTCATGCTGAACAGTGGCACTTCAACAGTGTCACAGCACCTAGACTCACTCTATGGAGGGCACAGGACTAGATATAAACTAGATCATATAAAGCTTTGTAATCCAGAAATGTATACTGTAATCAAACAAGGTATAGATATCATGCCCAGTGTTTGCCCAAAATTTACAGGGTGATTCCTTGATTTATTTTTTTTCATATTTAAACCTCTTCTCCAAATAAATATTAGCTGGGTACTTTAACAGAAAATTGCAACTTGGTTGGGTAGGCTTAGCCTTCAGAATTCTTCTCAGTAGAGTATGAACCACTCTTTTTGTTCACTTGATAGTTTCTACTTGATCCAAGTAATGAAGAGAAGTAAAAGGTACCATTTGTTTCTATTTATTTCTAGCTATTAATATTGAGGTCTGCGTTGGAATGGCCTGGTATGGTCTGGTTTGGTGTAATGAGGAAAATGAAATGGGTCTAAGAACCTGAATTCTGTTTGGGAGAGAAACATTAAGCAATGGGAAAAAAGACCAACTTAATATAAAACCACTCAATACACATACACAAAGTTCAGTGCTGGAGAACTCCTGATTATGCTGTGTGTAAGATGAATGACCAATATTTTTTTTACTAATCCGATTTTTACAAGCAATTTAAAATTAGGTATGTATAAATACATATTTATATATTCACATATTACACAAAAAATGAAGGGACATTCAGTGAAGTGGTTATCCTCAGTACCAGCTTACTAGAGGAACATACACCCTTAGCAACCAAGAAGATTGTGTTTAATGAAACAGCACAATTCGGTACACATTCTACTGCAGAGCATCATTAATAAAACACCTCTGCACTGGCCCTTCTGGGAACTCAAGTCTGACAGCAGTAGTTAATTGCCTTTGAGAGGAACACAAGTACTCTTGGAGAGGCTGCAGCATCTTTTCCTCCAACCAAATGCATTAAGCTGTAACAGAGTAACAGTGAACAAAACACAGGCATTGTTTCCCTATTTTTCACTAACCACCTTACTAGTCAATCTTCACCTAAGATATTATCATGTATGTTGTCTGTCTTTCTTATCCTTCTATTGTCTATACAACACTTACGCCAGAAACAGAATTCAGAGATAAAGATCACAGCTACCAAAACTTATCCCGCTGAATCTCTATGCATTGATGTGTTTATGGACGGAGAAGCAAAAATCCTAATAATCAAATCCAAAGTGAGGGGAAGCTTATTGCCCTTTAATAGATAAACAAAGTAATAAAAAAGAAAGATGTACTTTAAGAGCAGACACAATACACAATGAACACATTTCTTTTACAGCATATATACCCCATTTACAGAAAGGAAAGAAAATCCCACATTCAGGCTGACTTAAAATTGACATTATTTCTAAAACCAGCAAAAGCAGAAGACAATTTAATAGGCTTTGGGACAAAGCAATTGAGACCAGTCAGTCTCAACTGACCTAACAGCACGTTGTGAGGCATATGAACTTTTCTAGTGCAGACTCCAGAAAATTTGCAGAATATTAAGCTGAGAGAGCAGAATTTGTTCCAGTTTAACTTGTTTCATAATGCTGTACTAATAACATGTATCTGTGGATTTATAAAAATAAATTTTCACTTACACAAATCAAAATGAAACATAGAAGAAATGCCTCATTTAAACACAAAACTGGTCAAGAGGTGAACTCCTGCTCTGATTTCTACCATGTGCTACAGCCTATGAAATACCTAGTTACCTCTTTTATCAAGCTCATGCGTGGTGCAATCAGAGCTTCATTCTGAAAGACTGACATGCCACAGTGCCCCTGTGCTTTTGAAAACCTACCAAGTGCAACCCTGACCAGCTTCTGTGATGAGGTGACTGGCAGGGTAGGGGATAGCAATGGATGTTGTATGCCATAGACTCATTGTTGCCACGGGGAAATCTAGCTTGGATATAAATATGACAAGGAGAGAAGAAAACTCCCTGTGAAGATGGGTTCAAAAGGCTGTAGGCAGTGTTGCAAAGTACAAATAGTATAGTGGGTCCAAAGCAGCTTAGTACCCTCATCACCTGCATGACGGGACAGAAGGCACTGCATTGGAGGGCACCAGATTGAGGGTAGTGGACAGTGGGCTGGAGGACAGTGCTGTTATTTAGAGGAATTTGAACAGTCTGGAGAAATGGGCTGAAAGCAAACTCCTGGAAAGGACTTAACCCCGCAGCAGGACAGGCTAGGGCTGACTGAGCAGAAGGAGCTCTGCAGAAAAGGCCCCAGGGACAGCAAGTTGTCAGGAGGCAACAGTGCACCTGGGCAGCAAAGCAGCCTTTGCAGCTGGGGCTGCACCTGCACAGGCATGGGCAGCAGGTCCAGGCACTGATCCTGCCCCACCACTGAGCACTGGCGAGACCACACAAGGAGTGCAGGGTCCATCCAGGTCTGTGCTCCAGAGCAGGACACTCTGGTATACAGGGGAGAGTTCAGTGGAGGGTCACCATGGTCTGGGCTGCAGCATGTGGATGAGAAATCTGTGTTTCTTCAGTCTTAAGAAAGGGATTAAATTAAGATTCTGCCTTTGGATGCAAACACCTGATATGGAATGGGGAGGGAGGTATAAGGAAGATGAAGGCAATCCCTTCATCTGAGAGGCAATAAGCATGGGAAATTCAGACTCAATAAAATTTATATTTCTATTCTATTCCTATTCTATGTAACCCACTATGAGGGTTGCCAAACACTGGAATGGGATGTCCATGGAAGCTGTGGCATCTCCATCCCTTAAGATGATCAAAACTTATGGAACAAGGCCCTGAGCAACAGTCTAACTGAGACTGCTCTGAGCAGGAGACTGGACTAGATGAACTCCAGCAGTACTATCAAACATACCTTATTCTGCGATTACCTGAAATCAATAATTAGTTGGTAGTAACTTTTGACTAGCTCAGCCTTGGGAATGTGTAAAAACCACAGCAGGGTTTTTACTGCAGGATTTTTTGCTGCTGTTAACATGGAAAGCACAAATCAAAGTACAGTCTAAATATCTTTATATTCATCAAGTATCCTTCTTCCACATAGAAAAGGATAAAATCTAAAATATTGCAAACCTACTCACCTCTCAGTTTTGTCTTATGTTCTTTAATATATTTGATACCTGTTGTAACTGTTCTGTGTGATTCATGCCAGTGAATGTCTTTGTTGTCCTTGTCAGAGTATTATGAACTATGGTGCATCAAGGGCGGGACAGACATTAAAAATATGAGGAAAATTATCAGCTGTCTACTTTTGTCTTTACATGATGCTTCAATAGCAATTACTATAGCTCTTGTTTTCATTCTAACTCATAAGTTCCTTTTCCTGAAGGAAAAGCTTAGATATTGCATGCTTGTATGGCAGGCACAATACACAATGTGTTTCACATAAAAGATTCCGTAGAATCACTGTCTTCTATTGTCTTCCCAAAGTTAAAAAAATACTGAAGACCCTAGCTGTTACAAGGTTCTTGGAAAGATGACCGACTTATTTCAGCAGTACATACATGAGGTTCTACTTCAGCAGACATTACTGGAAGACACCATACCAGATCTCCTTCACTAATGTATTATAATTCTAGATGTCAAAGGGAGAAGAGCAGATATATCTCTTATCAGCTCAGTTAAGAGTACACAACACTGCAGAAATTCTTTGTGTTTCAGCAGTTTAATGCTGTTTAATGTGGATGGAGGGAGAAAAGGAGTCAGCGGTGACAAAGCTTCTGGGTAACAAATGTAACTCCTCTATGACTGGCCTTTCTCACTCTAGTAGTTCCAAAGTATCAAACCACTGGATATTAGTGAAATGAAGAGTCAAAGAATGTAAATTGACATAATCACCAGTAGAGTTATCCCTCAACTAAATCCTTGTTTCCATCAGTTTTATTATTACTCCATATTTTCTAAAACTTGTTTCTAAAGGTTTCAGCTAAGATTGGATCTTTAATGATAGTATAACCTGACTGCTTCATTACACAAATACGTATTTCTAAAAAAAGGCAGATGAGAAGATGACCAGCAGAACACATTAAGAAGAGAAATTCTACAGTTTACTTAATCGTGTTATATCTGTTGGCTTGAAGACTCTGTATAGAGCAAGAAAGGATTGATTATTATTGATTAGCACAAATATGTACCCAAAGCCCCTTGTTTTCCACACAGACCAAATGCCACATTGTTCATTATATCTGTTGAGCAAAAGCATACTGCTCACAACTTGGC
The DNA here is from genome assembly GCF_003259725.1 of Athene cunicularia. Lineage (NCBI taxonomy): Eukaryota > Metazoa > Chordata > Aves > Strigiformes > Strigidae > Athene > Athene cunicularia. The sequence continues at coordinate 4,060,874 of NW_020799144.1, read as the reverse complement.
ATTTCACAAATAAGCTTAACCTTTCCCTCCCCTCTCTCCCCCACTGTATCACCCTCCTACTTTTCCTGACTTAGTCTCTTAGACATCTGTAAAGGTTTACATTAACATTTTTAATGGTCTCATGAGGGAGAATGAAATTCAGCCATCCACCAAGACTCTTCTTACACTTTGAGAAAAGAAGGCAATAATACACAAAGACATCTTTGTGAGTTAACTTATTTTCTGGATTAACACACTAAGATCTAAGAGAAAGCCCTGCTACTGTGATTATTTCACTGCATTAAAGAAATTATAGGGAATGAGAAACAAAGAATGCACACTCACATAACTGAACCAATCTGTCCTGATCTCTCCTAACGGTATAGCCATTGCTACACAGAATCCAGCACAGGATTTAAGCACAGGACATTCATTTTTTCGTAAGGGCTTTGCAACTTTTTCTACTCTCCGTGCCACTACATGCTGTTAAAGACACTCCAGCTGTTTTAAAGCCTTCATGAATTCATAATTGCAGTGGTAAACTACTGGGTGAACACATCCCAAGATTAGACTTCTTAACACACTAGGCATTGCCAACTTTGTGTCATCTAAATCAACTAATTAACAAAACTTCAGTCTACTCTTCCTGGGAAAGAATTAAATATGGAAAATATTACTTTGTTTCTTAAAATTATTTAAGAAAGACACCAAAGCAGCTTTTTCTTTCCTTTGAAATCCAAGTTCCTTCATGTTTCTTGTGGTCTGATAATGCAACAAAGTGCACAAAAAAGGTCTCTAGACTGGATTTAAAAATGAGGAATGTCTCTTAAGATCTTCACTATCAAAACCCCCCAGAAGTCACAAAGCTTACTCTGGAATGCCTTAAAAAACCCAAACTTTCTCCTCTAAACTTTAAAACATTTTTTCAGAAAATCCTGTAAATGTAACCTACAGGATGGTTTATTTTTATCTTGTCTGAGAAAAAAAGAAGAAAACATATAAACAAACACCAAAACCACCAGCCAGAGCTTCTTCTGGTGCAAGCATTGTGTTTCATTTACTTTAATGACAATTTATAAACACCAATAGATTGAAATTTCTACCATTTCATTAACTTTGGTGGTATTCCCAACCACTTCTAAGCATTGCTTAGAGAATAAACAACCCTACCATTAAGCACTGAAATTATGATGTGAACTTAGACTGAATGATAGATTTAAAATTACAGGTTTCACAGTTTATACTCACTATTTTGTATAGGCATGATTTTCCATGCATAGAAGATGGTTCTAAAAGTCTTCACAGAAGCATATACCCAAGCACTACATTTTTAGATGTATTAAAAAAATTTAATAACTGCATTTTTCAAATGAAGAAGATGACACTATGTAGTGATGGAAAGGAAGAAGAAATTACTTAGTATGATAAAATTTTAAGTTCAGACAAAGGAAACAAGTCAAACAAAAGGAAATGCAAAGCCCTGCACCTGGAAAATAATAACCCTGTGCACCATTACATGAGTGATCCTGGTGCACAAGTTGACCATGAGCCACACTTGCAGCAAAGAAAGCTAACAAAGCTACTTGAACTGTGTTAGAAAGAGTATTGCCTACAGGTTGAGGCAGGAAGTTTATCCCATCCTCATCACCAATTTTGTTTTGCTAGTAATATGGCCTAGCATAAAGGACAGAACCAGCATAAAGATGAACCAACATCCAAGTTGTATTTGATACAAAAGGGTCAGTACATGGGTGAGCACTGGGGGTACAAACAAGTCAGATTACACATAATCTACATCAATCCCACTGACCCCAACAATGACACCGCATGACCAACAATGGGTGGAATAAATGGTGAAATGCAGTTTCCCATAGAAGGGACAGGAGACAACCAAGTCAACAAGCCAAATACATAAGACCAAGGAAGCCACACACTGAATCTCTACACAGCCCACGTTTACAAAAGCCAGACCTGACTGGAGCCCAGTCCCAGGGAGGCAGGAGATCCTTCCCCTACAGGGAACTCTGCACAGTGCATCCACCTCACAGACAGACACTGCCCCTGCCTGCAAGTGGTCCCAGCTTTTACCCCTAAGTGGGACACCTGACCTTTGGTTACTGAATGGGGGACACCTGGGGCTCATTTACCCAATGGCTCTGTCTGCCAGGCCGGCTGCACACTGGAGGGAAGCCTAAAGGCAAACTCACCCCCCCTTTGGGAAGGGCTGTGGGAATCACCCATATGTCAACCTTAATTTGGGGCTTGGGTTTGAAACCCCAGCATTCCAGCTCCCCGGTGCAAGAAAGATGTGTATTTACTGGAGTGAGTACAGTGGAAGGCCACAAAGAGGATAAAAGGGCTGAAGCATCTGTTATATGAGAAGGTGAAAGACCTGGGCTTGTTTGGCCTGGAGAAAAGAAGGCTCAAGGGGATCTTATTTGTGTATAAATACCTGATGGGAGGGAAGCAGGCTCCCACAGTGGTGCCCACTGATAAGACAAAAGGTAATAAGCACAAATTAAAACACATAAAGATTCAGCTGTACACAAAAAAACCCTGTTTTTTACTGTGAGGGTGTTTGAACACAGGAACCCATTGCCCAGAGAGGTTGTGGAGTCTCCATCCCTGGAGATATGCAAAAGTTGACAGGACACATTACTGGGCAATGTGGTCCAGCTGACTTTGCTTTGAGCAGGGGGGTTAGACCAAATACTGTCAAGACGGGTCACCAGACTCAGTCCTCCTGTGATTTTGTGAGGATGTACTCTCCTACCTGCATGGAGTATATCAACATGGTAAATAACATTATATTTTTTCCACTATATTTTTTGAAGGCGATGTTGGCAAATCTAGAGACATGAAACATCTTTTTTCTTTTTTCACTTTATAAATCTGGCCAAAATCTTAAATCAATATGGTTTCAATATTTCAGTTCCAAGACATTGATTTATACTAATTTGGAATTTGGATATTCTGTTAATTTGGTTTTCACGCAAATCTGGAAACTGTTTCTGGATTACTTTTTTTTTAATCTTCTAGCTAGATTCCATTATAGTCAGAATCACTCTATGTGTTATCCAGCCAATAACATTTTCTATATAACATTATCAGAAAAAAAAAAAAAAAAAAAAGTATTTATTTATTGTTTTAAGAGTGGCAGAAAGTACAAGTGCTGTGTAGGTATCTGGCAGGGAGGGGTAAGGGGAGAGAAAAGGTAATGACATTTTCACAGAGAAATTTATATTGAGGAAACCTCTGGATGTAATTAGTTCAATCTGATGCTTAAAATATTCAAATTAGATCAAGTTGCACAAAGCTTTGTCCAAACAAGTTTTGAAGACTTCCAGGTGTACAGGTTTCACAACTTTTTCAGGCAAAGAATGAAGAGGCTTCAAATTTATCTCATTCACTAAGTTCTGAACTCAATAATGAATTTTATTTGTGCATTAATTGCCAATAATTTTCCTTTTTAGCCACAGCCTTTATAATTTTCCTTTACAGTTTCTGCAAAATAGTCTTTTGCTGAATTGTGGAAACACTGAATTCTCACAAATATATTAATCTAGCCAAATCTATCTTCCTTAAACACATAAATGCCATACAGAGAAGAAATACAAAATATTTAACTAGATTATTTCACAGCATGGAGAGATTTTACTGTATGCCTTTTTACCTCATCATGTAATTAAAATAACACAGATGTGTATTATTCATGATATACCCATCCTCTACTGTGTATATCATAAAAGCACTTTAGAAGTTTGTCATTTTGACATATACAGAAAGACAACATAATACTGTCCTGAAAATAAAATAGAGATACCTCATATTTTCTATTTAGCTAATTCAGAATTTTAGATCTGCAGCTGTAGTACATCTAGAAGATCAAAGCTGAGAAATTTAAGACTATGTCAGATTTCCTAGATAGAAATGGGGATGCAAGATCATAACCAGTTAAAGGCGTTTGATCTTCACTATTTATAGAAAATTGCATTCCATCTATTTTAACAATGAGTAATTTTCTGGACCAAACCTCAAATCAGGTCATGTTTTTTTAGCCTGGCAGTCAGAAATCACCTTGAAAAATTGTGTTTGACAGAAAGCTTCAAATACATTGTTTCTTGAACACTGTAAGAATTCAGTTTAAGAATTTTAGCTTGTCTGGAAAGGGTTCAGAAATTATGCAAGTTGACTTTCTAAACTCCAGGCATCACAATCTTTGCAGTACCTACATATTGCATAAAAAATACTACTTGTTTTTCTCTTGATGTTATTTTTCATTGCTAGGTTTTTTCCTCATTTTATTTTTATTTTCTCACTTCCTTGTTTCATCTTCCATATTTTTATGCTAAAGAAAATGCTTCTTTTGAATATTACATATAGTTACACAGGTACATATAGTTACACAATTCCTAAAGCAAATTTATAATTTCTACATTAAGAATTTCTTTTTATGTCTTAAAATAAACAATAAATTCTAAACAAAACCAGAAACAATGCAAATTTATGTTGAATATTATGCAGAAGAGGGCAAAACTGGAAGAATTTACACTGGATTGTATTTATACTGATTCTATTCTATTCTATTCTATTCTATTCTATTCTATTCTATTCTATTCTATTCTATTCTATTCTATTCTATTCTATTCTGCTAAATTCAATATATTCATATATTCTATATTCTATATAAATTCAATATATTCATATATTCTATATTCATATATTCTATATAAATTCAATATATTAATATATTCTCTATTCTATTCTATTCTATTCTATTCTATTCTATTCTATTCTATTCAGCTAAAATGCAATTCAGTACACTTATACGCAAGAAATGGGTGCCTTCCTGTCTGGGGAATCTAAAATGACATGAGATTGAAAAAGGTCATACCAAGAATTAAAGAGTTCTGAAAGTGCCTAAGTTATATAATTTAGGAAGCTAAACATGACTGATCACACCAGAAAAAATTACTGTAATTTTAATTAAGACACTTCTTGTTATATTGTCAGCCTTTATTATCAATATAAATTGATGCAGGGATGATAGCAGTTCCAGATTGTAACATTAAAGAACTTGAAAAAAATTCAAAGACATAGTAAATTTGAGATAAATAAAAGTGTGTTTTTTCCAACACACAATTAAAAATTAATTAATTAATTGACATGACAGAGCACTGAAACTAGGAAATTAAGTACATCTGCAAAAAGAATTGGACAGTGTGCAGCTAACACTATGTTGAATTGAGACTGTATGTGCTAAAGTAGACTTTAACTTAGACCTAATACCAAATTCCAGGTAACTCTTAACAATCAAAAGATTATACACATACATAGTATGTAGTGGGGGGATACAGGAAAAAGCCAGATAATGTCATAGCATTTGAATGTGAGGTGCCTTGCATCCTTTCTTGAGCCAGTCCATGCTGATGGACCATACTGATGGAGACAAAGGTCTAACACAGTACTGTTATCCATTTGCTCTCAGTTCTCTTAAGACTGATGTGGAATGCTGCTGGTGACTTTGTTTGGAGAAAAATTTTTTTTTTTTTTTTTTTTTTTTTTTTTTTTAATACCAGAAAATTGTCAGTGAGACAAGAATGAATATAGAAGCTAGTTCTTCATAAAAAAATCCAGATGTCTTCTGTAGCTGAGTCCAGAAAAGTCTTATTACAGCTGTTTGCACTGGGAAATCAGTAGAAGATAATTTGATCTATGCAGAAAAGCTAAAAGCAAATGCATCTGACTTTAGAACACAGAAATTTTATTTAAGTCGTATCCTTTGCTAATGAGTACATTTTTCACATATCAACTTTTAAAAAAAAGTAAAAATCTTTCAATTATATTTGTATGTTGTATCCTACTGTTATTCCCAGAAGAAACACTTCCTACTGCAGATGAGGCAAAGTAATCAGCATAGAAACCACCAGGTTCAGGAGAACACATTTGAAGAGCAAATGCTGCCCTTTTACTAGCTCAGTAAAGGAAAAATTCCATTTAAAGAACAAGAGGCCCTCTTGTAATCTCTTTGCAGTAATGTGGCAAGCTATCTTACGACTATACTTAGGCATGCACTCTACCTGGAAATAGATTAAAGCCCATAGCAGTGCTGCCGGGTAATAGGGGAAAGTGGGGCTGGTAGCAAGGGTACTGCTGGTATCAGTAGCAACTGTTTTCCATGTTATATCTATATTATCTCAATTGAATAAAACAATATCAGCTTCAATAGAGACAAAAGGTCAATATAGCTGATATAGTTCAAGAAGCTAGCCTTGCTGAATATATTTTTTGTGCCATCTAGACTCATACGTGTTTTTAATAAACCATACTGGCTTGGGAAGACACTTTGCTTCAGAGACCATTTGAATAAAAGTTTAGATGGTCATTTGTTGTATTCATTCTAGACAAGACATCCACTGCATGCTAATAATAATCTCAAAACCCAAACCAGCTTATTGTCTGCCATTTCATTGTCTAAACTTCAATATGTAGGATACCCAAACATCCTTCTTAGTGCAAATTACTACATCCTGGGAGATTTCCAGCACTAGAGCATTCTGACATTTGTTTAACATAGATGACTACATTTAGACTTGTACTGCTGTTGGACTAAACACATGTGGAAATGGTCATACTTATTATGGTCTCCCATTTGATTTGAAAGTACATAGTCTCAACTTTGTGCATTGCTTTTGAGGTTCCTGAGGTTATATTTCTTCTGTAGTTGAGCTTGTATAGTAGAATCATGGAACATCTCAAGCTGGAAAGGACCCATAAGGATCATCAAGTCCAACTCCCTGCTCCTCACAGGACTATCTAAAAATAAATCATATTAATAAGAGCGTTGTCCGGATGCTTCTTGAACTCTGTTAGGCTTGGTGTCATGACCACTTCCCTGGGGAGCATGTTCCAGTGACCAACCACATCCTCAGTGAAGAACCTTTTCCTAATACCCAATCTGAACTTCCCCTGACACAGCTTCATTCACTTTCCTCGTGTCTTGTTGCTGGTCACCAGAGAGAGGAGATCAGCAGCTCCACATCTGCTGCCCCTCTTGAGAAAGTTGTACACTGTGATGAGGTCACCCCTCAGCCTTCTCTTCTCCAAGCTGAACAAACCAAGTGACTTCAGCCACTTCTCCTAAGCCTTGCCCTCGAGGCCTTTCACCATCTTGATTGCCCTCCTTTGGACACACTCTAATACCTTTTCTGTAACCGTAGATTATCTGCTTATCTGAACTCGCCTTTATAAGCATCACAGAACCGTCAGTAAAGGCTCAAAACTTTTTTTTTTTTTTTTTTTAATTATTATTTTTTAAGAGAGGAAGCATATCTGAACTATTACTTTATTTTATCACAGAATATGAGTGTACCAAGTATGTGTTTTATGAAGTTCAGGGGGAAAAAGTGAACCTAGAATAAACATACTGTGATTAACCCATAGTTTGTGTATAGTTCTCCATGTTGCACTAGAGGAAAACACAGCTTCTAGATTCTTAAGGGTGAAGAATGCTGAAAAGTAACTAAAAATGGTAGACTGCAAAAGGCTGCTGGATGACATGAAATTAGCTCCCCCTTTTTCACTGCTGATTAAATCCTGCTCTACCCAGGATTACAAATTAGAGGAGATTTTCTAAGCATATTATAAACTGAACAGGTAACAATGGAAAAAGGGGCAAGTCGGCAGTGACATATCTAAGCCACAGAACAGATATGTGGCAAAGGAGAAAACAAAAAACTAAATAAGAAAGTATGTGCCATACATTTATCACTGTTATTTAGAAAGCAGATATGGACATAACTAACATATGGATTATGCATCTTTTTTACTGATAAGGAAACATTGGAATATGAAAAGTTGATCCTGAACTGGCAGAAGACACCTAAAAAATTCAAAACAGACCACCTGTTTTAATCGTCTTGAATTCAGGAGACTCTTTTAAAAAAGCTCTTCTTGTCATCATCTCTGATTCTATATGTAACTTAGAAGCATAATTCAGCTGCTTCTATGGAAAAGCCATCTTTAGTCCAGGTTGTACTTCAAATATGGTTTGCATGATCCAAAGGATGCCAGTGCTTACTGTTTTAAGAAATTGGACATAACTGGTATGTAAAAGATTAAATAATCAAGATATTTCAGTTCCTTAAGACACTATATACACATATTTAGTGCTAGCACAGCAGCAGAGTCTGTCTTCCAATCTAGTTTACTAGTCCCAGGTTTTTTAGGTCTGTTTCAGAACTGTCTAAAGGGAATCTAGGATAAAGGAAACTTAGGTTTGTCTGCTCACAGATCCTACATATCTAGAGGCTGTATTCAAAGAAGTACATGCCACGACTGTCTTATTTTGGTGAAGATGATAAACAAAATTCGGCATTTCAAGTATTATCATGACTCACTCTGTTCCCCTCTCTTTGGCTTGCTTTGAAAACCTAAAATATCGCTGAGCATCACAATTTGATTTTTTTTTTTTGTTGTATTTTGCAACAAGCACTCTGTCAAATTCAGTGTACAAAGAGGAGGATAGTCTGTCATAACTACAGTTTTATGGAATATTTTAGCAGTTTATCAACTTTCAAATAACTTAAGAGGATTTCATAGGCTATAACTGTGGGGCAACAAGAATATACTGAAATAATAACTACTACTAATTACAATGTTTCAGATATAAATAAAGTCTATTGGTCTCTGATGCATAAAAGTGCTCACTATTTATTTAAATGTAAACCTGTAATCAAGCCTGCAGATGTTAATGGAAACATTTGCATGCATAAAGCTAATCTGCTGCTAAATTAGCTAGTTGAGTCAGCATTTAGTGCTGAAATTCCACTAGGATTCACAGCCTGAAAAGAATATATATGGCTTGTTCATATCTTCAGGAAAGATAAAGTATGCCTTTTTCATGCAGTTTTTTTTCAGAAAGTGATCAGAAATACTTCTGTATCAAGCATCTCCTGGTTGGCATAGCAACTGACACTTAAAGCAACATCAGCATTCAAGGTGACTGAAAGATCTCAACACAGCTGGTGTGCAGAGAAACATCTGTTCTCTGAGCATCTCTCAGCATTTTGGAATGATCTGCCTATCCCGCACCTGCAAGAAAACCTGCATAATCAATATACTATAATCCAGCTGCAGAACATACGGTATTTGCTCTGGAAAGAATACAGAAAGCTCCATTAGACAGTGAAAACACACTGTTTGGTTTTTGTTTTGTTTTGGGTTTTTTTGGTTGTTGTTTTGTTGTTGTTTAGACAAAGAAAGAAAGAAAAAAAAAAAAAAAAAAGGTCTCTGTCCATGCCAGCCATTATTCTTCAGGGTTTAAAAAAGCAAAACAATTTGCACTGGCTGCTGTGAGCTCTCTTCATGGAAACAGACTGGCTTTACTGTTTCAAGCCTCAATCTGCTTGAATGATAAAGTTATCACAACAAAGAATCACACATCAGGCAATCCTCTGAAACCATGTTTTCTTCCAATTTTCATGCAGGTGACAATTTAACAGTGAATACTGAAAAGATCAAATTACTGATTTTAAGGGGGGGAATTAGGAAAAAGTATAGGCACTCTGCATGTATGATTTTTAACTTGTCTAGCTGTTTCACAATGTTTCATACTACATTCAACATGGAAATATTTTTTCCAAGAAAACCTTTTTTTCCTCTAGTTCACCATTTAAGCTTCAGCAAGATCTCATTCCCACTAGTGCTCCTATCCTCAATCCTTAACTTTCTCTTTCATCATGACAACTTTCCTGTGATAACAGTTTCTCATTCTACTGTTTGGGTTGTTCTCTTTTTCTACAAAGTCAAGCTCCCATTGAATCTAAAACATGAGGCATAACTCTATGTCTTTTCTTCAAAACCCCAAACACATTGGAGAGTGGGAAGCTAACTGTCCGCAGAAGAGTTCTCACAAGACATATTTCTTCCAGACAGTTACAAGATAAATCCTTACATTATCAGGCTTATTTCATGTGATGTAATAATTTTGTGGTATTGTATGGCCAGGGAGCTTGCCAGATTTCCAGTGTTTGTCCACCAGAGCTCTCTACTATAACTAGGAGATAGAAATCCTACATACTTACAACTTCCCAGCTTTTTTTGCCACAGTGGAGGGTAGGAAATACTGGAAGAGATGATGACTACTGTTCATCATAGTTTTCTTTAGTTTGCAAACACTACGGATGGGATACAAAATGTCCTGCCAATGTTGGTGTCTCATTTACTGCCCACAGAGATAAAATCAGAACTTCTCACTTGGATTATTTAAGTTTCTATGTCTTATTACTATTCCCTCTAAATCACTTGGCTGCCCTCTTAATAGCATGCATTGCCAAGCAAATCTGCCTTATAAGAGCAGAAGAAAACTCAGGCTTCTTTCTACCAGTCAAAGAAAAACAAAATTAGCTGTATTAATTTTGAAGGTATTTTAAAGTTTAAAGAAAGGTATAATTTTTTCTTGGAACAGTAAAAGTGCTTTCTTTCTCTTGCCCCACTAGGAATGAATAGTACATGGGAGGTAAACTTTACTGTTGCTTTATGAAAAGACACATATATTAGGAATCTTTACTTTGTCTGTTGCATATGATCACAACATTGTCTGTTGAAAAGGGCAGAAATTGTTTCTGCAGAGTTTTCATGAGACTTTGCTTTCTGCTAATATGAGTGGGAGATTGGTAACCTATTGCCAGAGCCTACCAATTTACTGACAAGTGCCTATTTTACATCCCATAGCATCGAGTGTGAAATCACAGAATGAAATTGCTGCTAGTGTAGGATGGCAATAAGGGATATGAAAACATTTCTATTTCAGGAAGACTTAATTTCAAGGTTAAAAAAATGCAATTGATTTTCATTAATTATCAAGTGTACCAAAAGTCTGTTGTTTTCTTTATTAGTCTGCAATTGTTTTTCTGTGTATACAAAATCTTTAAACAGGGTGGGTTTTCTTAGAGTATTCATAAATGCACTCTCTGCTGCATTCAGAGGTTCAGGAAAAGCTTTCTCAGCCTTTTACCAAGACTACCTTATCTTCTGCATGAGAATGGCAGGTATTTAGTCCAGTAAGTAATAGGACTGAACATAAAATTTATGCTTGAGCTTGGTATACAAATAGATATTCAGATCAACATTTTTTTTATGATGGACAAAAAGCCCCAACATATATATAATTGTTAAAGATGCATGAGGCACTGGCACAGGCTGCCCAGAGAAGCTGTGGCTACCCCCTCCCTGGCAGTGTTCAAGGCCAGGCTGGACGGGGCTCTGAGCAACCTGGGCTGGTGGAAGGTGTCCCTGCCCATGGCAGGGGGTTGGAACTAGATGGTCTTTAAGGTCCCTTCCTACCCAAACTATTCTATGATTCTATATTTCATTATAGTTTAAAAATTAATCATTTTCACTTATGGAAACATTGATTCAATGCTGAAAACAACATTTGAGTCAAATCTAAGCACCAAAACTGTGTCAAAACATTTGTATGGTAGGACTCCATTGTCCTACATAAGGCTAACTCTGGTCACTGGTACTGTTTCTTAGAAGTTTTTTATAAGTCTGAAAGACTTATCAGGAAACCTTTTTGCCTAGGTTCATTCTTGGTATATCAATGTACTTTAAAAATTTAATTACATTTTTCTGACCAAAGTACCAGGAAGCTGATAAAACCCTCTTTTAGTTGTATTTTATTAAAGTTAATATTTTATAAAATTTTCAAAAGCATGCCTAATCTTATGTCAGTCTTCATAATAGTTTATTAGACGAATACAGTCCATCTACAGTATTATATGGAATATTAGGATAATTCATACATGAGAAAGATTATTCATAGGTGTGACTTTTGTTGTGGGTGGTGGTATACATTAGTAATATAAACAAAGAATAAAATTAAAATTTTTCAATTAAAAGACTCCTGATCCTACAGATTCTTCTAGCAGTGTCTAAATCTCTGCAGGGATATCTCAGCCTGCAGCACAATGAAAATTACAGACACACAGGAAAACTACAAGGTATGGACAAGGATTGTGTCTAAAATCCTGATCTCACTTCAGCGAAGCCATTGGCTTCCAATGGGGAACTGACGATCATATTTCTGGGTGATATTCAAAATCAAATGGCATTTCAAGCTGTGGAAAGAAGGACTATGCTGAAAGTTAGGAGAAATAGTCTCTGTGATAAAACAAGATTGCTTTCATTTTTATTTCAATTAAAGCTTTGAAGTGTCTTTCATGCTAATAACCTCCTATGTCAATGCCTATTTCTACCTTTTCTTTTTCTTGTTATTTTCACAGGGCATTTCTGTACATTTCTAGCTTAATTGTTAATTTTTCCTCAGTTGTGATTCAGAAGTGTATAACATTCTTCGGTCTAACTGATCAAATTACCTTTACTTTCCCAAGGAATACTTTCATAGATTATTCTGAACTTCTGAAATTATTCTTGCCTATACAAAAAACTGGCAGGCAACAAGTGCTTTGAGAAATTGTAAACGAAGAGAAATGTCAAGTACAAATCCAGTTTTCTTTCTTGTAGACAGATTTTCAAGACCATATATTCATTGCTCACTGTTGTTATATGTTCATTGTGTGAAATATCACAGGATATGAAGTAGAAAAGAAAACAGAAGAAATAAAAAACACAAGTCAAGTTTTCAGTTATGTTCCATCTGTTTGCAAAAACATCCTTCTACCTACCATGGTGTTCACTAGTTTTGAGAAAATTTAAAAAAGCAACACCAAATGTGGAAATTTCTACATGACTATTAAATTCAGAGCTCCTAATTAATAGTGTATTTTAAAAAGGTCCAGAAATGAAATTGCTCAACGCAGAATTACCTAATATAACAATGTCCTAAAAAAATCTGATATTTCTTCTACTTCTCATTAAAGATTGAATCAGTCTATTTGAAGTGCTAAGGCTTGGACAACCAGCCCAAGCCAGAGTTGACCTATAGATGAATCCTGTATATTTTTATAACTGAAACCATTGTGCTAGTATGTATTGTACTAAGTTATAACAATGCACTTATGATGATGTAAAAACTGCTAAAGCACTGAAATACTGCAGCCTGAACAACAGGCACCAAGCTGAAGCTGCTAACTTAGTATGGAATCATTAACAAAGTATGTAAGCTCACTAGTGAAAGATGCGGCCTAGAATATAATCAGTAGTGAGGACGAAATGCTGAGAGAATGTCTCCAAGTTCCCGTGTTTAGCCGTTCAAGGCTGAGAACCCGAGTATCTGGCTTTGTTAGAAACTCCCTTGGTTTCCCCCCCCCCGAGCCCTGGCCAGGCTTTGGGTGGAATCTGACAAAAGGATGAAAACAGATGTTCCCACTCAAAACAAATGTGGAAGTTATTCTGGCCTGTCGATCTCTGGTCTATAGGGCTGGGCCCCTTTGCAGTGACTCTGGCAGCCTCACCTACGGGTGGAGGCACCGCGTAGGATTTCCCCCTTGCCGGGACAGGCTCCCCAAACCCTCGCTGTAACCGAGGCTGCCCAGCCACTGCGGGGCTGGATGGTGGTGATGTGCAAGTGGGGATGGATCTTTCTTAGTCACTGTTCTCTCTCTTGTGTGGTAATGATTTGATGCATTACCCTGTATTCTCCTGTTTGTTTCTTCAGGTGCACTATTCTGCCTTTTCCTACTGCATGTTTTCTGTATTACACTGTTACATTATTTGGTTATCACCAGTAAAATACTTCTGCTCTTTTCACTCTGGTGTCTCAGTTTAATTGGTATTCTTAATCAGCAAAACATTATTATATTACCATTTTTAACGAGATTAGCTCAAATTTTAATTTCCTTTTTAAATTTTTTTTGTTTTGTTTTGTAGTAAACATCAAGACTATATCCGTATTGAGAGGAATACTGCATAAATATACAGGGAAATATGATCCTACGTTTGAATCATACCATACCTAAATTTTTGTCAATTGTTTGCAATTATGATCAATCTGTAATGCTTGAAAGTTGTTATTGCTCAATAACTGTGAATGGATTATCTGATACAGTTTATAGTCCATACATGATGGAATATAGGTCATTCACACAACAGATATTATATTATATAATACAGATTTTATATACCTTGGGAAGACAGCATTATTCAAGGACATAACAGATAGGTAAATGAAATATTTCTTCATTAAAATTAGATGCACAAAAAATTATTACATTAATTTATTCTTAAGACATGTGTCTTATTTTGGTCTTGGAAGAGTAAGCTCCATCCTCCACCTCTCCTTCTCCCCTGCCAGCCCCATCCCCTACCCCCCCTCTCAAAAAAAACCCCAAACCAAACCAAAAACAAAAACAGAAGACTTGAGTGTTTAGGGCTAGCAAGCTGATATTTTTTACAGACATTAAACAGAAAACAAGACTGACCTGTCACAACCCACAATTTCCATAAGCTGTTATGTATCAATTACAAATAAAGGCCAGTGCTGACAGCACTTTTCAACTTCTCATTATTTTTAGATTAACTACACATCTTCTTAATGTAATGATTCCTAAGTGATGAACAAAACAACACATTGTTTTCAACTGTTCTTTTTGTTTAAGGCATTCCACAATTCAGGGGAGAGAAATACAACAGAGCTGTCAAGCATGCACCACAGGCAGTTTTGAATCTATAATTCTGATGCAGCAGGAAAGCTCTGAAATGCAGGAGAGACTGAAGGCCACATTCAAACCCCACAAAAACCCCCTATAAAACCACCAGACAACCAGTGTGCAATTCACGGATTTAGAGAAAAAATTCAGAAAGCGTGCACAATTTTCTTTCTGTACAAGAATACCTTATAGATTCCTCCCACAATTTAGCATGTATTTTACTCACTTTTGAAAGATCCTGAAATAATTTACTTCTGAAATTCTGGTCTGCTTTCAAGGACCGTAAATTCCAGGATTAGACTAATGCTTGCACATCAACCAACATTATAGCATTTGAAGAAGAGACAAATATTAATACAAAGGTCAGTGAAATTTATAAAAAAAAGGTTTCATACAGACAAACCAGTCCATGTTCTGGAATTTAAGAAAAATGGACAATAAAACACATCACAGGTTTTGCTCAATTTTATTGTAAATAAAAAAAATAAAACCCAACCCACCACCAAAATGTAAAATGCCCTCACTTCTATATTGCCATTGTTTATTTCAATCTTATTTTCTATAGTTCTGGGATGCTTAATGAATAATCACCAAAATGAAGACCCTGTATGATAATTCATGTTGTGAGTGTTTTGGTTAAGTCTAGCAATCTAGCTTTACTACAGCAGTGTATTAGAGATGAGAATTAAAATAACCATGACCTATAATATAATCCTGCTTGCTATATGCATAAGGTTACACAAAAGAAAACTGTTTATAAATATGAGGAAAATTAATCAGTTTCATTAGGTTACAGTGGAGAGTAAGTTCTATGCAAAAATTAAACCTAGGCCACATAAAGGAATGGAACAAATACTGATGAAACAGAGATTTCAACATCAGGACTTTGATGACACAAAATAGCGCATCCTTAAATATGTATATGTTGAATTGCAGATATTTCATAGTTAATAATATGTTATATTACATGTTTTAAATTAAATATTTTAATAAATATATTTCACAGAAATGTTAATTGTTAGTAAGGACAATAAATCTCAGAACATGGCTCTGTAATTCAGTTCAGACATAACCAGTTCTCCAGCAGAAACAGAACTTAAGAGAAAAATAAAAGTGATGTCAAATCTGGAGCCATCCAGACTATACCAGAAAAGCAGAGTAGAATTAAGCAATGAGTATGGCAATGAAATTTATTTTTTTTTATAAATCATCTAACACCTTATACATCTTATGTGTTGTACAATTTATGAAGGACCTATATGCCAAAATTGAAATTACAAATGAAAGATTTAAATAGATGACAAGTAGAACATAAAGATGTGCATACACATTTCAGTTTCATTTAGTGTATATTACTATGTCTTCATTCATCCCCTTGAAGCAATGCTGATGTAATTAAAACAGCTGATGACAGTGAAGACTACTAAACTCTTCTATAAAGTTTCAGTGCAAGGTGCTCCAGTTTTTCCTTTTCAGTATACTAACTGAATCCTAACTCTGTCACAGTTGGAATTCAGAGAGAAGCAGACATGAAAATAAAAAAAATCTGAACTAAGCCTTTCAGTTAAAGTTGTCTTTTGTAAAAAGATTAATCTAAAAAGTTTGTATTGTGTTACCAAAAGAAAAGCAGCCTACCCCCCACCCCCTCATTTCAACATGGCAATCATAAAGCCTATATGCATTCAAGCACTACAATGGGAAAGTCTGATGCCTCCCCTCCACCTGTCTCTCACTGTATTTTGTATTAGAAGACAAAGAAGTGGACTGTCTCCACTAGATAAGTTTAAGCTGTCAATCATTTAAATTGCCAGCAAAGGAAATTAATGTTACCATTAAGTCTCATCAAGAGATCAAAAGTGAGACCAGTTTTTTTATTCTGCCTCATCTACCCTGACTTCACTGTGAACTTATCCTCTGAGCCACACTGAGGTGATGCACTTATCAGTAACTATTGTTTAAATGTATTTCTGGATTATTGAAAGGTGAGGTTCCCTAACTGGCTTCTGCTTCTACTGTAAGTCTGATGAAACTCAGACATCTACACTCATCACAGTTAAAAAACAATTCACCTGCATCTTCATGCTTTATCTTAACTCCCACTATTCAGTGGCCAGGTTGGACATACTTACTTCATTTTACTGTCTACAGGACTAACACTTTTTTCCCCTGCATTATTTACAAGGCTGTACACTAAACTTGGCTGACTGCCCCTTGGTGTATTAGCAAGAAATGTGATTGTCTGAAACACCAGAAATGGAACTGGACATTCAAGAAGAAGTTATAACTTTTTCAGACTGACATAATAGTCAGAAGGCAATAAGAAAGGGAAGATGGGACAAAAGTGACTTAATAAAAGCACAGTCATAATAGAAACAGACAGTTATCATTTGCCTGTTTTATAATGAGATCTTTTTGCATTGTCCTCTTTGTTACCACTTCAGCTGATAGTCCTTGTCTTGTTTGGTGTTTGCTCCCTGCCTTAGCTCTGTGCCAGTCTTACCATTCATCCAAAGCCAGCCACCTGCATCTGGGAAAACACTGGTCTCTTCAATTATTTTCCTGCTAGATTAATCAGGATCGATTTTTGCCATCTGGATTTTGGTTTTGCTCTTTTTGATCACTTTGCAAGTGTCTTTTTGTACCATTGTCTCATTTCTTTGTCCTCAATGGTATTTGAAATGTCATCTCAGATAGGTAATATTATCTAAAAGCAATTTAATTAAATTAAACTTTTGCTTGATGGTTCCTAAGACCATTCATCCATTTCCAAAAATAATTAAATGGAACCATTTTTACAAAAATTATGCATGAAAGAGAAAAGATGAAATGGAAAGTAAAACACTGGAATAAATAATATAAACCACAACGATCAACTGCAATATAAATGCACAACTTCAGGAAGCCCAAACTTTGACCAAACCAACTTCTATATCAGGCAAGTCCTTCATGCAGTGCATGCAGAATTACCTGGAACTAACATAGAATAATGGTGCAAACTTGAAGTCTTTATTCATGTATCTTTGGAATGAAAAAATAAAATATTTGCACTACTCCTCCAAGAAGAAAAGTTGCCCAGTTCTGCAAAACACTGCCTTTACCCTTTTCATAAAGACTTGAATCCCTTCTGTCCCTAAAATTTTACTGATTATGTATAGGACCCACACTGAAGAAACCAGCAACAAAGCTCATCAAGTTGAAAGACACTACTAAAGCCAACCATCATGCAAGACCCAAAGGGACACACTTTGTTTTAGTATGCAGGTTTTCACAGAGTAGAAGGGCAGAGGGTATGTGCCCACTGACACATTCAAGAGGACTTGCAAATTCCAATCATGATATTGTAGCAGAAACAGCTGAACAGTTCTATAAATCCACTATAAATTGCATCTTCTATGAACCAGTACAGGAATATGTCAATGCTCAGACTAAAGAATGCTTCAAAATACATAACATCATGGCAGTTTGAAAAGATGGGGAAATCACCGCTGTGCTACTATGTACTTAGTACTAGATATAATTCATCTTAAATTTATTAAATACCCATGAAAGACTGTTTTTATGAATCATAACTGGAAATTTTATTAATATTTAAGAACATTCAGCAGAGAAAGAATAAAAAGCAAAGAATTCATCACAATATTGAAAACCACATTTTTGAAGTAATGTTTTCTTCAGTAAGAATGAATATTATTATATGCATGATTTTAAATAACAGTTGAAATTACTATGTTCCCATTTGTTATGAAAACTGAGACTTTCACCACCATGCATGTTTTAATGAAACCTTTGAAAATAATTTTGTATAATGAAATAGTAATAAATTGACTAGATGCAAAAGGCTGAATCCCATCCCATCCCATCCCTGTTCACTGACAGAAAAGATACCTCAGGGCATTCATATCTGGAGACAAATACAAGGAGTCCTTAAAACATACTCAGGTTCAGAAATATAGATGATCCCTCTGACTTCAGTGATTACCTGGACAAATGGACTTTAATGATTTGGGATTAGGGTACTTGATATCTATCAGAATTTAATACTATATAAATATTAATCTCAAACTTTTGGTGGAGATACACAAATAAAAAATATTCTTTCTTAAGAGCAGACCATAAGCAAGGTAAATCTCAGGGGTTACTTTTTTTTTTTTTAATTTTTTTTTCTGAGGAAAACTTCTGTCAACTTAGAGGCAGAAAAACTGACTGTGGAGAAAAACTGCCAGGGTACTATATCCAGAGACAGCTGAAAGAAGAGCTGTGGAATAGTATGTGCCAGACTGTGAGGGGCTGCCTTGCAATCTGCCTTACCTCTGCACTCGGCCCATGTAAACACACCTAATTCAAGCCTGGAAACAAATTAAAAGAGAATTCCAAAGTCAGTAGAGACTTTTAAAACCGACTTCAGCAGCTTTTCAATGACACCATGAGCTTATAACAGCCTTAGCATTAATTTTCCTCAAAATAAATGCCATTTACCTACTTTCTCAATACAAGTGTTGTGGAAACATTGAAGAATCAAGTTAAAGAACCCCGGTGAAAAATATGTAATTCCAGAATATTCTTTGAAAACTAAGAGAAAAATAAATTTACAACTAATTTAAATTAATACCAATTCTGATGACTATTCTGGCTTTATATGCTAAATTATGTAAAAAAAAAAAAAAAAAAAGTAAAAATGTTTAATTTTAGTAAAATATTCAGAATTTTTTGAGGGATCCCATACTTGCCATATGCCATAACTGTACCTTAATTCTAAAAGAACTGCATTCATAAAGTTGTAACAAGAGAATAGGTAGGACATTGTCAGAAGGCTTTGTGCTTCCACACAGTTTTTAAGTGTTGCTGCCTAGCTGCCTCTAGCAATTACTGAAGTTGCACTGCAGTCTGTTTTAATAAAGAAGGAATGCTGTGGGTATAGCGTTGGTAAGGCAAGAGGATTCATCTAGAACACACTATTCACAGGGGAGAAGAAGAGAAAATATAAATAAGAAGAGAGCTTAAGGCCCAAAGTTTTAATAGCATTAGTAGTAGCTAGGGAAAGCCAAGCATTTAAATTTTGAGGCAAGATTTTTTTAAATTAGAGGTCTAATTTTAGATGACGGGATCCTCCTACATGGCCCTATTAAAAAAGCTGATTCCTCTTTGAAAAGTTAATTATTATTTGTTGACCCTTCATAAAGCCTGAAAATGGCCAGAATGCAAAAGGAGAACTATACCTGTGATTAATAGCAAATGTCATACTCTGTAGTCTATTGGTTCAAATAACACATGGAGATGACAAAATATTTCTGTATTTTACTATAAGAATTTGCAAAAATTCTGTGAAGCAGTCTGAGAATGTGAAATAAGAAGTTACAGTCAATAAGGTGTTTTGTCAAAATATTTTTGGCAAATTTTTTAGTAAATTGCCATGGATGTGGGAATCATTCTTCTCGGACTTCACTATTGGTTTTGTGTCATTTGGGATGGAGACTTAAAGGTAACAATACTTCATGACGTCCAGAAGTGGACATAGGCTCAGTTTATAGATATTTTCCATATAGAAAGAAAAGGCAAGAGTGTGTAACTGCTGTTTTCTCAACTAAACTGATGCTATAAATAACACTATTCAGAAAGTGACTGGTGAAATGGTTTTCTGACTAAAAATATCCTTTAAAAAGATTTTTTCCAAAAATACCTATCTTTCACTGGGGATGGGGAAGACAAAAACTGTCATCTTTTCTATCTGACAATCTTTACTGTCAGTCTGTTATCGTCTACCAATCTCTAACAATTTTTAATCAGCGCTATAACACTGATTAAACCAAACATCATACTATTTCCTCCTAGATGCTCAACAGAGACTCTACCTTTCCTGAAGGAACAACAAAGTCATGTTATTTCTAAATAAATGTTTCTTAAATATTCATAGTCTCATTCATATTTGGGTTTCTTCTTCCTTTTCTTTCTGGTGTACTCTGATTATTGATAAGACAATTTTAATTTTCTCTAGATTATATTAAAAAGAATACTAAGCATGGCTACTCCAAATTTAAAGCATGATAAAATTTGTGCCTGTTCCCAAGCTGTCCCATTACATGAATTTGCACAATTTCATTGCTTGATTTAGCAAATAAAACAACTCTCTCTGGAATTCTTATGCTCTACAATAAAACAACCTAATTTCAATTTAAGGAAGTAGCATACAAAAGTTAAGCTTAATAATTGCCAAAATAAAATGTCTCCCTAAACCAAACAAAATACCCAAGAAAACCCCATTTTCCCTTGGTCATCGTTTTAAACTGTTCAGACAACTTGCCATGTTGTCTTTAGAAATTCAGGGAAGCTAAACAGTAATAAAGAGGTGTTAACATGACAAATCTTGTAAAATCAAATTCCTTGCCCCTTAAGTTCTTTAATATCAATAAATAGATCATTCCAAAGCTGTAGTCCATTTTCTCCACTATAGCAAATGAAAAACTTGCTTAAATATGCAGCCAAAGAGGACTTTGTCAAAAGACTCATTGACTACTTTTTTTTCCAAGCCTTTCTCTTTCTAGAAGATGGACTATTACAGAAGGGTTGAGTTATCTGCACACCACATAGTCCAAGTTTTAATCACTGTTAGCATTATGACTCAGGTGGCAGTCTTGGCTTCCAAAAGGAATTATAATTCAGTAAGAAAGCAAAAAATGCAGAAAATAGTAATAGTGAGATTACACAGAATTTATTAAAATTTCAGTGGTTTCTGAACAGGGCAAAAACAAACAAAAAAAAAGACATAAAAACTCTGTGAAGTAAATGAACTTTTGCAGTTAAATGTTAATGCTTTGACATTGCAAGATCCAGAAAAGGATTTAAATTTGATAGTGCAGCAAATATTTAATATGTGTCAATCCTTCAGTGTTTTACAGCCATACAAATACATTATTTTAAACAGAACTAAACCACATTCAGTAGAGTGCAGAGATAAGATACAAAACTGCATTTTTATCTCTTCAGTGCTTGAGCATATTTCAATGGAAATTTTAGCTCCAACTGTATTGCCTTACTATGAAATGGCAATGCAAACCATAATGAAAGACAAGACAGAAAAACTTCAAAAAATATTTCAAGCATGTAATTCAAATGAGGAAAAAAAATACTAAAAGGAAAAACCCTCCTCCCTTTTTTTTTTTTTTTTTTTTTTTTTCCCCTCTCTGCATTGATTTAATGAATTCTAATGAAATTACATGCTGGTGGAAAACTCAGAGGATTTCACCCATTTACTTCAGATACAATTGTAACTTTGGATTTGAAATTCATAATAATGCATAATGAGAAGGAAACATCCTTTGTTTTACTTGATACTTTTCCCACAATCAATGGGCAGAGAAGAAATGGACTCTGATCAGCTTCCTAAAGACACATCACCCTAGAGAGCAGCTGGTCGTTCACAAAAGCAAATATGCATGCACCCATGAATATAGGTATGTTTGTATATGCTTTAGACATCTGTAGATTCATATGAAGTAGTATATTATTTGCAATGAATATTCTGATTTTATTAATTCTATTTGCTTCCTCTCTGCGAAGTTTACTACTTGAAAATTCTGCTGTATCTTGGTAGGCTGCAGATAAATTTTTAATCTGACAACAGCTGCATAGCCTTAAAAGGATAAATTTACATATTGAAACAAACTAGAAGAGAGAGAAGGAATATATTCAGTGGCTTTCACATTACTGGAAATGTCTGTTGCACATCCTACTAGCTGTATTTATTGCCTCTTGTGACGCATTAGCCATAATTATTACACATTATCTGCCTAGTCCTGCATTAACTAAATGAATTCTTTTGCTTTTAGGTGAGGCAGATTTGTAATTTTTATTATGATATGGTCCATTAGAAAGAAAAGAGAGGCTGGTAAGAGCGCATTAGATTTTTTTAAAAAAAGTTACATGAATAGAAGAAAAATTAAAGTTTACTTAGAATATTCCTAAAAGAAGCAGCGGGAATAAGGCTTGGCTCAGTGTCTTGAGCCAAGACCCAGGAGAAGCAGAAAAGAAAGATTAGGGAACAAGAAAGAGTGAAAGCAGAGGAAAGAGAAGAGCTCACAATTTGCAGTTTTAATACAGATAATTTGTAATGCTTAAAAATGGTCTGGTAACCTGCTGAATGCTCCTCCACTATGTGACAGAAGCACACAGGTAGACAGTAGCATAAGGGACTTCAGGAATCTGACACTTGCTGAAAACAGTCCTTACACCCACATGCATCTTTTCAGACTGCCTCTGAAGTGGAAAGTGCAGAAGTGGAAATTAAGCAGCAGTATCCTGTGGTCTAAGTCCTATGCCTAAACAGGTGAGCGGATACCTGAGAGTGTATTCTTGAAGGATTGTTCTGGGCACACAGGTACATGGGCTCTCCTCACTCACGAGATGGTTATCTCTCCTCTTCACTCTTGTTTCCATTTATGCAGTAGCCCGGTAACTTCAATGGTTTTCTTGCTGATTATTCACATGGATTGCCAACACACGAGTCTTGCTCTTGCTTTGAGGTTAGTTTTTCCTTAGCCCTTGCAGCAGTGCCAAAGGGCCAATTCAGTGTAAACAAAGCACTCTGGGCTTTTTTTAGAATGGAGGGTCAAGGATAAGGACAAAGCATTTCCAGGGATGTTAGAACATTTTTTTTTTTATTATAACAGAAAAATTACCCCCTACACCTTGCAGCTTATAAAACAAAACTAAGAACTTCACAGAACTTTCTCATTAAGCCAATACTGAAGTTATCATTTAAGAGTGCTTCATCCAAGCCACCTCTATTCTCTGTCCTGGAGGACATATTGTCAGATTTCTCAATTTTCTTCTTTGATTACATTTAGCTTAGGCAAACAACATCTTATTTATTGTGCCAGTGGTGCTGCTATTTCATGCAATATCATTGGAAAATATTGACTTGTGAAGGTAATACTTTGGCTGGTAATGGTGAAATGAATTGTTTATCATCAAGATGGAAAAGTATTCCTTTTCTCTCTGCAAATGTATTACAATCTGAGAAGTTCCTCATGATTCCTCCACAAAGCATAAATCAGTTCTTAGCGCCAAGTCCTGAGGCAGCAAACATAAAAGTTATATTAATTAAAATGTTTTAATATATAGGACTATTGAGTAATAATCTCAACCTACTGATAAATTAAGCACGTTAAATTACGAAGTACAAACTTAAATCTTCACTGTTGTCAGCAATTGCCTTCAATATTGCCATCTGGCAATCCAGAGAGCTAATTTATGCATTAATGCTGAGAATAAAACATTTTTCTGTCAGGTAGAATGAAAAGTATCAACACTGTGTACAGTTTTGGTATTAAAGCTTAATTTTCCTTTGTACCATTTTTATATTTTCTTTTATTTTCTTGTAGAAATGGTGCCAGAGGCATAGATTTGGATTAATAACATAACTCAGCTAAGCATTCTCTTTGAAAAGAATTAACTATCTAGGCAGGGTACAACAAAGCATATTTCAACGAGTATTTTACAAGGCAAATTACAAAGAGGACTGTAATCACCGATTCAGAGCTCTGTTTTTCAAGATTTCCTCTAGGTGGGAGAAATCTGTTGGGAAAGGTGTTGTAGCTTATATTTATGAATTGATAAGCCTAATCCTCTAAAAGAACAGTAAATCACCCCTAAACTCAGTTCACAGACCATGCAGCATATATCTGAGGCCTCAAATGTACAAATACTTTTCAATATAAAGGTCTTCAAGACTGTTTTTCTTTCTATAAACATATGATTTCTACAAGTGTGAGTGAGGCACTGTCTCAAAATTACACGAAATCTATATGGGGTAGTCTTTTTAAAATGTTTTATTTGCTATTAGTATTTCAAAGTCATTGGAGCATAAAGCAATTATGGCTGTGTGTTCAGTACCATTAACTGTAAAACAAAATATAATCAATAGTGAACCAGAAGTTACAGAAGAGATGCATTTATGCACTTAAGTCCAGACATAATATTGTGGACACTAACTTATGGCTGCATAAGTAGGGACATGCTTCCTTTCCAAGTATTGAATAACTAGTTAGTAAAGTGAATCTTATCTCATGCTGTTCTTATTTTATTATAAAGCATACTCTGGTAACAAAGATATCAGAATAGATAGCAAAAATTTTTGCAATTTCACACAATAGAAAGTTTCTTACTTAGAAAATTAGCATTATAAAAAGTTAAAACTTGGATACTCTGTTCCATTAATGGGACATTCTTCTCTTTGTGCATTGTATGGAAATGCTCATCAGAACTTAATTCAAAGGTTATAACTTCTTCTCCAAAACAGTTGAAGACTGGGAGCAATTCAGTAATATGGTGAAGCCTGTGAATAATGTAAGAAGGTTTAAACTCAACCCTGAATAATATGGGGAAATTCTTAAAACAAGACCTTCCCTGAATATGGCTTGTTTTCATGGAGCTTTAATGGAGGCTTTACTCGAAGGAAGAGACCAACAAGAAGGGCTCAGAGAATTAACTAACCTATTGTCCTTATAGATTGAATGAAAAGAATGATAAAACTAAGAACAGTTTATGAACTGAAAAGCTCAGTGGGATTTTAACATAAAGATTGTGACCTCTATATTTCTGGACTGTTAATGCTTGAAGTTATACTGTTCTGTGGTGTGATGAAAGTCCCATGAAACTTAGCTTATTGTCATGTCATGTGTACATCACAAAATCTCCCTCCAAAACCGGGCACCAGTTGAACAGAGGCCAAAAATTGACATGGGTAATACTTAATAGGAAAACATCTGCATGATGTCCCAAAATTAAAAATCTTTTATGGTGGGAAGAGAATCATACTTTTCTTATGACGACAGGGAAGGGAATGCTGACGTGTCTTGTTTGGTAAGTTTTGGATTCAGCACAAGTTGGGACAGTGATCATTGTGATTCTTCTGGATGGTTTTTTTAAGCAGAGGAGAATGGATAAATGCTCTTAAATAGCCACCAAAATTTGTCATTTGCTCTCTTCAAAGATTTTCAGATTTAAGATGTTTATGATAGGACTGATATAAAGTTAAATGCCTGTGAATATGCAAAGTAGTCACATACTGAAGGTACAATACATGCTGTTTAACTTCAGACTTTCTCTCACCACCTTTGTAACATTTTTTTCTCTTTCCAGCTGTATTCTGTTTTACTTCCTCTTGCTACAACCCTTGCCCTACTTTCTGAGCTCCTGCGCTCTCCCTGCCTTTCATGACTCTTCTACCCACCCACACCTACTGTTTGCAAAGCATCTCAAAAGCACCTTTTCATCCCTCTGTTAAGTTAGCAGATCACAGAACCTGTTCCCCATTGATTTTGTAACACTTTCTCTGCCAAAGAGATGACTCAAAGACAGATAGAGAAAACTAATATGAAGAAACAAACCTAAAATAATGAAGAATCTGAGAAATCAGGTGATTCTTCAGCTCTACCTTTAAAGCATCTGAGAATATGAAAAAAGCCCTAGAAATGTACATTAAAACAAAGGATCAGAGAACAGCTAACCTAAATTGGCTTAGCCTCTCTGATCACATAGGAACTGATAACCTACATTACCTGAGAAACTATACACTTCTAGATATATCTTCTACAAGTTTATATGCAGAAGTATAATATCCTAGCAGAAGTGTCTGGTAGCTGCTATATGGAAATAACACACTGCCATGAACAGGACGTGCATCTTTAATCCAGTTTACTCAGTTTACCAATCAGGGAATAAAAAGATGCCTTAAACATGAAGGGAGGTATCTCACTCTAGCCCTGAGAAACTGCCCCCTGTGAAACTGATTTTGAAGAAATACATTCATATAGTTAGTACAGTAAGTAGACTTATCTGCTCTTTTCAGCTATGGAAAATAGACACAATAGCTCTGGTAACCTTTACTCTTATTAAGTCTTGTTTAGTTCACTGTAACAGCTGTCAGGGTATAATTCTGTATTACTCAAAAGAATCACAGTAACATCTAGCTTTTGGGAAAAGCCTTTACACTAAACAGAACCTTTTCCCAGCCAGAATACCAAAAAGGAGCCAAGGTATAAGTAAAAGCCTGTCTCATCCCAGCACATTCTAAGACAGATTCCTTCTCTGTGCAAAAATTATTTATACTGTGCTTGTACCTGTGGGAACACAGCTAACTTAACTTCCTATTTTCTCAGAGTAGAAGTGTGGAATATACAGACAAGATTCACCTTGATGATACTGCTTGCTGGAGCAGTATCATGTAACAGTTATATTTTAAGATGAAATCTAATTTCTTCTAGGAATGTTTAATATTAGAGTACATTTGAAATGTTGGTCATGAAACTGATAGCAATTTTTACACTACAAAAATAAATAACATGCTATACTTAATCATAGTGTTTACTCATACAGTTTCCCCAGATTAACTTTTCTTTCTTATTCCAATTAGTATGCTTAATAACACATTGACAGAAAAAAAAAAGCTAATGATTATAAATCACTGTTACAGCTGCAACTGAATTCCTTATTACATGACAGGTGTTTTAGATATGCCAAAACAAGACCAAGGTTAGGGTAAAAGTTAACATTCATACAGGCAGGAACTGAAAACATAAGTGACAGGAATTAGATAGTATTTTGAAGCAGATACAAAAAAAGGGCTTAAATGGCCATTAGTAATACATTCTATATGTTCCATGACTTACTGGCAGCATTGCTTTTAAGATTACTACTTTTTCAATAATTAATCACTTTTGGGGTGTAGGATAGCTCTTTAATCAAATTACTCTGTGTTTCCTTTAAACAGTAATTGGCCAGATTTATCTCTGATGCAATTCTTTTGACTTCTGACAAACTATACCAGTTATGAATTATTGCTTTGATTGTTCTGCCTATGACATTAAGAGATGAGTCTACAGTTCTGCTCTCAGAAATGAAGAAATTACATTCATAAAGCCTTTCTTGGTTTCCTTTAAGTAAAACAGCAAGCAAGTACAGCTGTAAACTAAAATAGCCATACTGGTAAGTTTTAAACTTACATGTCAGTTATAAGCTGTCTTTGGAAAAGATGACAATAAGAACCAGAGTGAAACAGAAATAAGAGGGAGTCTCAAAAGTTTGCAGTTCAATTTTCAAATCAACTTCAGACTTCCCAAAGAACAGTGTGTAAACAGATTTTCAAATATCTATATTAAAAATTTTAAGATTTTCAGTAGATGATCAACTGCTCCCATTTTAACAGGTACAATGTGCAAAATCTTAGTAACTAAGAGCATAAGGTTTTCTTGAAGCTGAAGTACTTTTCCTCACAGTTTAAGTCCCTTGACAATCTTCCAAGATTGAATTTCTTAATTACTTCTTTGTCCTTCACTAAAACTAAATCAAGTCTTTAATTTTATTATATTTCTTCTACCTAGCCCTTTCTCTTTACATTTTTTTTTAATTATTTCATTTTTAAATTAGAAGTTTTCATAGCACAGCTGTCCCTCCTATGAACTGAGTATTTCATTTTGTAGGTGTTTTGGTTTTGTCTGGTTAGGAGTGTTGCACACTTATCAAGTTAACTGCAATTATCTTCTTTTCTAAAAGACACTTCGAAAACATGCAGGATATACTTGTACCCTGAAGAGGAAATCTAGGCTTCCCAAATTTTACAGAAGTTTATTGACTTTCATGTCCTTCCCATAACTATTTTTGCTAGTATTTTTTTGTTCCATGTTCATATGGTCAGATCTATCTTGACGAGAACATGTCAAATCTTTTTTTTTTAACTGGAGAAACCTAGCTCCTAGACCGTTTATCAGTGTATCCTATCTTTCTCTCAGAAGTTTGCTCAAGCTTTGTAAAGTACTTTCCTAACTATAAACATCAGTAATGAACACAAACTATTGTTGATTTAGACTGAAAAGCTCTTCTGTACATGGGGCCAATAATCTATCACTATCAATGCTTTGAGTCTTACTATTAACATGCTGTGGTTAAATTGTATTGTGATGAGAACCAGATAAATAGTCTTTCACATTACATGTGTTTAGTACACTGTATGTACTTCGGGCAAAATTATTCCTCAGTGAACAGAATAAGACCAACAGGGCTATGAAAATGGTCATGCAATTCAAACCTCCACCTGTGTCACATTATTATTCCTGATGCATTCCTGAAGCAAGGTTCAAACACTTCTACAGGCTCAATTCTACCACCATGAGCAAGAGGGATTAGAAATATTCACTTCACATTACAAAAGGAAAAAAGGTGTCTACCTTTGCCTAAACCTGTCTCAGCTTCTGTTCATAACATGTTGAAGGCCACCAGCCTTGGCAGAGTTTCCAGAGAAGAATATCTGCCTGTCATTTGCCTTTTTTTTTTTTTCTTTCCTCCTTTTTATTATTTCGAAAAAAACACTTATTAGCTGTGAAAATGTATAACATCATGGTCTGCTTCTTTACTGCCTGCTCTTCTCAAAGTGACACTGAACAAAAAACAACCAGGGAAGCTTCTCTTATCCTAGTGTTTGAAAAAATCAGTATTGAAAAGCATTTTTTGCAGCTTGATTGGGATCAGACAGCAATTCTGATATTACCCTACTTGTTTCAGGTGCCTGTACATGACACTGATTTGTCACAGTCACATTAACAAATTTTAAACACTATCCTGTCTTAAGTATAGCACAATTTTCAAATTAATGAAGTAAAGGATTCCTTTCTTAACTACAAATCTGGAAAGAGTTCTGAAAGAACTTAGAAACAACCAGAACAGTTATGTTTTAGCAAGTGTTACTTCTTAGCTGATCCATGATTTGTACACTGAGAGCTGTGATCTCCATTTCAGTGTTACTTAGTCTTAGGAGCTTCCTGAGTCTGTTTCTCAGACTCAGGATGAAAGCTCTTCCCTCTATGTCATGCTTCTTTTTTCCCCACAGTTCCCTTCCTTGTTCATTATTCCAATGGGAAAACAAAGAGGTTTTAACCAAATACAGCTATTACAACTTCTCCTTCCTTCTTCTCAGTAGTTTTTGCTGTTCGGTGTCTCCCAAACACCTTTTAATAAAACTAAAACTACTAAGCTCTTGGGTTTGCTGCTCATGAGTGTGAATGAAATACTTATTGCTTACTTGATGAAATGACATCACTTCACATGTATTTTAAGGAAATCTACAATAACTAGTTCACCAGAAGGAGACCATACACAACAACATTAATAAATACAGATGACAGGCATAGCATTACAGTGCTCTACACTCTAGTTCTAGACAATCCTACCATCAGAGAAACTACATCAAATTGGAAACTTTAAAAAATCTGATTACTCTCAAAACCTTTACTCAATTAGATCCAACAGGCACCTGTTGGTAACCAGGAACTTATAATTTATTCTCATTAAAAAGGGTATGCAGTGGTTTCAAGGAAATTTCTAAAACGTCTACTGAAAGCACTTTTATCTATCTAATATGTGCACTTTGTTCAGAATCACCAAGATTTTAATATTCTGTGTAACAAGAAACAGGAAAAGAATAAATATGTCATGTCAGTTTAGTAAAAATTTCATAATTAACTGCTTGAAGTGGTGGGTGAAATGAAGGATAATAGTTGATAAGACATTCCTGCTACTTCTTGGGAACAATGATAACCACAAAATCACAAATCCACATAACAATTTTTCAAGGAAGGGGCCTTTAGGAGGTCATCTAGTTCAAACCTCCTCTCAAAACAGTTTTAATCAGATCAACCTGCTCAGGATTGTGCCCAATATATTCCTGAATACTTCAAAGGACAGAGATCTCAGTCTCTTTGGTCAGTCTGCTTCAGTATCTGACGACCCTAATGGACAAAAAACAGTCAACCAATCAACCAATCAAAAATCTTCTTATAGCTAATGGGAATCAAAGCAGAAAGCCACCTACATGGAGATTACTATTGTATTGTTGTTATTCACCAACGCACTCATTTCATCTATCTGCAGAAGACATAATTTAGAAAGGTACATTCTAGAGGTACCCTAAAGTGAACTATGCATGTAATTATATGCAAAATTGTATTTTCTGAATAACAGAAATACAATGGTTTCCTCCTTCTCCAAAGATATCATCTAGATGTATTTTCACTTTCTGGAGAGTAAGAAGCTTCAAGGAGGACTGAGCAGTTGGAAATACAAACACGTTGAAGGGAAAACATCTTATTTCTGTGCTACCTGGAACATAACTAAGAAGTGGTGATGTTAAGGCAAGAACACCCCAAGTCCCAGGGCCAAAAACTGATCAAAAAGCAGTCCCAAACCTTCAGAAATAGTCCAAGACAAATGCATCCACATAAAAAATAGCCTTTGCAGGAGCCCACAGTAGACCATTCTCTGTCATGTGCAAGAACTGAATGCCTGCTAATTCCCAGAATTAGCATCTTCCTCACAAATTTATCAGAAGATAAATTGTAAATACCTGCATGTAGTGCAAGTGGGATTTTGGGGACCAGCTAGAAAAGTTTCATGGTGTTTCGATAATGAAAGCGGCAGTGGACAGGAGGTGGGTTTGAGCCAGCATAGGTATTACAATATTAGTGGATTTATAATTCAGATTGGAGAACTCAAACAGTCTAAGCTGATATCACATGAAAAGAAATATCCTTCCTGAGGGATAAAACCATACTCTTTTTCTTTCTCTATTAACATTTTTGATACCTCTGCCACTAACCAGTGATCACAAGACAGAGTCAATGAACTTCGTTATTATCTGATATACTTTCAAAGTTGGAGCAATTGTGAGGCACTAGTGATGAATTGTCAGTACTGACAGAATAATCAAAATCACCAAACTATTGTGTTTCCTTTAAATAAATGATATAGACCACCCATTTATCAACAGAATATATATATATATATATATATATATATATTTATATATATATATATTTATATATATATATATATTTATATATATACAGAATTGAGCATACTTATACGTATATACAGGAATGGAAATCAGATAAGACCAGTCTTGACTGAAGACTACAAGTCCTTATTATGTATTTCCTTGCTGATAAATCTAGCATATTTATAAATCCATTCTTAGGCCATAAGGCCTTATGCTGTTCCAGGTCTCCAATACCAGGTATTTTTTATATTTTCATTTTTTTAAATTTCAATTTTTTATAAATTTGAACATGTTACTGTATTAAATGCTGCAGCTTATCTGAATTATTTCTGAATTTCTAAAACTATCTTACTACTTCCCAGCATTTTATTAGCCAAATGTTGTGTGTATGTCACTGATATGTTAGTCTACAAACAATAGCAGGGCTACTTCTAAGCCCCCAAATGTCCCTAACCATTTCTAACTACCTCCCAAAAGACACAGCACTGATAAAATTGCACTGACATTCTTCTAGGGAGGAAAAAAATTCACAGATAGCTCTTTCATAAAGCGACAATTCACCTAAAGCAAATATTTCTCAGAAAAAGGCTGGAATAAACATTTGTTTTACAAATACAATTTGAACTTCTAGTACAGTATTTTTAAACTGTATTTATTTTGTGTTTTTATTTTTAAGTGCACTTTTATAGATTAAAAAAAAAAAAGCAGAATACAACATTTTAAAAGCTGGCCCTTCAGTTCATAAATTTTTTGACATTGCAAAATCTAATTTTGACAAGAGTGGGCAAAATTTGGCGTATTGTTTACATACTTAAAGTATTAGAAAATAATTTTCTGTGCTAACTGATTGGTTGAGGACTGAAAATACTTGGATCCACGACAAAACTGTCTCAATGAGGTAATGAGATACTGAATATTCATGTTTTGTTAACACAGAGACAAAGGTTATGACATTTAACACAGAAATATTACATTAAAATATATTGAGATATAACTACAAATATAAATGAATCTACCAATGGGAAAAACCACCCCCAGGGGAAAAAAAAAAAAATAAAAGCAGCTCACGTGGTTGAAACTGTTCTTTGCTCACACTTGTGGTTATAGTGTTCCACTACTTTCCTCCTCCAGAGTGCTTATCTTCATATCAACCTGGAAAAAAAAAAAAAAAAAGTTAAAAAAATGAAATGAACCCAGACCCAAATAAAATAAAATAAAATAGAGCAATGATATTAAAATATTTAGTTAAAAATAACTTCAGTAACTGGATCAGAAATCTTTCAGTAGATCAATGTGATAGATCATGTTCTCTGTTGTATCTTTCGTTATTTTATATTTTGAGACTCAGTATACAAAACATCTTAGACTGACCTAAAGCACTCATAAAAAAGAAAACCAGCTCAGCATAATGTGTTAAGGTTACCTAATACGTCTCAGTTTCCCAGTATTTATCAATTTTAATAAATAATAATGGAAGTTTTAAGACTCTTGTAGCTGTAGATGGCACAAAGTAAACCCTCACATGGATACAGATTGTAAGAATATATGGAGACTTTTATGTCTCAGTTATTTTCCAAAGTCTATTTGTTATTACAGGCTTGTATTACCTGGGGAAGAGTTTAAAAAGCACTAAAACACTCATGTATTGAATTAAAAAAAAAACCAAAAACACGTGTTTTGTTTTATTTCTTTATTTATTTAAGAATAAACAAACACTGAAGAGCTGAAATCCAGCACATAGTGTTCTTCATTAAAAAACCTCTTCCTTCTGGTTACATAATTAGTTGTAGTATCACTCTTAAATTTAAAAGTAGGAAGAGATAAACTAATCTTCCAGAAGTAGAATCACAGAATCATAGAATCGTTTGGGTTGGAAGGGCTTCAAAGACCATCTAGTTCCAGTCCCTCTGCCATGGACAGGGACACCTTCTGCCAGACCAGGTTGCTCAAAGCCCTGAACACTTCCAGGGAGGGGGCAGCCATAATCTTTTTTGGGGAATTTGTTTCAGTGTCTCACCACCCTCACCATAAAGAATCTCTTTCTTATATCTAATTTAAATCTACCCTATATTAGTTTAAAATTGTTGCCCTCATCCTATTCCTACACTCGCTGATGCAGAGTCCCTCCCCATCTTTCCTGTAGCCCCCTTTAAGTACTGGAAGGCCGCTATAAGGTCTCCCTGGAGCATTCTCTTCTCCAGGCTGAACAACCCCAACTCTCTCAGCCTGTCCTCATAAGGGAGGTGCTCCAGCTCCTGATCATCTTCATGGCCTCCTCTGCACTTGCTCCAACAGGTGCCAGTCCTTCTTACATTGGGACCCCCAAAGCTGAACACAGTACTCCAGGTGGAGTCTCCCGACAGCAGAGTAGAGGGGGAGAATCACCTCCCTCGACCTGCTGGCCACACTTCTCTTGATGCAGCCCAGGATAGAGTCAGCTTTCTGGGCTGCAAGCACACATTGTTGGTTCATAGTCAGTTTTCCATCTATTAATACCCCCAAGTCTTTCTCTGCAGTGCTGCTCTCAATCCACTCATCGCCCAGCCTGTATCTGTGCTTAGGATTGCCCTGACCCATGTGCAGGACCTTACACTTGGCCTTGCTGAACTTCATAACATTTGCACAGTCCCATCTCTCAAGTCTGTCAGGTCTCTCTGGATGGCACATCCCTTCCCTCCAGTGTGTTGACCACACAACACAGTTTGGTGTCACTGGCAAACCTGCTGAGGATGCATTCAATCCCACTGTCTATTTTGCCACCAAAGATGTTCAACAGTACTGGTTCCAGAGATGACCCCTGAGGAACACCACTCCTCACTGCTCTCTATTTGGACATTGAGCCATTGACTGCAACTCTTTGAGTGCAATCATCCAGCCAAATCCTTATCCACTGAGTGCTCCATCCACCAGAATCATGTCTCTCCAATTTAGAGACAAGGATGTCATTGCACAGGTCCAGGTAGATGATGTTAGCTGCTCTTCCCTTGTCCACCAACACTGTCATCCTGTCATAGAAGGCCACCAAATTGGTCAGGTAAAACTTCCTATTCATGAAGCCATGTTGGCTGTCACCAGTCATTTCCTTGTTTTTCATGTGCCCTTGCATAGTTTCCACAGGATATGCTCCATGATCTTGCTGGGCACAGAGGTGACACTGACTGGCCTGTAGTTCCCCAGGTTTTACTTTTTTTCCTAATTTTTATAAATGGGGCTAAGTTTCCCCTCATTCAGTCAGTGGGAACTTCACAGGACTACCATGACTTCTCAAATATGATGAATAGTGACTTAGCTACTTCATTTGCCAGTTTCCTCAGGACCTGTAGATGCATCCCATCAGGTCCTATGAACTTGGGCACCTTCAGGTTCCTTAGATGCCTCAAACCTGATCTCCTACAGTGGGCAGCTCCTCACTGTCCAGTCCACACCCTTGCCTTCTGCATCTTGGGCAATATGGCTAGAGCACCTACCAGTGAAGATAAGCAAAAAAGTCATTGAGTACCTCAGTCTTCTCCATATCCTGGGTAATCAGGTCTCCTGTTTCCTCTAGAGAAGGCCCACATTTTCCCTAATCTTCCTTTTATCCCTGAAGTACCTATAGAAGCTTTTCTTGTTGTCCTTGACATCCCTAGCCAGATTTAATTCTATCATGGCTTTGACCTTCCTAACCTGATCCCTGGCTGTTCAGTTTCTCTCTATTCCTCCCAGGCTAACTATCTTTGCTTCCACCCTCTATAGGCCTCCTTTTTGTGTTTGTGTTTGTCCAGGAGCTCCTTGTTCATCCATGCAGGACTCCTGGTGTTCTTACCTGACTTCCTCTTTGTTGGGATGCATCATTCCTGGGCTGGGGGTGGGGGTGTGATCCTTCAATATTAACCAGCTTTCTTTGGCCTCTGTTCTTTCCAGGACTTTACCCCATGCTACTCTGCCAAGCAGATCCCTGAAGAGGCCAAAATCTGCTCTCCTGAAGTCCAGGGTAATGAGCTTGCTGTGTGCCCTCCTTGCCCCCCTAGGGATCTTGAACTCCACCATTTCATGGTCCCTGCAGTCAAGGCTGCCCTTGAGCTTCACATTCCACACCAGCCCCTCCTTGTTGGTAAAAACAAGGTCCAGTATAGCACCTTTTCTCATTGGCTCCTCTATCACTTGGAGAAGGAAGTTATCATCAGTACTCTCCAGGAACCTCTGGGGTTTCTTATGCCCTGTAGTGTTGTCCCTCCAACAGGTATTGGGGTGGTTGAAATCTCCCATGAGGACCAGGGCTTGTGAACATGTGGATGCTCCTATCTGTCTATTGAGAGCCTCAGCTGCTCTGTCTACCTGGTCAGGTGGTCTGTAGCAGACCCCACTGTAACGTCACTTGTCCCTGCCCTCCCTTTAATCCTGATTCGTAAGATCTCAGTCGGCAACTCATCCATCCCCAGGCAAAGCTCCATGAACTCAAGCTGGTTACTGAAATACAGAGTGAAACCCCCACCTCATCTGCCCTGCCTGTCCTTCCTAAAGAGCCTGTATCCTTCCATGACAACACTCCAGTCACAGGAGTCCCTAAAAATCAGGGACAAGAAGAAATAAGATAAATTCTGGATTCATTCCCCATTTGTTGGCAGTGGAGTAGAATCGAACATAAATTATTGGGCAAGGGGAAAAAGCAGAGGAAACACAGACTATGAATTATGGTTCTTTACTGAGGATAATCCTAGTCAAGACTGTGCGAGAACTATGTTCCCTGATCTTGGGCCAGTATCTAAGCAAAAAGAGCTATTCATAAAGTAAAGAATAGTTTAAAAATTGAGATACATCTTGGAAGCATGGGATAGAAAGGATATAGCCTGGAAGCATAGGATTGCAAGTAAGTCAATTTGTACAACTATATCATGCTTTCTCTAAAAAGAAGACAGAAACTCCCCCCATCTTCTTCTCGACATACCCCATCCTGAAGACCGACAGCATTTTCACAAAGGTATATTCTTACTAAAAGCAGATGCTTTATACTGTTCTCTATATGTTTTACTACAGAAAATCCAATATAGAGCGAAGCCTCAGAAATTAAGTGGTCAAATTATATTTATATATATATATATATATATATATAAAAAAATATGTATACACACTATATATTATATACATTATATATATAATATATATACTATATATTATATATAGTTGAAAAAGGTGAAATGAAACAGTCAAAGCAGAAACATTAATTGTTAATAATTAGAGCTAATGTGTGAGAGATCTTTGTTTTGGGTAATGTCTAGTTTAGAAATCATAACTTTTCACATAGAAGGATAGATGTGTCTTCAAATACATTTTACTCGACAATTACAACACTGTTTCACCTAGCTAATGCCATTTGTATAATCAGACTTAGACTGTGAAAGGGTATCTTCCTCTTCTGTATAGCTTATAAGAACCGTAGATCTGATACTCTAGCACTGAGTATGATTTATTTGTTACTCTACTGATGGTTTTTTACTATGGTATGTAGTTCAGCAGCTTCCTATTTCAGTAACTTTGTAAGTGTGAATATCACATATATTATTTGGTTTTATTGTTTTTTCTACAATCTCTTTCACAAACATTGCAATTTCAGACATTTTCTCAAAATCAGTTCCCTCTAAAGAAAAGCTTCAGTGTAGAAACATCTCCCAGTTCTTTCAATATAAACACCTATCCGAAGTATCTGGCATCATATTTTCCTAGTGGACTAATAGACATAGTACCAGAAAGAATTTCCCCCAGTCCTCAGGTATGGGCAACCATGTTACACAGTCTATCTAAATATTAACTTATATGTCTCCAGACAAATGGAACTAATGGTAATACTGTTCCAGATCCATGCTTTTATCATATTAGATATCTAATTTCCAGTTTACATGTGTCTGAGGCCAATTAATAATAATTTGTTCCTGGATACACTTACTACAAGTCTTACAAATAGAAAAAGATCTAAATCTCTTTTCCTAATATGTGACTGGAATATAACAGACTGAGAGAAGAGCCATGGTCAGAAAATAATTAAATAAAAGCAAAAAAAAAAGATTCAGAGACAGAAAGGGCAGCAGAGTCAAAAGACAGTAGTAGTATAGACTGCAGTAACTTAAAAGGATATGGAATCGTTCCAGAAATATGTGTAGTAGTATAGTTCAGATTTTACTCATGAGGTAACACATATTTTTTAGTATCTTAAGTGAAAGAAAGTATATAACTGGCACTACAAGAATTTTCTTTTTCTTCTTTTTGGAGGAAAAAAAACCCAAAACATAGCGGCACAGATCCTCAATAGCAAATCATATTTCAGATTTTTTCTATAAAGATATAAGGACATGACTGGTTAAGAACTAAGATGACTGCTTATGAACAAGGACCAAACACAGACACAATATTCTTCTGACTATGGTTACAACTATTAAAACCACTTTTTTAAACATACTGGTGACACTGGTGACATTCAGCTCAAGTCTTTAAACTGTCAGTCCTGGATTCTAGAAGGGATTATCAAGCTCACATTATATGTGCACCCTCACTTTCCCTTAGCAATACTGAAAACAGACTACTGCTGAGGTTAACATCTGGTCTGAGCAAATAAAGAAATTTTCATAGTGAAAATCACATTTTTGCTAAGTAATTTAGGTGCCTTCCCAGCTGAGAAGTCAGAAATATCTTACCATTGAGCAATATGACAAAAGGACTGAGGAAATGATAAGCATTTC
Organism: Athene cunicularia; assembly: GCF_003259725.1. Classification (NCBI taxonomy): domain Eukaryota; kingdom Metazoa; phylum Chordata; class Aves; order Strigiformes; family Strigidae; genus Athene; species Athene cunicularia. Next base: position 4,022,748 of record NW_020799144.1, on the reverse strand, counting down.
AGTCAGAAGCCAAAATTTGAAATTTTGACGATTTTATTTTCTATGCTGTGATACAAGCATATCCTATTGTAACTGGAAATATTGAGAGGCAATCTGTTATCTTACTAAACAACACCTATTCATTTTAAAGGGACTATTTATACACAAACATAGTTTCTCAGTGTAATCAAGGAACGTTGAGGCTTGATTTTAATTGTGTGCCACAGAGAAAATGAGATCGCACCTGCAGAAACAGGAGCTATCACAGTAGATCTACTATTAAGCTATTAACCAGTTAACAGACCTGCATACATCTGCAGCCTGACATCCCCAGTGTTACCAACAGCTGAAAATAAATGTCTCCATTGATTTGTCAAAATGTATGCATTAAATGGAGTACTCTTTCACCCAACAGAAAAGATCACACTGATTACATTAAATATAGATGACACACTTTCTAAAAGGATGCTGTGCACATGTATACGTTTCAGTTGAAAGGACGAGATGCTGTCTCTACCTGCAACTGAAATGCAGAACCAAGTCTTGACTTGAATAAGATGCAAACAAGGTCCTAAGGGCAGTGGGCTGGAAAACTGACTGTTTTATTAAATTGAACACATACAGGCACCCACTGAATTTTAAATAGAATAATCAGATGGCTTGTAGGTGCTGGATATAATAAACCATGATTTGTCTGAGTACAAATGAAGCATCGACCTAATGTTTGAGAATAGTCAAATAAGCAAGATATCCTAAAGGCAGTAAAGCAGTTTTTTACTCTTTACCATCAACTGTATTTTTTATTATTTCTCAAATCAGAAAACAATGTCTTCTTACTTGTGATTTCTTCTCCTAAAAAGCCAGTTTGCTATTTGATATGACAATAATCTCCTTAGAAACAAGAAAGGTTCAAGAAAATTGTCTGTAGGGTTAATGCATCAGTTCTTGGGATTTCTGTTTCTGGAGAGGGGAAAAGTATCTCTGGAGTGTGGTAAAGGTATCTCTGAAAAAATAGATCCTTTTTTGATCGTCCCTTTGAAAAGGACACGTTACTAGATCTTTAGACAGCTAGATACATTTAATAAAAAGTGTTTTCCTTTGAATTAAGATTGTTTCTCCTTGAAACCTTTATCACTCTAATAGATTACGTTCTAACACCATAAGGATGCTTCTGAAACTCACATCTGCAAGGCAACAGACTATTTGTTAATAAAGTGCTTTTTTTTGTGTTCTACAGGCATTTTGAGAAGAGCTTTTGAATAAAACTAAATGAGTTCAAATATAAATAACGAAATGAAGAACCGGAAAAATTGCAGCAAGCACTCAAGAAGATATTGGTGTGACAGCTAGACAAGATACAGCATGAATCTCTGTAATTGAAATCTTGTATTAAGTAAAAGATCTAACAAAAAATGTTACATTATGGAGCTTGCGCACTCATGAAAAGTGGTATTAAACCTCAATTATAAACTGTTACTGTTGTTGACACTGGGTTTGGGATACTGGGAGAAGAAAAAAAATACACCTAGAACTGTCCCTAGTAACGGCAAAATGCAAGCAACCATGTTAAATCTGCCCTTTGTAGTTTGATCACTGTTAGAGGTAAAAGTTCAGTTGTATTCTACATATGTTCCATCTTTGATTTCACAAAATGTTAGCTCAGAGCTTACTTCAGCCCTCTTATAATTTCAGACCTTCTCCTTTCTGCTCATAATGGGGCTACCTCCCACCTACACTCCTCATTTACTAAGAAGTGCATTATTTTTTCCTAAGAGATGGCATTTTTACTTAGGAATATGCTAAGGGAAAGAGTAAATGCTGCAAAATTCTCTTTGAGTCTTTGCCATGGTGAAATGTGGGGTTCTCACTGGAGGCAGTCATGAGCAGATATTTTTCTGTCCTTGAGGAAAAGGTAGATGGGACAGATGCAGAAATTTCTACTTATTCACAGCTCATACTGCCAAATAGTTCACTGCACAAACTTACCTCACCTCACATTTACGATTTGTATTTTTTGTGTTTGTTTCTCTGATATTTACTACAATAACTGTGAAAGATATCAGAGCATTTTTGAAAAACCTCTTCCTCAGGGATGCCTTAGACTTCAACCAGTTTAAGCTGTGCATCAATGATTTTCTGAGCAAGCTACTTAGTTTGTATTTGTTGCTGCAGTCAGTGCCTACATTTCATGTACAGATAAATATGATAAATTAATCACATTCAACAAAAAAACCCTAAAGATTATTTCAGATAAAGCTGTCATCTTAGATTACTAATTATTTTAATAATTACAGTATTGAGAATACTACTGTAAGGAACTGAAGGAAATAATGCCCCAAATATTCATCAACACAGAAAACCTCAAAGACAAATTGTGGCCTTTGTGATTAGTCTAAGGAATGAATTATCTGTCTAGGTAATCACTGGGTGTATCAAAGGGTGCATGGTTCTGCTCCCTTGCAGTTATATAACCAAATTCCTTAGATAAGCCTTGAAAGGAGGAGATGTAGACTGATATGACTGATATGAACCCATATGGAAGGGCTAAGGCCTACAATTTAATTTACAACTATAACAGGCCTCAAAGAAGAGCTAAAAGAGTGGTAATAAGGATAAACAACCAATACCAGATGGAGCTAATGACTAATTGGCCAAGAAACAAAAAATAAGGAAAAAGTAAAGGTGGTAGGGGGAGACCGCTGACTCAATTGGACAAGAGGTGGTGCACCCCATTTCCCCTTCCAGCACATGCACAGAACCCATGCTCCACCTTTTGCCCATATCTCATGGAAATGAGTTCATGGAATACCTGCCTCTCTTTGTATAGTATGCTAATCAGTCGATAAGGTGAATTTAAAAAGGCAACAGAAAACTTTCTGTTTGTGCACCCACCATGCAAAATTATCAGACCTGAGATAATGCTGGATCCAGGGGTGGTGATCTGGATTTCTTTGACTCTCTTCCTCTCCTTTCTTTTTCTTTTATTTCCTTTCTTTTCTTTCTTATAGATTTATAAGAGACTACATTTCTTATTATCCTTGTCCAAGTTTAAATTGCTTTCTACCGCAAGTAAACCATTTTAACTGGTCATTTGGCATCATTTCACCTTAATTTAACCCAAGGGATCACAGAACTGTTGTGATTCTCTGGGCTTCCAGTCTGGGTCGTGACAACTACATTGATCTGTTACATCAGGTACTACAGACTAAAAATTGCCTTTCAAGAATGGATTAGTTTAGCCCCCTCCACTACTACTATGAAGTGTGCTCAAGTCTATCTTAATGTACAACCATTCATCAGTTCTTTTCTTGACTCTAACACCTTGTACTCTCCTACCATGTTAGTCAAGCTCAAAATCCAACTTTCGTCTACTCTGAGTGCTCAGGATTGTGCTTCTTTATCCTTCTGTACCATGTTTATCTTCTTATCATATATGTCAGATTTTGTCTTCAGGACTCTATCAAAGACACCATCCTGAACATAACATTTTTTCTTCTTCGTCCCACTGAAGACCTTCACCCTTCTTCCAGTGTTGGCATTTTCTCATTTTATCAACTAAACAATAGCATATCTGGAAGGAAAAGCAGAATGGTATCCTGGAGAGTACTTACAGTTAAACTGTTGGTAACTAATGAATAGGGAATGTATGATTTTGAGATTTTTGGCTCTCCACTATCAAAACATAAGCAGAAGTGTGACTGGTTAGTAAAAATTGGTTATCTTAATAGTTTTTGAGATTAATATATCCTGTTAATGACAAGACAACATAAACATCCAAGCTCACCACCAAATACACAACTTCATATACCAGTACTTGAACTCCCTGAATGAAAAGCTCACTCTGCTGGCAATTTCAGCCCCTCATGTCTACAGGGTATGTTGTTTTTGTTTCCAGCCTTTTGACAACTTGCCAATGGCACACCAACAGTTACTCAATAATAAATAAAAACTACTATCAATTCTTTGAGTAAAGGAAGGAATTTATGGGACCTTCCAGGTTCATCTGAGCTAGTATTTCTGGTCACCTGGATCTCCATGACTGAGGAGCACCCAGTCAACAGTTCTGACACTGTACACACAGCTGCTCTAGGATATAAATTTTGTAAATGTAGTCATAGTGTTTAATAAAGTGTAGGACAAATCATTAGTACTAAGTGCTAATGAATTAATCTAGGAATGTTTTGATTTAAAATTTAAAAACTGAGCAGATTTAACAGTATCCTGATAATTATGCAGTGTTGTTGACATTTTATCAGTATCAGATAGAGAAATCTCTATTTTCTTAACATATATAAACCCATGGACATACATGATTAATCAGTTGCAATGCAGACCCTGTTCAACACCAAATTTCAGACAACACAGAAGTATCACATGTAGAAGTAAATACAATTTGCCTTGTCTAGGAGATCCCACCACACTCACCATCAGATAGAGAATAAACCTTTGATTAATACATATAAGCCTGTTCCTAGGCTGCCTATGTAAAGCACACAGGATTTTCTTTCTTTTAGTCCATACCTACTTTTTATTTAGAAAGTAGAAACATAATTGAACTCTTCCTTGTTCTCAGATTTTAAGGTGTTGAAAAACTGTGTTTCCAGTCTAAAATATTATTTCTTTTTAAGGTAAACTTCTTAAGAAAAAACTTGAGTAATTTTAATCCATAGATTAAAACATTTTTATTGCTAGAACTTTAAAAAAGTAATTCACTAATAATAACAAAACTTTTCATCTTTGATATTTTTCTTACCAAATATGAAATTTTTGTGCAGGTATCTTAACCAGTAGCCTAGTGATTATTCTTTTGTCTGTTATATAGGAGTTCTTGTTTTCAATGATGCAATAATCTTACTAGCAAATACCAAATACAGGTTTCTTCACAGTTTTACAGCTCTAGATTGAACTTATTGTGCATTAAATACTCATTCAGTCAGGCTACATTTTTACTGTAGGTCTTACTTTTGCAAGTTTTCACCTCAGCTCAGTTCCATTCTGTTCTTCATTTGCCTAAAATTTGTCTAATAAACAGTTACAAATGTTTCTGTATAATACCTTTCTGCTATATTTATATTTATATTGTATGTTAAATATAATTACTTAGATATAATTATTAATGTTTATATTTGCAATATTTTTGTAACCAATATTTTTATACACTGAGAGTAGACAGCAATTAAGAAATGCTAAACTCTTAAGAAAATGTACACAAGATAGGGAGAAACAGTAATCATGAAAGATTTAGAAAATATGACCTACAGATAAGGGCTGTGATAAGTAAATCAGTTTCTTAACAAGAGAGAGATGACTGAGGTAGTACATAACTTGACATGAAGAGGCCAATGATTAACTGTTTTCAAGTTCCACTGCAAACCAGGTGAGAAATGTTGATACAACATGCAGAAAAAAATCTTTGGGCAGTTAAGTAAAGATTATATTTGAGATGTAGAGGACTTCTATCTTGAACAAATTTAGCAGCTTGGACACAAATCTGTCAGGAATGACCTGGATATAATGAAGTCTGCTTCATGATCTTGGACACATGCATCTATCCACTTCGTGTTTCTTAGTAATAAAAATCTACCTGAGAAACTAAATATAGCTTCAGTGACCACAGAGTCTGTGAGACCAAAATTGAAGTTTATGATTACATTACACCTGAATATGCATGAAGCTTGCTTTTTACAAAAACAGATTTTTGAAGCTCTATAGTAACAAAATCTTTGAATTTATTCTCCAAAAATCTGGCTGTCGTGCATGTCCACATACATTAGAAAGAACCAGCAAAATTCAGCAGTGGCCTTTCAAGTAAAACAAGCAATTATTAGAAAGTAAATTTGGGAAAACAAATGTGTGCCAATGCTTTAACTGAGAAGGTTCATGCATGACAAAGTTTTTTTGGTATTATTGAATTAGTGAGTCATGCTTTTTTTTTTTTTTTTTTTTTTTTTCCCCACTTGAAGACACTTGGGACTTCCTCAGTTCAGGGACCTGAAACTAACTCACTTGAATTACTGAGATCCTGATTTATGCTGAGTTCAGCAGCCTAAAATTTGCATGCTTAAAAACTAGCTTTATCCAAGTGAAATCACATTGCTCCAGGTAAGGCTCAGTAGTATTGAAGATTTATTCCCCAACCTCTCAGGAAGGTGCACAGACAGGGATTTCATAATGCCTACAAGAGGTAAGTGCCAGAAAATCCCAAGGCTCAGATTTAGAATTCAAGCTTTGCTAAACTGCCTAGAGATTCTCCTTTGCAACCATACAGTCTAGATTTGGGGGGTTTACCTTACATAGATACCTACTGATATATTACATGAGAACACAATATTTGTGCTCTGAAGAGAGAAAAAAAAATAGAGGAAAGAGATTTCATTTGCCATTTTAAATACCTCTCATTTCTCATTTTTAATCAGTTTATAGAATTCTCTTCCAGATGAAGGTCCTATGTTGCATCAAAAGCTTGAGTCCTTCAGATTGTATTCTTCAAATCCTAGCAAAAACCTACAACTGAGAAGTAACAAACTTCAGAATCCAGCACTGAAGGGCATTTTAGATAAGCACTCAGTGAGCACAATAAATTACAGACCCTGCAGCAAGAGTTTATAGTCTGTAGACTACCTCAAACGTTAAGCGCTATCACCTCCTACAGTCAGAATATTACATCATGTAAGTTTTGACCAAATAGTTTAGTGCATCCACACAGTTGCTAAATACTCTAATTTTCAGATTTTTGATTAAATTATTTTGTTTTATTTTCCTTACCACAAGACTTTCAATACTAAATCAGTTTTCATCTGTCAGAATACTTGAATTTCAAAAAAGTAGCACTGAAATCAAGTATCACTACTGCAGGAGGAACATTTTCATTTGCAGTCCAAACAGCTGAGTACTGAAACTTTAGTCAAAAAATGTGGACTATTCAACAGTTCTAATTTACTGATAGACAGTCTTAAGTGTGACAAACTGAAATCCAGAGCTATTGCTGACAATCTGCTTTTCTGGAGTCTGGATTCTAGGTTGCTTTTAAAGTAGACAAAATATAATTTAAAAGTAAAAATTAATTAAACAAGTAACTCCCACACTACAAAAGTTTATTATTCTATACAATACAACACAACAATAAAAACAGCAGTAAAAAGCCCATAATGCACAACTATAGCTTTTTAGTGCCATAAAAATGTACTTTCAAGACAGTAGCACATTATAGTTTAAGTGAAGCTCTTCATTAGATAGTAAGAGAAAATGAGGCATGAAAGGAAGATAGAAAAGCCTTCTTAATAGTTTCTGTGCAGATAATGTAGGCCAAAGACAATCAATAGTTATGCCTCATTTATTTTATGTTTTTGAACACTTAAAGTCAAAATGTTAGTATTTGCTGTACTGCATCAGTAATGACAAAACAGACTTGCATATTTTAATGTAATTTATATGAATTCATATTCAAATGGCATGTGGTTATTGTTGGCTAATATTAAAGTTTAACACCTACTATATTAGTCTGGATTAATTAAAAATCACGTTGGCCTACTAATTTGGTTAGTCATTAAAATGACCCAAACAATCTATCCAAATGTTCAGAAACCCATTATAAAAACACACAAAATGTATGTCAGTAGCTTAAGCATCACAATAAATACCCTAATAAATCAAACTAATCTTGTACAGTCTGTGAAGTTAATCCCAACTGAAAATTGAGACTAAAAACATATGTTTTTTTAACAATTATTTTTGAAGTGTTTAAATATGATTTTGTGTGACAGTCATACCACCATGTTTCAAATCCTTATTGCCTCAACCAGATCTATTTTCTTAATATCAGTAATGAAACAAACTATTAATGTGTATGAGAACAGAATAGAGAGAGCCAATGAAAAATATGAAAGACTTTTAAGGAAAAAATGTGCTAGAAAAAAACCCAGCATTTCATCATGTTAATTTAAAAACACAGTGGAGCAATTTTATCATATTCAAAATCTGCAGCAAGGGCCAAGATAGAAACTGGTTAGTCCTTCTAAGTAAAATTTCTAGCTAATAATAACAGCCTAACTGAAACAGTAAAGCTTTTTCTAAAATTCAAGACAAGTAAGATATAGTTTGGACTTCCACAGACTTCTCCCTGCAAAGTTTCTTTATATATTTAGAAATCTGGGTAAGAGGAAACAAGTCTGATCTAATAAACCTCTACATTAATATTTTTAACTTGCTGGTTTCACTCCTGTAACCTGCTTGGCAGTACTGTTATTTTTATTACTCCCCAAGGAAAACAGTCACTGAATGTATATGCCTCAGTAATCAAACATGAGGATAAGGTTTGACCTCTTGTTTACAATAGGTTTCACTACTGCACAAAAGCCAGATCATGTTACTAATATATTCGCTAATATAGTATTATAGCCCAGTGATTTTCTAAGCTTGTGTAGGAAATGAGTATTGGAAATAATTATTTGAAATTGTGTTTTACTTGTGCTTAACCTTTTTTATGAGCAGTGTTAAATCAACAGAGAAAAGCTGCTACTTCACAGAAAAGCAAATCATGCTTACAGAATACAGTGGCTGCCTTGAGTAACACCACACAGAGAAGTAAATAAAGAGGCCATCTGTAACGTATAAACACCTCCAAGCATGTGCACAGGGGAACAATGAACCACTGGATTGTAAGAACTTTGGATTTATGTATTTCTAGGACTGGTACAATTCTGTTGATCAAACTTCATAATGAAGCTTTTGTCATCTATCTCCCAGAGCAGAGATACAAACTGGTGAAAATACCTGCTTTTCAGACTTTTCCGCACTACTTCCTACCCAGAGTTAAATGTATTAACTTTTAGAATTTTCTCTGATTTGCAATTACATGCAGTAGGACGTAGATTAGACTCTTCCACTTTGGCACACTAGACGCAAAAACCTGAAGTACTTTCTGAATCTGCTCTTACAATCCAATCACACCAAAACTCTGGTAGTACTGAAGCATAAGTCATCGGTGGAGCTGTTGCCACAAATATTTTAATTTAAAGCTTAAAGAATCACAACATTTTGAGAGGTAAAAACTAACGTTTCAATGCTAATTTATTAAAAACCTTGCCATTTCAATAAACTGAAATCTTTTATTTGCCACCGGTGAGATACCCAGTAGTACTTGTCATTAATAGAGTGCTGTGGCTCACATGTTTACAAAGAACAGAGATATTTTTTAAATACAGTATATCAGAATTGCACTTTTTTCTACAACAAAACAGAACTCTGGTTTACGTCTAACTTGAGAATCCTTAACCGTCAGGGCCTCAACACAGAGAAATGGATGCTATAAACCACATTTTTCTACTTCATATAAATTACTGTAGAACTTGTATACATAGGCTCAAACAAAGCACGTAAGTCTGAGTGTGCAGGGTTAAGCAAGATTTATGAGTTGTATCCAATGGCTACTGTAATCTAATGCTGAAATGGAAGAGGAACAGTGTCTTACAAACTACCAGACAGACAAATGAATTTGATACAATTCCAGTAAAAATCTGCTATAGAACTACGAAATCCCCCTCCTTTGCAATCTTTTACATATTGCTGCTTGTCCATTCCTTAATTATGGATCTGAAAGAAATGTTGTGGGCAACAATATCCTTCCTATGACAGGACATGACTGTTATAGACAGAAAGAGAGAGAAAGGAAGAAACACTGAATGAGAGCAAGTCAATAGTACTTGATACATGTATGTTGGTGGTACAACCAAAGGACATAATGAATTTTCCTCGAAAACCCTTTTGTAATGCCAGACAATATTTAGTAGTATAGGCACTCTGCAGAGTACCACAGGATGAAAGTAGCATAGACACAACAAGAAATAATAACCACCAACTTTAAATCTGATATGTTCTTATGCATTTGCAAAGAATTTGTAGCTACTATAACTAATCTGCTTCAATCATAAAACTCTCAATAACTTTTATTAGTGGTAAGGGAAATGGTTTGAAGGAAAAGAGGACCTTTCAAGTAAGGTAGAAATTTAAATAGAATATTCAGATTCCAGTATTCACAGAATCTTTTTTCATTAATTCTCATTAATAAGATTTTCACAAAATGAAAGGAGAGGGTTTTGTGATTTATGACCATTGCAAGGTGAGGACATGAGGTAAAAGATGGAGCAAATCATATCAGGCAGTGTTCAAAAATATTAAAATAATAGTGATTATCACAGTAAAAAAATTTCTTTAGATTGTTAAGTCCCTAACAATTGTGCCAATAAAATCTGTCTTAACATTTTTCACTAAGTAATGCTTTCTAGCCTTTATGTTTATCATTAAATATCAAAGAAATTGGACAAGATGTCAGTTACAATGGATGGCATTTGAGTTCCTGTCTATAGCTCTGGGGTATTCACTTGGCTCCATCCCACTCTTTTGTACTGTCTTTGCACTATGTGGTGAAACAGGATCTCTGTTGTCCCATTTCACTCTTTCCATTATGCAGATAGCTCCCTACATAGACTGGTCTGTGAGTATAAAATATGTACAAATCCCAGAGCAGGCTTTTAACATCTGTCTTTGGAAACAGAGTCCACTTTTTACCAAGTGTCAGCTGAATGTCTTGTCTAATTGTCATAGGTGTCATAGAAAAAAAATTCTCTGTCTGCCTTTGCTTATATGTGGTGTCTGAATACATTCTTTCATCATATTCTTCAATCTAGTCAACTCTGTTACTGAGAAATTATGCAGTTATATTAGCTTCTTGGAAAAGGAAGGGCTTACTTACTAAATAATCTACTGTTTTACATTAGACTGTACACTATTTCAATTCTGTGATTAGCATTGTCTCCTTGTATCATTAAGAGTACCATACCATAGGCAATAAAACTTTAACTTAAATAATACTTTCCTTTGTCTTTAAGTGCTTCTATCAAATACTTTACCATCCTTAAGTAATACAGTTTCTATACCAGTGTAATTTGAAACAAAGACAATATGATCATTTTAATTCCTTCAGTTCAAATCTAGCTTAATTTAAAAGCTAGTGTTTAAGGAAATGGCTAAACAGGTGCTCATACAAAATTGTTCTCCTTCCCCCCTCCTCCTCCACAATTACCATGAAAACTTCAATATGATTAGAATATTTCAATGTTCCTTTATGCAAAACTGATTATCTATAGTCTAGTATAATATGAGTAATTTAAAGAAATAAATTAAAACCTTCACATTCACCTATTCCTCAAAGGAGATTTAAACAAAAGTATCAAGGACCAGATTTTCAGTGAAGATTGAGCAAAATGGAAGGGAGGAGTCTAAACACGGATTATTAACTATTAAAAAGGAACTGACTTTAAATGTCTATGCGTGTTTGCTACTTTTGACTGTTTGTTGAACTGAGACTAGAAAGAATATCAAAGAATACTGTCTTTGCTGCACTATATATAATCTAAAAACATGCATATGTCTTCTGAATCACAACAGGAGAATTGCTGAAGTGTGATACATAAGTTCTCAGCTCACTATTAACCACTTGAAAAAAAGAAGGTTCTAAAAGCCCAGCATCACGCTGAATGTTCTTGAAGTACTTTAGAAGGACAGATGCTTCAGCTTGTCTAGTGTCATTCAATAGCGCTTAAGAAGAGTGGAAAAAATACATTAAGATTCAAGCACAAAGAAATTTGATCAAAAACTAGTATCCATTTTTCTGAACAACAAAAAGTTTGAAGTAGTTATTTTGCTCCAAAAAATAATTAAAGGTGACTTCACAATTTGATGGGGAATCTTAATATAGCAGGTTTTAGACTAAACAGAAAGAGGAAGATGGAAGCAAAAAATGATCAAATACTTATTGAGTAATGCAGTGAAGTGGGGTTTTTTTTTTATAATTTTACAAGTATGATCTGTCTTTATTACAAAGTCTTATATAACTGAGACTGAGATACTTGTTAGTGGAACAGCATATTCTACTTTCAGTTCTTTGAAGTTGAGCATCCTGAACGGACCCAAAGAAAAATACAGCTACAATGAATTGCACCAAAATGGTGGTAAATTACAATTTTTTTTTTTTTTTTTTTTTTTTTTTTTTTTTTTTTTTTTTATTTATTTTGTCTTTTCTTGGACAGCAGTTATAAGATTCCATTAAAGCACAAGAGGCAGCAGCACTAATAGCATCTATAAATAGTTTTTTTTGAGCTTTGCATTTAATTTTAAGAAAATGAAAGCTTTTTATTATGGATAATAAGTTCTCTCATGGCTGAAGGGGAAAAATATACAAATAAGCCAATGAAAATGGGTTGGACTCTTCGGGTAGAAAATACTGCTTTAGATAAAGTGACACACATAATTCTTTTGAAAGGAATCCTATTTATCTATTTCCCCAAATCTTTTCTTCATCTAGCATCTAAGACACAAGGAAGTTCATCAAATGTTGAGATAACTTTTTAGAGAACAAAGTACTAATAAGCAGAACTAAGGATGTCGGGCGTCACCCACTCCATGGACTTTTGACTGTGTTTAGAATATTGGTAGTGGTTTTTTGTCTGTATGGCGTTTTGTTTTGTTTTTTTTTTTTTCTTCTGAAGGACAAAAAAATCCTGAGAAACCAACGATAATGAGTTGGATTTTTCAAGCAGGAAATACTACTTTAAAGTGACAGACTATATAAGTAACAGAGTCAAGAATACGACCTTGGAACTTCAAGACCAGATTTAGTTTACCAAACTACAGCTCACAAAATGCCATTACTGCATATGGTACCATATGTTGTCTCAGTATCTTAGCATATAGAATTGGATTGCTGCATGACTTTCTGAATGTTTCTCTAAATGCAAGTTCTTTCTCAGCATACAAAATACAGATGCTGTGATTAAGCATGCAGAAGGAGGTCTCAGTATGAAGCTTGAGTTCAGAGAGAATTATATTGGTCTACTCTTCAACAATGACTTGATTTTAAAATTGCTATATGACAACTTACAGTACCAAGCTCTCCACAATTTGGAATCTCTATTTTTATCTAGCCTATTATCTTTAAGAGTTTAGAGGTTGTTGAGACCATCCGAAGTTGGCCATTTAAAGCAGTGCACATATGTTCAGCTATTATGTTTGTCAATTTGAAACCCATTTTCAGCTGGGGTCTAGAACACAGATTCAGACTCATTTAAACATAAACTTTTATTTTTTCAGTCTGACATCATCAACTGAGCACTTGTACTTTGTATTTTATGTAGTTGAAAGTACAAAAATAAACAAGCAGAAAATTACTTAGTATAGGAATATTTTTGCATCAAAAGAGATTCTGTTTGTTTGTCCTTGTGTTGTAAATAAACTTGAAGCTGTTGCTAAATACTTGAGATTGCTTTCCGGTAAATACTAAGGTTTGATTAAATATAGCAAAAAGGTGTACACCCATTGTTCTTTCATCATATTAGTCTTGGATCAGATTTGCAATATTCATTCGTGTTAAGAGTGGAGACAATCATTAACAGCTTTTCTGCCAGTGAACAATGGGAATGGCTGAACCTGATCAGAGCAAAGATCCATCTGACTGGGGTCAAAGGCAGGTTCTTAAAGAGGAGTATAAGGATGAGGCAAACACATCTGTATAATTACAGTAGCCTTATAGCCTCTCCCAGTTTCTACTAATGCATTGTTCACGAACATCCCATGAAAAGGTAGTCCCTTCAGGTTGAAGAGTCTTGTATGGATTTTTCTTCTAAGTGTTTCCTGAATATATGTAGGTCTGACAGTCATGCTATCCTACAGCAACATACAAACACTTTAAATAAGCTTTTTGTGAAAGAAACATTCACTGCTTATGAAGTGACTTTTGGAAGTATTTATAAAAATAGATATATTCTGGTATTAGTTGGCTATAATAAACATGATTATGCTTCTGCCCAGAAAAACAGGCAGAACGCCAACATGTTTGAAATGTAATACCAAAGATACTACTTCACTAGCTATTTATTCAAAACTTCCTGGAATATATGGATCTCTAATAAGTATGTCCTTTCAGACATTACCAACTAGTTACCATCCTCATTTCTAGGATGAATAGATTTAGTGCAATGTTTTCAAAAGAAATTACAATCACTTTCAGTGAAATTTAGAAAATTATAACTAATTTTTCCCAGTTAAACTCATTACTAATGAAATATATTTGACTTTATACAAGTTTATTGACAGGAAAGATATTGCCTATTTTTCTGATATTTTTTTCTGTACAGTATACTATTACATCAAGATTCATAGTGCCTGTGCTACCATAAGGTAGCAGTATATAACACATATATTTTGCTGAATTTCTATGTAATAGGTAAATATTTTTTTTGTGTGTTTTAATTCACCTTGTCACAATCAACACAAATGTGCCTTTAGAGAGATTGCTAACAGCTTATTTCAAATTATTTGTAGATACCTTTATCCATCTTAAGCTTTCACTGGAAGATAATTTTTCCCAAAAAAGTACAAGGTCAGTAAAAATGGAAGTGCTATAGTTGACATAAATATCCGCATAACTACATTTTTTTGGTTGCAGACTTAGAAACTAACATTTGTTGAAACAATCTTGAAAATAACATATTGTTTATAGCTATGCTTTAGTAGTTGTCTACCAGTGTAACTGAATACCCATACCAGTACTCCCTGCAAGCCTTCCAAACAACATCAGCTATACAAACCTGCCATCAAAGCACTGTAATTTGAATAAAAAGAAAAAAAGACTGTTTTAACACAGTTGTAACTTTACATGTTTCCATATGTTATTTTCAAGGACTGTTGGTTTAAAAAAAACATAAAAACCAAACAAGAAGTCAGATTCAATACACTGAGGTTTTAACACTAAAGATAACATGGCCATCTGATAAAATGTTTATTGGAATTTATATTACATAGAATATTTGTGTTCAAACTTCACTTGGAAAGCTACAAAAAGTTGTGGCCTTACTACAAATCGTATGTCGGAAAAGTATATTCCTGTTATTGCAATGAGAAGATCAGAGATATTGATTAGGACCTGAATAATTTGTTTCTGAGGTACTGCTTGCTTTGGAGAAGAAGCGAAGGAATTATAAATGGGCACAGTGAAAAATAAGGCTGTTCATAATAAGAGTGTTTCAGAATTACAATAGGTTGGGCAGAAAGGCTGTGGAATTACTATCCTTTGAAATTTTTCAAAACTACTGAAGAAAGGCCATCAGCAGTCTGGCCTAACTTCTAAGTTAGCCCTTGTTTGAGAGAGAGTTGGACTACCTACCTGCAGCTATGCTTTACGACACAATTTTTTCTATGCTTTCTCTGAATGCTCCTATTTTGCATCAGTGTTGTGCTTGGAACAGGTGATCTGACAGAAGATAAGACAAGACAGTTACATATGATGCATGTATTCACTTTGTGAGGAAGAAGCCTGCTCTCCCTACAGGCGACAAGGATGATGTGTTGACCAGAACTAACAATGATAATGTAGCTCTATGTAGCACCTTGGGAACTCTCAGAGGCCACTGTCTGTCCTAAAGTACGTCAGCTAAACGATCATATTTGTCTAGCTTCTTTAGTTCTCAACTGTCTATTGTTTGTGAATATCCCCATCACCCTCTGTCATTGTGTTTGGACACTATGTAAACTGAACTCACAGATTCTCCTACTTTTTCTTGTTCTTCCCTCCCTGGAATCATAACGCAGGTATTTTATCCAGCTCTAAAAAAAAAAAAAGCACAGCCACAATCACTGCCCTAATTTCTGTGCTGTCTCACTTGACTTCAGACAGGGATCTTGTCCCACCATGTCATTTCTTCAGGAAACACCACAGGATTCTTTCTTTCTTTTGTAAATCCAGTCATGCTAGTCTCAGTTAAAATGAGTGAATAGTAACAAAAGTGAGTTATCACATTACATATTGTCTCACTATACAATATGCTATTACAGCAATGTAAGGACCAGTACAAAGAAATTTTATAATTTATAATTATCAAATTATGTGATCAGTTCTCAAATTCCTATACATTTGATAATTCACAATTATCAAAAGGACAAAAAAGGTCCTTTTCATCCTATTTTTGAGTTGTCTTTATAAACTGGCAGAGGCAGGAATGTCACAGTACTAATCCTACATTGCTTTCCCCCATACAAACTTTTCACAAAGTTCCCACCATGATTAACCCTGGAGCAGATCTAATTTATATAAGGAAATGGCTCCTACAGCCCTCTGCTCTGCAAATCCTCTAAACCCTCTTGGGATTGTCTAGAAGCTCTTGTTTCTTACTGCAGTACATTTGAGAGTACTCAGTCCAAGAGCATTACAACACAGCCTTAGACTGAAGACTATCAAAATAAACCAAAGAGATATTAAATCAAAAACTTCTCAATCACTTACTTTCATTATATTCATTTTTCCACCAGTGCCTGGCTTTTTTACATTTGTCTTGAGGACTTTCCACTTCCCAAACTGTTAGCTTTTCACACATACCTAAATCTTATCTCTGCTGGCAAGGAAAGCTTCTGTAGAGGAGTCCAGCAAGTTCATACATCAGTTTCTGAGGGAAAAATACATTTGTTGGCAGACCCACTTACGCGAATCAGGGCCTTTAAAGCAGGACAGTGTGGGCATCTGGTCTACGGCACCCCAGCGTGAGGCTGAAGAGGTGGGCCTGTTAGCCATGTGGTTGTAACAAACAGCAGCATGCCCTGCGGGGAGAAAGGCCCAGTCTGGGTTCTCTGAGTTCTGGAATTTTCAGGTTGGGACTGCCACTTTAGGGGGGAAAGAAACAATGTCATAAAATGGCCTTGGAGACTGCACAAGTGTCTTTCCACGTCTCAGCCCTGAGGTATATGTCTAGAGCAAATTTTCACAGCTTAGTAAAGAATCCTTGAAAATTAGTGCTTTTAATGTGAGTGCTAACACAGCTTGTACCATGGGATAGCTTTGTGCAGGGGACATTCATAAAACTCAAAATTAAGAGGCAAAATCTGATAAAAAATGCATGCTGGAGCTCAAAAGGAAATGAAGGGTCTGAACAATGTAACTTGACAGAACTGCTGGAAATTCTTTCTTACTTCGCTCCTTTCAACATTTTTAATTTCCCAAACAAAACACATCATGGTACTGCTATACTCTGCCTGAGGATACAGCTGAGAGAGAGGGAAAATTAGCTTTAATGGAACCTCCTGATTCCGTTCATATTGTTGCCAGGACCAAACCTAACTACAGCATTTCTACTGGCAAGAAAAGAAAAAGAGCCAGGTTCTCTCATCCTTCAGAGGGTGATCAGCCAGCAGAAGGGAAAGTCATCACAAGTCTGAAGTATGACTTTTCCAGTCATGCTATTACCTAAAATTCACTCCCTTTTCTTTCAGTGCTTTAAAAAAAAAAAAAAAAAGGTCTGTGTTCATGTTCTGTAAAATAGAGATACTTTATTTTCTCCAGTGGATACTGCACTGACTGCTTAGTAACAGTAAGGACATGCCTCTATTTTCCTGTTCAGAATCTTCTCTCCTCCCGAAGGGGCACAATCATTTTATATTCTGGTTATAGATCTCCTCTCTCTGTCAATCTTTACTGAAGTGCCTCAATAACTGACCTTATTTTCAGGTGCTGAGCCCCTGGCAGCTCCCTTTAAAGTAAATGAAAGTTGCCAGAGGCTCAGCATTTCAGAAATCAGGGCACTTAAAATTTGTTGCCTATCTCTGGATTTAAAAATCTGTCTTGAGGTTCTCTTTTATTTTTTAACTTTTTTTCTGTAATCCAACATCAAGGGAGAAGTAATGAAAGCAGACCTGACTACAAGAAAGATGGTTTCCAGCTTTGGAATGTCTTTTCTATCTGTTGGAGTTAATTATTAAAAAGACAGTTTCAGGTAAAATAACACCTGTTAATTCAGGTATAATTTTCTAATCTGTCACAGCTACAAGCAAAAATTATGATAATACAGCTCTGAAGGTTTTTCCTTCTGCTCCATCTTGTTAACTTTACATTTTTGACAAATCTAACATCTGATTTTTTTGTAAATCTGACGTTCACTCAGACTTGGCCATGTTTACCTGAAATATTTCTAATTTGACAAGCCTTTCAGTTTGAACCATTCTGAAGCCTGACAAGCCTTCCAGATTTTAAGAGGGCACTGAAGTACTTTCTTAATAGGCTAAAATAAAAACAGAAAGCGATACTTACAGTTGTAATTGCTGTAGCTTGTTACAGACCACAGATATTAGTGAAGCAAGGTCATCTCAAGAAACAGGTACTTGCTTTAAAGCACCTAATACAGCTGTAAAACAAACAAATCAGGAATTACTCTCCTTACACACAGATTGCTTTGATGACATTACTTTTTTTTTACAGCTGTTACTCTCCCATATTTTGGACCTCTGTGCTGCAGCTCAATGATTTATGACAGGTTTTTGGCTCTGGCCTGTGGCAGAACCATGAACTCAAGAGCTGAACAGAGGTAGACATGCTTTTGGGGCCAGAGTTCTTGGGACTGACTCAGTTCCTGCAGATGCTATCTTGTTTGAGAAAAGGCAAATGTTCAGTCGTAAAGGTACCACAACTTTCATTTCTTAATGAAGATACTCCTAGCAGTCTCATATTTTACTCTGCATTTCAAATCAGGTGAATTCCACTCTCCCCATTAAAGAAAATGAAGATATATGCAGTATGATCTGATTAAGAAGATGTCAAATCTGCAAGCCATGGTAGCAGAATAAAACATGATGTAAACCCACCCTATGACTCATTTCAAAATTATCAGAACTCCACTTATGTATGAAAAAAATAAGTTAAACTGAAAGATATGTCAGAAAAAGTTATAATCTACCTCTTCAGCATCTCTGGAATACCTGCAATAATGCAGAAAATATCTCAGATATTTCTGATGGTGGTGAAAGACTGCATAACACTTACAAATTGTGAGGACCACAAACATTTATTTGTCCCTTCTTGTGGACAACTTCTGCCTGCAGATCTTCTACTTAACCTAACTGCATCCTAGAGAGGGTCTTGGAAAATACCACTGCCTCAGAAGTAACACCTTCTCTTGCCCTTTACCATTTAATATTTTTGCTCGGACATTATTTTATTCACAACGTTTTGTGAATAAACCCCTGTAAAGTTACTGATCTAAAAGTAATTTCCAAACAGAGGCATCAATCAGTCTCCATCAAAAGTCATGTCATGAAAATGTTTCAAAAATACTATAGTTTTAAGAATTTTTATTCTTGTTATTCATTCCTCAGTATTAAATCTTTAAGGACATTATTTGTAACATTTCTGCATGATATAAACTAGACAATTTTTTAAATGAAAGCTAAGATTTTGAAATAAATTTTTAGCAGGAAGGTAGAGAATTTAAAAAGAACCCCCAAAAATATAACAAGGGCAATATTTGAAGTAATGCACAGTATAAAAAACCGACATAACTTTGTCTTACATAGGTCTATGCAGTGGGACACAGAAACTGTTTAGAACTGATTAACATGACCATGGATCTTAGAGAAGGAACAGTATGTTTTAGAGATAAGGAAGTATGAAACAGTTAGGAGGTCCTTCTCAGGAATAATTTCCTGAGATTACATGGAGATCATAAAAGTGAACATAAATTTCTACTCAATTTGTCAGAAACAACTGAAACAATTTCAACAAATTGGAGAAAATTACACAAGAGCTAGAGAAAACCTAACCAGATCAAGGAACATCCCTTAACAAATAAATTAGATACTGGTGCTACTCTTTATGTTAAGACAATCTGAGTTTCATACAGTTCAAGAATATACCTATATTTAGGTATGTACATGTAGGTGTCTAAGCTCCTATTATAGACAATTGAGATATGTCAAAACAAAGAGCAGATCTTAGAAACTAGACTGTCAACTAACATTTCTGCTTTCACAGAATCATGAATGGTTGATGTTGGAAGGGATGTCTGGAAGAAATCTGGCCAAACTTCTGCTCAAGCAGGGCTACCTAAAGCCAGTTACCCAGGACCATGTTCCAGATGCCTTACAAATACTGCCAAGGATGGAGACCTAAGCACCATCCTGGGCAACCTGTGCCAGCTCTTGGTCACCCTCACAGTAAAAAAAAGCACTACTTTACGTCCACGGGGAACCTCCTGTTTTTTATTTGTGCCTTTTGTCCTGTCACTGGTCACCATTGCAAGCAACCTGGCTCCATTATATATATATTGATAATACCCCCCTGAGCCTGCTCTTCTCCAGGCTAAACAGTCCTAGTTTGCTCAGCCTTTCCTCACAGAATAAATGCTCCAGTCCTTGCATGATCTTTGTGGCCCTTAATTTGGCTTCATATGTCCATGTGCCTCTTTTACCAAGGAGCTCTGGTACTCCAGGTCTGGCCTCACCAGTGCTGAGTCGTGGGGTAGGATCACATCCCTCAGACCGGCTGGCAACATCCCAGGCCAGGATGCTGTTAGCCTTCTTTGCCACAAGGGCACACTGCTGGCTCACCTTCAACTTGCCGTCCACCAGGGGTCCTTGGTCCTTTTCTGCACAGCTGCTTTACAGCTGAGTGGATTCCAACATATACTAGTGCTTGGGATTGCTCCTCCCCAAGTGCAGGACGTTGCACTTCCCTTTGTTGAACTTCATGAAGTTCCTGTCAGACCATTTCTCCAGCCTGTTGAGGTCTTTCTGGATGGCAGCACAACCCTCTGGTGTATGAGCTACTTCTCCCAGTTTTATGTCATCAGTAAACTTTCTGAGGATACACTGTGTGCTGTCATCCAGATCATTAATGATGTTAAATGGGATTAGATTCACTACTGACCGCTAGGTTACACTACTAGTTACTTGCCTACCACTAGGCATTGTGCAGTTGAACACCACCATCTGAGGCCAAACGTTCATCCAGTTTTCAATCCAACTTACTGTCTGCTCATCCAGCCTCCACATCAATGGCTTCTCTATAAGGATCTTACGGAATACAGTGTCAAAGGCCTTACTGAAGTCCAGATAGACAATATCCACCACTCTCCCCTTGTGTATCAGGCCAGCTATTTTATCATAGAGGCTTATCAAGTTGGTCAAGCATGTCCAAAAGATGGTCAAGTATGACAAAGCTTTACAGTGAGGCAAATCTTTCTCCAGACATCACTAAGTGTCATCTGCATTTCACTGACAATAGTAGATGTTTGGTTCATTTGTAGATCCTACATACAGATGCTTAGCATGCAAGGGCAGGCAACGTTTGTCTTCAGTTGTGTGGAAATGAGGTCCTACTTGGCCTTTGCTGGACCTTTTTTCCTCTTTGAGAAGATACTAAACTCAGGCCCAACCTTGCTCTTTCCACAACCAAGTCCTCGTTTTGGCTGGGATAGAGTTAATTTTTCTTCTTAGTAGCTAGAGTAGTGCTGTGCTTTGGATTCAGTATGGGATTTAGTACGAGAAGAATGCTGATAACACACTGATGTTTTCAGCTGTTTCTAAGAGATCAAGGACTCTCCAAGTCCCCATGTCCTGCCCATGCACAACTGTACAGGAAGCTGGGAGGAAGCACGGTCAGAACACCGGACCCAAACTGGCCAGTGGTATATTCCATGTCATGTAACATCATGCTCAGTATATAGAGGGTCAGCCAGGAAGAAGGGGGTTCTCTCTCGCTTCCAGGATTGTGATTTGGATGTTGGTATTTTGGAGTCACTAGTCAGGAATGGGCTGGGTGTCA
Source organism: Athene cunicularia (assembly GCF_003259725.1). NCBI lineage: Eukaryota > Metazoa > Chordata > Aves > Strigiformes > Strigidae > Athene > Athene cunicularia. Next base: position 4,001,135 of record NW_020799144.1, on the reverse strand, counting down.
GTTGGCAGGTGGTGAGCAACCAAATTGTGCATTACCTGTTTGTACTTTCTATTATCATTATTGGTTTATTTTATTACAATTATTAAACTGCTTTTATCTCAACCTATGAGTGTCCCTTTACCCCTACAATTCTTTCCCCAATCCCCCAGGAAGGGGAGGGTGAATGAGCGGCTGTGTAGTGTTTGGCGGCCGGCCAGGTTTAAACCATGACACCAAGGAACAGTGGCTTTCCCAGAAAGGTCTGCTACGTTTCGTCTGGTGGCAGCACTGTCTGGTGGCAGCCATATAACCTTCCCACTGACCTCCCTATCTTGTCCCTTTGAGGTACACTTCTGATGAGCTGAGGGGAGGGAGCAGGTAGGATGAAGAGGGCTGACTGTCTCAGCCAGAGCACTGGGTTCATGGTGCAGCCAATATAAGACAGCAATGGTGTGGCGACCTTTCTTCTTCCCAGTTACAAGTAGTGCTGATACCCCTCTCCAACCTCTTTATGGTGGGAGATAAATCCTTCAGCTTTTGCTAGTCAGAGCAATGGAATAACTGTTTGCTTCCTTTCACCTGTAAAAGGTGGCAAGTCAAATAGAAACTTGTGAGCTGAATCAAGAGCAGGGGCTGTCAGCTACCACATGATAAACAATGAAGACAGCCTGCATTTCCTAAAAAGTGAATTTGACTGCATGAATTAATGCAAACAGCTCACCACAGATGGTTCCTTATTGACATGTTCTAGACGAAATCAGTTAGCACTACTTAAAAGCAAACACAAAACCCAAGAGAATTACATCCATTCGATTTTGCACCATAACTTAAGGTTCTACAGACGTTCAGGAGCACCCAGACTCTATAAATCTATTTTTAAAAGTGTAATGTAACAAACACATGAGGTTCAATGCAAAATTCAGAACTATCTGAATAGTATTCTGAAGTCTGGATAAGGTGAGTTACCTGAATGGGAAGAACCATAAGAAATATTCTAGCGATTAGAGTAAGTTTTGGTTTATGCTGTGATTCTGGCTGCATAGCAGCAATGATAACAGAGACTGGGTAGTTTGGGGTTATGAATTCAGTGCTAAGTATCAGGATAATTAACGCATCTTGAAAATATTACTGAACTACTTGACTACTGAAAAAGAGGTGACAAGGAATTGTGCTGGCCTCAGCACTTAACGTCCACTCTGACTTAGGAATTCGCTGTGTTACATTTATGAAGGTTGGCATTTTTGATCTGCACAATGCAAATAAATCAACTAAAGATACAGATTTGGAAATTTTCATTGTGCTTATAGTTTGTCAACCAATCTATTACAGTTTGCAAGTAGATGAGTGAAACTTCAGGTATGCAACAATTAGCCAAATTTCTTTCTTCAATGAATCATAGAATCATAGACTGGTTTGGAAGAGACCTTAAAGATCATCTAGTTCCAATCCTCCTGCCATGAGCAGGGACGCCTTCCACTAGATCAGGCTGTTGAAAGCCTCATCCAACCTGACCTTAAACATTTCTAGTGAGGAGACATCATTTGAAACAAGAAGTAGGCCTTCTAACTGAAGATAAAAGGGTTTGGGTTTTACTACAAAAACACAAAGATTTCACATTTTTTTATAGAATAATTATCAAAGAAAAATATCACAAGATCCTAAAATTCATGGTGATTCTTCCACTAGAAATGATATTTTAGTGGTACTGTCTTGCAACTGACCTCACTATTTATTGCAGGCAGGCATTTTTTCCCTCTTTTCATTGCACAGTCTTATTTCTGTTCTCAGTAGTTTTGCTGCAAACTTTATATTTTGATTACTAACAAAAAAACTCATCATAAGATTATGGATTTGGAACATGTTACTGACAGTTATCAAGTTACTTGCTCTTCATTATTTTATGTGGAAATCCACTTGATTTCACTGGGAACTGTAATTGACAGATTAATTAAATTATCAGAACTCTGATCTCTCTTTTATTCACATAGCAATATAAAATCGTATAGATCCACATTCGACAAAAGAATTAAGATATCTGAAGATCTGTCCATCTCAGCTTTCAGAGACTGACTACCTTATTTGAGTTAAGCATTATTTGAAATGGCAGCACAGGAAATCCATATGCTTCCTGTTAAGTTGTTAGTTTTTCAGCCTTAACTCAGAAAGAATGGAGTCTGCCTAACCATAAATCTTGATGGAGTTTCAGTTTCCCATTTCAGTTGGACAATTTATTCAATCTCTACATTCTAGTGATCTATGTCACTGTATTTCAGTGTTCAAATCTCTTGAGACTTTAGGTAAAAAAAAATCCCAAAATCAAAAATAACCCCCTAACATTCCTGTTAAGTAAACATCTCTCAAGAAAAAAACCTAATATGATGTTTACAGTGGATATGAATAAGTCATGGTGAAGCTATAGGCTATGTCTTAATTTATTTTAAATGTTTTTTCTTTTCTTTTACTGTGTTGTGATGACCTAATTTTTCATGGAAGAAAAAGACAAAAACCAAAATCAATTAGATGATAACTCTTTGATGTTTCTTCCCAAAGGAGAAGCAAAAGCTCTCAGGCATTATTTTAGGAGCAGGCATGGTCTAATGCTGGGGGAAATCATTCATTATAAAAATACATAGAAGGGGGAAAGTTTTGCAGAATAGAAAGAGGATTAGAAAACAGTGATGGAAGATGAATCAAAATAACAGTAAAAATACTAACAGTAGTGGAAATCTGAGATAGTATCTGAGAACAAATTTTCTAGTCAGATTTTATAGTAGTTTCTTCCAGTTTTGCTATTTAACAAACCTCTCCCTGGCTGACTGGATTCTATCGCTCTCTCCTCTACATATGACAACAGTCCCTCTGGCCATTCTAGCAGCAAAATAAGAGCACAAAACCCAAGTAACTTATATTTCATACTATATGGATCTGCTAAATCACTGTTCAGTTTTCACTACCAATTACTGTAATACACATAAAAGACAGATATGAAGGGATTCTGCATAATTAACAAGCATGGGTGCCTTGATTCAAAAAAAGGCTAGGCATAGCAGCTATCTTTTTAATAGCTTTTCCATAGGTTCTAGGGAAGAAAACCTCACGCGTTTCTTCATCCTGATAGGATTCACACCTTTGTTTCAGATACATTTTCTCCTGAGGGGAACATCCTAATGATAGGACACGCTACGAAATAGCCTGAGAATTAAAAACTTGTGTACTTGGCTCTCTAACCTCCCTTTTGTTTAAGATGTTACAGTCTATGTCTTAAAGAACTCCCACAGCATATCTCTGGCAGGAAGGAAAAAAAAAAAGTATGAACAGGACTGTATTCAGCTCTGAGTTTTACCAATACAGGATGGACCCTTTGTGCTATCCATTCTTGCCCTCTGCATCATTCCCTGTTTTACACTGAAGAGGCATGAAAAAAACAGTATGGTGTGGGTGGGACAGTAGATTATTTTAAAACAGATTTACTGGTTTGCAAAAAGGCATATAACACTTTGCACAAAAAAACTATGTCTTCATCTTCTGCAGAACACTTATCTGATAGACTCACAAAATGCATGGAAATTAGATGGATAATTTGCAGATAACCAAGTCCAGCACTGGGAAACTTTCACTATGAGCAGTCAGATAAAATCACCTGTCAGAATCACAGTTTGCTAAATTATGGGGAATGACTCATACCAATAAAACTCTTCTACAGTATTATGTCTATACCCTCAGCTTGGCTAATTTAATAATGTTATGGGATGAATGAATACATTATTTCTCTTGTTTAGCTTAGTCTGTAATACTGAAGGGACAAGGTGATCTTCAGAATTTTTTTTCTGACTGTGTTGCTGTTTTATTCACATGTCAACAGCATCTGGTGAGTGCACTGTGAATTGCTAATTCATGCCTAAACTCTAAAATTAGTACAAGTTCTTGAAAGAGCAGGAGAGCAGTTGGTAAAACAATGAATTTAACTAGTTTGATCACTGAATATAGTTATTCCTGGCTCAAAAAACTTGTGCTGCTTACTACAGCTAGTTTCAGGGCTAAGTCTGAAATGCTTGTCTGAAAGGAAGAACTGACATGCCTTTCACCAGCCTAACAAACAACAGCTGAACTAAATATGAAGATAAAGTAATAATGTAGATTTAAATGAAAAACTCAGATTTAAATACTTTAAAATGGGAAAAGAGTATTTTAGATTATTATTGATACTGTTCACTCACTGAGCCCAGGCCATAGTCCCAGGTGAACACAAGATTTGCCTAACTCAGACCAGTTGCAGTCAGTAAAGGGAGCCAGGCAAAGACTAAAGCTAATCTCTTACTTTAGCATACTTCCAGCTTCTGACAACCAGAAGCACCTAGACACTAAAACTTTTTCACTGCATTTAAGAATCACTTGTAGACCTATTCTCCATTAATTTATCTAGTCTCTTTTTATGGACGACCCTGCTCTGGAGTTCACACACCCCTGGGAGAATGACTTACACAACTTAGCAATATACTATACCATGGGGAAAAAAAATCTTCCATTTTAGATCTGCTGTCTTCGCAGATGCAGCAGTTACCAAATACTATGTGCTTGGTGGCATCCACACAATGACACACAGGTCACTCTGAGGTGTTGCTAATGCCATTTTCTGAAAGACACTTGGCAACTGTTTACACTGGCAGGAGTCACATCCAAGCAGTACGAACAGCAGTGGGCAGGAACACAACAGGAACTGGACCAAAATAATTTATGGGTGGAGAAAGGGGAAATACAAGCCCTGGACACAGGCAAACATAAAAGTTCCTGGTTTAACAATACCAGTTGTAAAACTTGCTTTTAGGTATTTTTTTCAAAACTTGTCTGAGACTACAGACACTTGTATGAATGTTACATAAGACAGACAAATTTGGTTTAACATTTAAAAAGGTGTTTTAAACCCATAATTTTTGTTATTGTTCTTTCATTTTATGTTGCTGAAAAACTGAAAAAGCTCAGATTGTTGCTCTTCTACAGAGCCAAAAGCATTCTACCCACTTGAAACTTGTCACATTTCAAGCACAAACAATTTCTAATGATATTATGTTAGGACTATGAGGAACAGTTAACAATTATGTAATGTATTAGAAAAGATGGTAATTTCAACCAGTGAAAAATTAAGGATCTCAGTTTAAAAAATGAAAAAAAAAACCAAACCAAAAAACAAAGGAAACCCAAAACCCACTCCTGGTGTCATCATGGATCCCCCTGTGACAGAGAAATGTGCATTTTGATGAAAATAGTATAGAATTGACAGCATAAGCATTTAGAAATAATTATGCATGAGCGTTACTAATTCAAGCAGACTACACTCAGATGATACCTACTTCTCTGGTTATACAGGGAGAAAACAGCAAAGAAGAAAAGAATCAGCCTTCAGGAAATCATGATCATCACCCACTTGCTGTGTGGCAAGGCAAGACAAGAAGGTTGTTCAAAATCCCTCCCCTCTCTGAGGGGGACCTGGATAAAATTCTCTTCATGCTCCTAAGTACAGTATATTTTGGGTCCCTTTTTTACCCTCACCAAAATACTGGAAAATCTACCCATGATAATTTTGGGTACTTAATGGCTAAATATTTGGCCCGAGCTCCTTTGAACATACAGTTTTAATCAGTTTAACTAGCCGTGTCTTGAGTGAAACTACTCTGAGGCTGTAAGAAGAATAAACTACAAAGAATAATAAATATTCTACTGCAAAGTTGGCCTTTTACAGATGTTACACATGAGATATAACGAAACAGTTGCTCCTGAGTAACTTAAGGCCACAGACAAACTACACAGGAATTCAGTCCAGGTAAAAATAAACCAACACCATACCACAATTAGCATCATTTACATGCATAACAAAGATTAGAATTTTTTTCAAGTTATCTATCAGTAATTTACGATTTTTCAGAAGATGCCTAAGATTACCCAAAGATTTCCAGGAAAGGAGTGTGCTGTTTCCAATATGTGCCTGGTGGTAATTAAAAAAAGAAGAGCTTTTATGTTGATGGTGATTTTTGAATTAATTATTTAAGGTACCATGTTCAGGTAGAATGGAACCATTAATACAGGAAGTGCTTGCCACCCCTCAGCCCTTTCACCATTTTTAGTGAATCGCTCAGCTATAATATTACAGTATCCAAAGGCAAAGCTCCATGAGAAGCACTATATTAAAACTGATTTACTACTAATTAAATACTACATTGCACTTTTATATCTACATTTACCAGAATGATGCTTTACTGCTATGTTGCCCTGGATACAGCTCAGAGAAAGAACCATATCTGTGGGGAGAGTTCATTCTGTATCTCTTAAGGTCGCACATCTAAAACACACTCTCTGACTTCTCTTTCTTCCTGTTGTCTCCTCTCTTCTGGCTCAGTGAGCCCGAATAGTTCAAAGCACCATCACTGCCTCTTTCCACTCATCTGTACAGGAGAGAAATTAAGGCCGACCACTCTAGTCACATATCTTCACCTGCAATCCATGCTCAGTGGGAATCACCATCTTCCTCATATTACAAAGAGTAATAAAGTATAAGTATTTTAATTTTACAAGGATTCATTTTATGAAAAGGGTTCTTAATTGTATTTAAAGAAGAAAATATTTCTCAGGCAACTTTGTGATAGGAAAAGATAATCCCCTTTTGAGGAGATCACATAAACATTGTTGTGAAACATGGAATTTCTTTAAAATCTAGACAGGCTCTATCAAGAGAAGGAATTTTCCTTGAGGTGTTAAGAAAGCTCTGTTGCTAAATTGGCATTCAACTCATTCACATATAGGCAGAAAAATAAACAAATACAGTATTTAGCCTTTTAATGATTCAGTTTCACGTGTTTCTGTATCTGTTTCATTTTCCTTTTAAGTTCTCTCATTGTATTTGTCTCTTGCTCACCAAAGTGACTAGAGCTGTGTAAGTGCTATGAGCTGACCCTGGCTCCTGGGAGCTGCTTGTCTCTGAAGCACTGGTGCTGGACTCCCACCTGAATGACCACTCTGGGCCGGATCCTGCCCCCCACCCACAGGCAGTCATCCTGTCCCAACCGTGCCTGTCCCCATCCCTAGGGATGTGCCCACTGCCCAGAAACTAGAGTTGCCCCTCAGTTGCCTTCTTCCCAGGTGGGGCAGTTGGATGGTCTTGGCTGCCAGGTCCTGCCCTGCCACCCCTGATGGTCCCATCTCCAGCAGTCCCTGCCCTCTGCAGCACCCTGGCAATTATTTTGGAAAAAAATCTCACTTGGAAGAGTGTGTTGAGGCTATGTAAACCAACAGGCCTCCTGATGCCACGTTAACAGTTAAGCAAGATGGTGCCCTGAAAGAGTAGTTTGTATGGGATGGAAGGCATTTGTTTCTGGGCCTCCTTACTAACTGACGTCACAGCTGAGATCACGTCAGGACTGCATTCAGGTTTGCACTAGGGAAAAGCTGCTGCGGCCAGAGCAGCTGGCTGGCTGCCCTGGGGAACCCTGAGCAGCAGGAACAGGAACAGACTAGAGACAAGTGTCCTCAGTGCTAAGGGTGTGCCTCAGAGGGCCAGGTGTCTCCCAAAAGAGCACACCCAGTTCACTGATCAAACCTGGACGTCTCTTCTTTCCTTGCATATGACCAACACCAAACCCAGCTGTGTTGGATGTATATATGACAGGTCCAGCCACCTCCAGTGGACACACTGCTGGCCAAAGCTGAGCCCATCAGCCATGTTGGTGGCACCTCTGGGAAAACATATTTAAGAAAAGGCAGAAAACATCACACAGGCAGAGCGATGAGGGAACAAAAAGTGAGAGAAACAGCAGTGTGAGAAACAAGGTCAGGGAAAAAGGAGGGGAGGACGTTGCTCCAGGCCGCAGAGCAGGTATTCCCCTGAAGCCCTGGAGAGCCCACAGCAGAGGAAGTTCCTCCTGAAGAACTGCAGCTTGTGGGACGGACCCTCACAGGAGCAGGGAAAAGCATGAGGAGGAAGGAGCAACAAACTGTTACAGACTGACTGAAACCACCCAATCCCCACCAGCTCAGGAAGAAGTAGGAAGTTGGGAGTGAAACTGGGCAGGTGAAAAAGGGTTGGAGAAAGGTGAATGACTGAGCAGCTGCTTCGGCATTTGGCCCCTAGCCAGGGCTAACCCACCACAACAGGTGACAAGGCCTGGAGAACAAATCCTGTGAGGAGCCATTGAAGGAGCTGGGACTGTTCAGTGTGAGGAGGAGAAGGCTGAGGGGAGACCTCATCACTCTCCACAGCTCCCTGAGAGGACATTGTAGAGAGGTTGGTGCTGGTCTCTTCTCACAGGTGATTAGGGACAGAACAAGGGTGAATGGCTTTAAACTGCAACGGGGAGGTTCAGACTGGACATTAGGAAAAAATTTTCACAGGAAGAGCGGTCAGACAGAGGAATAGGCTGCCCAGGGAGGTGGTGAACTCACCATCCCTGGATGTGTTTAAGGGTCGTTTAGATGAGATGCTGGGGGATATGGTGTAGGGGAGAATTTGTAGAGTAGGGCTGATGGTTGGACTCGATGATCCCAAGGGTCTTTTCCAACCTGAATGATTCTATGATTCTAAGTCTCTGTTTCTGCAGTATTATTTTTGGGAGAGAAGAATGTGCTTCACTGCATGTATGTGTCTTATTTTTCTACGCAGTATTTTAATATGGCATTACCTGAAGACATTTAACATAAAACAAATACAAAATGAAAACAGCTTTTTAAAAACTATGTTTAGTAAGAACCAACAGCCATCATTTTGAGCTTATTATTTCCCTCTTTCTTCCTCCCTGAAACTGAGCTGAGCCTCCTCACAGCTCCTCCCAAACTTTATTACATTATCCACCTTTTTGAGGATGTGATTAACTTACAGCAGTCCTTGAAGGCTCTCTAAGCCTGTTCAGTTTTAAGCTGAAAACCTAGAAAGGCTTTTTTTTTTCCACAGCATAACTCATAAATCTAAATGCTGAAGTCCTCCATTAGTCATTGTGACCCTTTTAAACTTAAACTGCAGTTTTAGTTTAGAGGATCTAAACTGACCACAAAGTATTCCTGCTTAGAGAATAATTCTTTTCATAGGCTCAGTGACTGGACAGCAAGTAGAAATTGACACTGTTATGATCTGTTTCTGTGAAGGGTTTAAAATGAGAACACAGAAATATCAGTATTTCAAAGATTCCAAAACCTGTTAAAAGATCAAAGCAACTAGCATTTGAGAAGAAAAAAAAACAACCTGAACAAACCCAACCAAATCAAAGCCAAACCCAATACCTTCTATAATGGAATTAAAGGGAAGATTTTTATACAGAAGATGTTTATATAACATCTTGTTCAAAAAATGGCTGTTGAGCCATATCAAAGTGCCTTTTTTTTTTTCTTTTAATCCAGAAAGGGAGGAGAAATTAAGTTTCAAGTCCTGTTGCTGTATTTAAGTGACGTCCCACACCTGTGTGAGAAAAGCTGAAGAGGATTCCTATACATGTGCATGTTCTGAAACCCTTGCAGAACAGGAAGCCACTTAACAGATAAAGGATGAGATTTTCCCCAAAGTCAGGGCTCACACCTTCCTACCATATAAAGAAATTGGCTGTGTCTTATGGTCTTCTAAAAATTCCAAACATAGCAGAAAGACTTGTGAAAACTTTACTTGTGTCCTTCACAAAGACCTTCTCAGTTAATAAGGTAAAGGTATGGGAAACAAACTGTCTTTGAAGACTTACTTGTTCATCTTCTGTTTTGCAACTGTCCACATCAGAGTCCAAATCAATTCTCTCTTCTGAAGATCCCAGGACTTCTCCAGTGACTGCAGCTACTGTGCCACCAAAGATCAATAACCTGTTATCTGGTTAACATTGTCAATTGCCGATTTTGGTGCAAAATTTCTTTTTTTGCAATCTGAGTCAACCTGAGATCCTTAGTAAAGGAGCAGGCAGAAAAAGGTGAGCCCTGGCTTTGGAGAAAATCCAGTTTACATCCACACAGCATCATCGGATGCTTCCTTTTCTTTCTTCAGTGTGATTTTTTTTTTTTTTATTAATTTTTACTGGAAAACACTGGAAAACAGGACTACTCAGTTTGTCTCATGGTACAAAATTCTATTTAGTTCTGAATTTCTCTGTGAGCTCCCCATGCTGAGCATGTAACAGACTCTGCTGTAGACCACACCAGCACATCCTAGCAGAAAGGCAGGTAAAGTTCATTCTTCAGCTCCTCACCCAACCTGGGCCAGCAGCCAGATTGAGACTGTATTCAACACCTGCAGTTTTACTTATGAAATGCATAAGAAGCTTAAAAGGGCAATTGGATGCACCTGAAGCATGCAGAAATTCTGCATCTGTCTGCTTCAAAACTAACTAGCAGATGTCCTCTGATGACTGTAATTGGGTCCCTCCATCCTTGTCAAAGTTCCTAGCAAAACCTGCTGAAAATAGGTTCTTCTTGAGGGGTGACTTGTTGCTAATACAGGAAGATGTAAATTCCACCTCTCTGCACCAACTTTATTGACTTTTTTTCCCTGTACCCAGATGGATTAACATTAAACAGTCCTGGAAGAATCTCAAAGAAAATCATCAGGCTGCCAGAATGATTTGAAATTGCAATTTATATTCATAGCACAATGATATGCAAAAACTGCTTATGTGTGTTTTTCATAAAGATCTCTTCAGTTAATGAGCTAAATGTATGGAAAAGAAGTCTCCCTTTGAAGACATACTTGTGCCTGTTCTGATTTGCAACGGGTCACATCGGTCATGCCTCAAAAATACCCCAACCCTTAAGTGTGCAATGATCTCCCACCCCATCTGAGTAAGACATTATTCTAATATAATCTGCATTCGAGATCTGAATATCAGAGCTAGGAATGATGTAAACCCTATTAATAAAGGTTAGCTATTAAACTCTAAGGTAGACTAAGTAATTTCTAATTTTTTTTTCCTTGAGTATACTAATCTTTACAAGTTTCTAATGACAGTAATTTGCATTTATAACATAACTCCCTTACTATAAACTTGAAACAAATTTTAAAGATTAGTTTACAGACTCTAGATGTAATTTCTTCCTCCTTACACGGTGCAAAGCTCGATAGACCTTAAAAGGTTTGTTAGATTCACAGCAGTCAGATTAGAACATAGGATCAGGACCCAAAGATGCATGCCCCACATTAGGAGCATCTTTGATTTAGGGACAATCAGAGCTGCCTTCATTTGCACCAGAATGAGATGGGCATGTACTTTTTAGTTATTGATATCACATGTGTAGGAACTCCACATATATGAAATTGAAAAATGCTTTAGATTTTCTTCAGGTATCATTGTCTATAGATGGCATATGCCATAAAATCAATGCTTCTGAGACATCATTCTCACTGCATACATAACATACTGATATATGCAGGCAGAGTGAGTCAGTCTAATGCATCTTGAAAGTGTCAGAAATATTGCACAAATACGTTAACAGCAGTACTTTCAGAATGAGTGACAGGCTCTGAGTATACTTGCTGTATACATTCAGTAGATCTCATAGGAATAATTTCTGATGTCAGATTTTTCTATAAACTATGAGATTTTATTTGACAAAAATTTCATTTATGGGAAAGAAACCCATGTTTTCAGAAAAAAAGAACTAATTAATACCATGGAAGACAACATGTAGTGACTGCAGAGAAGAAATGCAGCAGTTTTTTTCACAACAACACTGTTCATTGGTTTATTTTGGAACAGCAAAGTAAAAATATTTTTCCATTTGAAACTAATGTTAATAAGGAAGCCATTCAGAAGATGTGATATTATCTATAAGACTCAGTGACACTTAGTCCTGATAACAAGTCAGACATCAGGGGCAATGACTGAGCAGGATTTTCATAGCTTGTCTAACTTAGAAGGAGCACAATAGAGTAACACATAATTATTTTCAGGTATCAAAAAGGTACATGGCAGCTTGTATTCCACATACAAAGGGGAAAAAGAAAAACTCACTAATTTAAAATTATATGCAGTTGTCATAATGCTATTCTAAAGAATTCTTCATGCTGTCCTGTTTACAGATTTTTGTAGAAATATCACCCTTTCATACTTTGAAGTTTAGAATAAAAATGCTCTTACAGTTGATGATCCTTTTACTCTTATTCTTTCCTTATTCTATCTCCACTAATATTGTTCCAAAATATATATTTGACTACCTTTTTAATCAGAAATATTTTTAATTTTTATGTTGTGCTAAGATTATAATTAAAGCTGTTTACATCACTGTAATTGCATGCTGCACATATGAAACATTTATAAGTTCTTCAGGCAATGGCTGCTCATAGCTACCATGAATTACAAAATCAGAGTAGGAAAAAATTTCCTGGCAACACAAAGCGCAGTGTAAAAGTGTTAAAAATTGCCTTTTTGGAACTTAATCCTTTCTGAAGCTAATAATAATAAAAAAAATAATTTCCAGATTATATTCCTAAAATATTAACTGAAACAAAATTAAGCAAGCATTCTGTTCCTTTTGGTCTACTTGTCCTAGACTCTGCTGGCAGTAGCAATCAGAGGTGAAAACTGCTCTGTGATAACCTGTGCAGTGATATGTATTTCTAGAACTCCAGTATAGTGGCGGGAATCTTGATGGGTTCTCTGGATCAGCTTTCTCCTACAATGACAAAACACATGGCCAAAACATTTTGCTCAATGAGCTCATGATTATCCAGAGGTGAGCAGCATTTACTCTTTGTTGCTGTCAATAGGTCTGGCCTTCAAATTGAACTTTCAATTGGCTTTGGCCTGTCTCTCATTTGTGAACTCTAAGACTGACTTGGTTTTTATTATTGCTCTAATAAATAATTTTAAAATTGAAATATATGGTTCAGATCTGTGCGTCTGTATTTAACGAATTAAAATATTCTCAACTAGGATTTACTACTCCAGTCATAGCAGATGTTTGTGCTTTAAAGTATACTTGTATACTTCAATGTGTTGATAATATAGTTTGTGAGACATATAAGCAATTTCTCTTTTTTTTTAAAGAAACGATTACTTCAAATTAAATTCCACATATACCTTTAGATAAACACACACGTAAACATGCTTTAAAGTTAATATAAGCGTTGCAAATATTAGGTAGTTGGTTTTACCAAACAATTTTCTGCAATATCCCTTGGTCTAGCTGATATAGTGGTATGAGAAAGAATCAGATACTTGTCTCTCAGCGAGCTTTGCTGCTTCTACTATCCAATTCAAAGGAGTTCAAAACATCAAAAAATGCTTCAGTGACTGGCATTTGCTAGCTAATTCATTTCACTGCACCAAAGTGGTTAACAAAAAAAATGGCATGGAAGGGAATCCTACATGGAACATCTAGGATACCTGTATTTTGGCAAAACAAAGTTTCTATCTGTACTGTATACTTTACATGAACACACCTTTACATATACACACACATGTACATGTATATAATCTCTTTATATATTTGTATGCCTGTTAAACTTTCAAGAAGTTACTGGACATGTTGTCATCACCCCACACAGCAAGATACACAGATCCCTGAGACTTTACCCAACAGAAACACTAAACAGTTCCTGACAGGCAGTGCCCAGTGTAACTAACCTATGAAGCCTACATACCTGCTTCAAATTTTCAAAGTAGCTCAGTTATGCCTCTTTAATCAGCTCCATATCTGCCCTATTTCATGGTATAAATCTACCAAATGATTAAATTAGCATAGAAATCTTAACACAGTTCAATTTAAATAAATGTAATCTTCTCACTTAGTCTTCTGTCAGTCCACTTAAAGACTTCCTAATTTTATACTGATTTTTTTTTTTAATCTTTCTGCTACATTAATAATATCCTAAGAAATATCCTAGGTAATTAGTCATATGGTGTGTAACTGCATAAAGAAGCATAGCCAAGTACAATAGGTTTGCTTTTCTTAAGAATGATACAATGATAAAAAGGTTGGAGGAAAATCTAATGTTTTGTTCCTGAATCTGTCGTATTCATCTTATTCCTCTGTTACAGCAAATTAAGCTGTCAACTATCATTTAAGATGATTGCTTCTAAAACATAAGCATTGTCCAATAGTTTTAAAAGATACCTTGTATTTATCCTTTAATTTCTTTTCAGTCACTGAAGGTTTAAACATTCTTAAAGATAGAGTACTAAAAATCAAATTTTTGTGAAACGACTGAAGTGCTTTTTCTCTACAAATATAGTTAAAAAGACATGATACTGTGGGAGTTCAGACTCCTCACCTATGACAGAGAGAACATTTGATCTACACTGCTTGTTTTGGTATTGCTTCTTCTTTTCACAGAATCACATGTTCAAGGTTGGAAAAGACATTGAAGATCATCCAGTCCAAACATAAACCTAACACTGACCATTCTCAACTACACCAGATCCCTCAGCGCTGTGTCAATGTGACTCTTAAACACCTCCAGGGATGGGGTCTCCATCACCTCCCTGGGCAGCACATTCCAACGCCCAACAACCCCTTCTGAAAAAAAATGCTTCCTAATATCCAGTCTAAAACTTGAAGATATTCCCTCTTGTCCTGTCCTGTTACTTGGTTGAAGAGACTCATCCCCAGCTCTCTGCACCCTCCTTTCAGGGAGCTGTAGAGGGCGATGAGGTCTCCCCTCAGCCTCCTCTTCTCCAGACTAAACACCCCCAGTTCCCTCAGCCGCTCCCCGTACGACTTGTGCTCCAGACCCTGCACCAGCTCCGTTGCCCTTCTCTGGACACGCTCGAGTCATTCAACGTCCTTTTTGGAGTGAGGGGCCCAAAACTGAACCCAGTCATCGAGGTGCGGCCTCACCAGTGCCCAGTACAGGGGCAAGGTCCCTTCTCTGTCCCTGCTGGCCACGCTAGTGCTGACACAAGCCAGGATGCCATTGGCCTTCTTGGCCCCCTGGGCACACTGCTGGCTCCTGTTCATCGGGCTGTCAATCAACCCCCCCAGGTCCCTCTCTGACTGGCAGCTCTCCAGCCACTCCTCCCCAAGCCTGTAGCGCTGCTGGGGGTTGTTGTGGCCCAAGGGCAGCCCCCGGCATTTGCCCTTAGTGAAACTCCCCCAGTTGGGCTCAGCCCATGGCTCCAGCCTGTCCAGGTCTCTCTGCAGAGCCTCCCTACCCTCGAGCAGATCAACACTCCCACCCAACTGGGTGTCACCTGCAAACTGACTGAGGGTGCACTCGATCCCCTCGTCTGGACCATCAGTAAAGATGTTAAACGGGAGTGGCCCCAAAACCCATACCTGGGAGACACCATTCATGACTGGCTGCCAAAATTTTAAATGGCAAAGAAAGGAGTTTCAGTAATTTTGACAATGTTTTTCACAAACTTTTTCACACTATGCTTCACACAAAATGAGTTTTTAAAAGAAATACTCTGTCTCACTTTTGACAAGATGCTTGCCTTGTGTCTGTGCTTCTTAAGGAAACCTAGCAGAAAGTGATTGTGAGAGGATATCTTAGCCAGAAGTTATGGGGACAGCATATGTGGACAAGATTTCCCCTCTTGCTTATCAAGGGGATCAAGCTATCCAGTCTCTGTGTTTCTCTCACCTCTTTCATGCAACTTTAGGTATTTCAAACTGCATGACTCTTTGCAAGATCCATCCTGTTGATGCACAATTTCCTACAGAGGTTCAAGAAATAAAAATTCGGAGAGGCAAAATGATCCAGAACAAGGATCAGATACAAGATAGTAGACAGAGCCAGAGAATTATTTCAATCTCACTGATATAAGCAGCACAGAATGGGAAAAGGAGGTGAGTAACATTTTTTTGGTGACTCAGTCACTGAGTATACAGGATAGCCAGGTCCAGGGAAGCTCTTATGGCAAGCCTAGGAGAGAGGAGAGACTCAGGTAGGGATTCTTGATGATCTGTAAGCAACGTGGACATTTTCCCTTTTGTATCCCCCATTATGACACAAATGTTTGTGTGCAGGCTGCAGTTTCTAGAACATCATCTTCTTCAAAAAGATGTGCTTTTCATTTCTTTTTTTTTTTTTCAATTGATGGATCAAAAATGGGAATCTTCACTTCTTATAACTAAAATTTTATTTTTCATTGTATTACCTAGTGGGGTTCTGTCTCAAAATATTAACTCCAGCAAGCATGTCACATTCTGCTTGTAAAAGTAAATTGGCAGAGAACATTATACTAATGCCTGCACAGCTCTAATATATATAGAGAAAATGGTCACTTTTCTTTCAAAGCAAGTTCCTTGTAATTCATTTTGATATACTACCTCTCCACTTTCCTCATCAAGAAGAAGTGGCATTCATACAGACATAGCACTATTAGCCGTAAGACTCTAATGAGAGATTATTTTATAAATATGTAAATTGAAAACTGTCCATGACTTCCTTAAGTCACAAACATCCTTTCATTTGAAAAATCAGGGTATCCTTATATATATATATATATATATATATATATATA
>NW_020799144.1:3961677-3984685 GCF_003259725.1 Athene cunicularia | reverse complement strand
TATATTTATATTTATATTTATATTTATATTTATATTTATATTTATATTTATATTTATATTTATATTTATATTTATATTTATATTTATATAAAAATAAAATTTTTAGTATCTGCTGAACTGTAGTTAAATAATATTCAGTTTGCTAAATGCCGCAGTTGCTTCCTATTAATTCTGCTTCAAGAGAACCTGGAGTTACTCTGCAGCAAGCATAATATACATACCTGTTATAATAAAAACTGACTACAGTTCAGTGGTATTCACTGAATAGCAGTGAATAGAACTACACAGGAATGTGTAGGTCTTTTCCAGTGATTTCTCATGTTTACACTTGATACAGATTTTTATGTTTTGCTATTTCACTTTAATACAGCCATTATCAAGAATATCATACCCAAGACTCTTTTTTATTAGTATTTTTCTTAGACAAAATTGTTGAAAGGATGTAATGACCAGTATGTTATATACCAGCAATAAATGTTCAAACTGTAACTGGAATAAAGAACTCCTATTTAGAATGAAAATGTATAAAGGAGTATTTTTAAACCTCTACTTATTGCTCTCTGCTGTCAGAATGAATTTATCTAAATATTCTTTTGGTTTTCTACAATGATGGTAAAGACTTGAGATCTGAAGGTGGAAACAAAAGTTGTTAAAGTAAAGGTAACTGTCATAAGGTAGGTAAATACAGAATCCAGTCCCATTCTGTAGTGCCAGCTTCAGCAAGAGCTAAGAAGGACTCTCCTGCAAGTGCTCTCACCCTTGAACACTGATGACCCACTGAAACTGTCAGAGGGTTGAGCAGGTCATTGCTTTTTCAGTCCAGTCTCTAAACAATAAGTGAATATACTGTCTTTCTGCATGAAGGACAGCAACAAAGAAAAAATTAAAAGGCTATTCATGAGCATTTTTCAGGCAGAGGATTTGAGAGTCTGTTGTATAGACAGAGTACAAAGGGGAGCCATATGGAGTCATTGGGCCACTGACTAACTGAATTGTGTGGGAAATAATTACTCTTACTAAGAAATCCCTTGAACCCCTCCTCCAAAAAATGTGGATCACATCTTTAAATGGCATATCCAATCAAAATTCATCTGAATGAATGGCAAAAGGAAAATAGATTAGGGTCTTTCTACTAAGCTTACTTTTTTGGAGCTCTTCCTTGTTTTCCTAATAAGAGACACTTCACTGCTCCACAATATGACATGGAATTTTGTAACACATTTAGTGAGATTAAGAAAAAAAAATCTCTTGGGGGATCTACAAACTCATCCCAATTTATACATTAAATCTGGCCCCATGCAAAGTTAGAAAAAACTTGGAGACCATTACAGTAGGATAACCTGATAAACTTTATCATTTATTTGAATCAGCTGTGGGGGAATAACAGGATGTCTGAAGCTACATGCAGGAGTCAGACCTTGAATATCCTTCTATAAAATAACTTAATGTCAAAACTGAACTTTCACTGGCTGACAGCAAACATAAAGCAAGTTATGACCAGTCAGAAAGTGCTTTTTCTGGTATAGCAGTAGTGATCACCATAAAAAAGTCAGTAACTACCAAATTTCCAGAAGAGTATCTGAGATGCCAATTTTCCTTCCACATGTTCAAAACAGGAAGTAAACATGATGATTGTGCAGGTCAAAACAAAAAATTAAAACCTGGTGTTTTATGCAAATAAAACATCTTCTTTGCATATTTAATTCAATTGCAGTGTTGTGATTAAAGAAGTGACAGTTTGCCATAGCACAGGAATGACAGGACACAATCTGGGACATGCCATGGGAACAGCACATTTGGCACACTTGCTGACTGCCATCCCACGGCTTGGCATTTGTGCACCTGGCAGCTCCCAGTGGGATGAGCAAAGGGTGCTGATTGAGATGCTTATCTCTGGTGCTGGCCACTGCTTGCCCAGGGTAGTGAAGGTAATGCAGCAGTTTCAAGACAGATGCACAAGGGTGCTCTGGCTGGAATGTTTGTTTCCAGCTAGGATTCTATTTCTGTCTGCTGTCATCGTCATATAGGGAAGTAATGGGAACAAGAGTGAAAGAAGACACCATGGAGCCTCTGTTTTTGCCTGTTTATTTATATATTGCCAACAGAACATAGCTATAATGTTGCCCAGACATTACTGTAAGCCTCCCTCTGATTCATTACAAAGGTATTCTTTTCCTAGGAAACCTGTGATTACCCTTTTGCATCCTGTAACTCAGTCCAGTGTATGTCATGCTTGGAAGTTTTCTCACTGAATAATGAAATGCCTCACTGTTCCCCCAGAAAACCTGGATAGTTGTAATGGTAGTCCATTCTAGTTGTTCCTCTGTGTGTTCAGTCACAGTGATCTCTCATTAAGCATTCAAATCATAACCATGCTGGCTCCTCCTTGCAAGATGACAAGATCATGAGCTGGCTCAGAAAGCAAACTCCTTCTCTCCCCTTCGCTGAGTTTGCCCAGACCAGAACTAAATTAGGCAGAGGATAACCTGCATTATGCCAGGGTACCAGGTTGATGACACCTACATTACACATTAGTACTTATCTGCCATTTCCTGTTGGCTATTTCTTTGCCAAATGCTCTCCCAAACAGTACTTCTTAGACAATACCAAATATAATGTACATCCTCTGCAAAATGGCTTGCACAGTACATACATACAGGTTTCTTCTCGCATTTGAAGAGCCAGCTGTCCTACATATGTGGAAGGAAAGACTGGGTTTGGTCAACAGCTAACACCAAGTTCTTACAGCATTTAGACTTTAGGTGGCTGTAGTATCATTAACAGTGTGTCTGTGAGTTAAAAGCATGGACAGATATGAAATAGATAAAGAAGTAATTTTGGCATGAAATGGGCTGTATTGTAATATGGTAACAGAAACTTGGGTACTGCTGCAATTGCACTCCATGCATTACAAAAGAGATGAAGAACATAATATATTCTGAAGCTCCTATGACCAAAGACGTTCACATTTAATCTAAACCAGTACACAGAACATCTCTTTACCCCATCCCCTGGAGGGGACCTGTACAAGAGGCTTTGTGAAAGGATGTCTGTACAGTATCTTTCAATATTACAGTCCTTTCAAAAACTAGGTCTTGTTTTCCAACTGCAAAGTAGCTGCGGTATTGTCAGCTCTCACAAATTTATTCTGATGGCTGGTGTATTTTTAAAGTCTCAACTGTGATAATTTTGTCTCTCTTGAGAATTTTAGCCTCTGTGTAAAAAAGAACTAAGATTTCTATTTGTCTGGCAGCAGAGTATGATGCATGTATGTGATCCTGACGAGCTCTCATTACATCAGTAAAGAAGACTGATAAAGTTTTATCTACCAAAGGATATCACAGTTTTGAATGTTCAGATATGAACAGGTTGATAGTCATCCTTGTTCACCCAATTAATCCAAGCTCTTCAGCTCTTAAACACAATAAGTAGAGCAGAAATACTCTTTGGTACTGGCTTCCCATGGCAAAAAAAGCAAGAAATGTTATGGGGATACCCTTTTAATGATTAATTACTACACTGCCTAATCAGTCACACACTGGAAGGATCATCAGAGGTTACACCAACTGTAAAAGAAACATGGATGAATGAATAGATGAATAAGCAAAGCTTTCTGCAGCCTTTGGAGAATTTCTGCTACTTGTGAAAACTCATGTGGATTTAATATGTGGACATGCTGTTAAGCTTGATTATATTATGTTCAGCATGTAATAAAAAAGGAGTATTGAATAATGAGAAATTTATGCTTTGACACAACTTTTGTATCAAAATGGTCACTCTTCAGCTGTGAAAATTGCCTTGTTTTCACCAAACAATACAAAATGAGTGACATTAAGACAAAAAAAATGCCAACCTGTTTAACTTTTTCTTAGAGGAACGAAAAGCAAAATTATTATTATAATCATTAACATCATTATTATTTCTTTTAAGTAGTTGATACTTTTTCTTTATGAGAATGCATCTGGGGCTGATAGCTTTATCTGAAATGCTTTATAGGAAGAGCCTTACATAACTGGTTATATCTTCATCTCTTGGATGCACAGGTTGACATGCCCAAAGGACCTGGCTGCCTCTAGTCCAGCTGCTTCTCAGATTTCTTGTAGTCATCCCTGAAGCTTGCAGGCATAAAAGCAGGTTCAGCCTCAAGCCTTTTGACAGAGGTCAAGACATTGCACTACCTCAGCCACACTCATGGCCTCAAGAGAGTTTTCAAGAGAGAACATCGGCTGACTTGTGCTCCCAGACGAAAGAAACAAGGAGCTCAGTTTTTCCACCAGTAGCAGACTCAACCTGGAAACTTCAGGTGCAAGGACTACTTTCAGAGCTCTGCAAGCTCAGGCACAGCTCATTGCCTGGGTGGAGAAGTGGTCCCAGCATCATTCTGCATCTACAGCTCTTGTCAGAAAGAGCCACCACTCCATGATCTACACTGCGCCTGAAAAACCTCTCACTCTTCTCTGCTCCAGATGAAGGAGGGGAGTAAACAGTGTCTCTGGACTGGGATTTTTATTGTTTTCAAGACTAGTAAAGCCCTTCCTGGCCTGTCCCCATTTAACAATAGAGAGTATGTGACGGTGTCCTTTATACCTGGGCTAGGCCAGTATCCCATACCTTTTATTAGAAGACTATACTACAGGACAAAGAGGCTTGGGCAATTATAACAAATATATAGACAAGTACTAAGATTTCATTCATCTTTTAGACCTTGTTATCTATAAAAGGCAGTTGGAAAGACTAGGAAACTTCATTTTCCCCTCTTGTGTCCTGTCTTTCCTTTTGAGGGCGTTCACCCCAATGTAGCTGAGTGTCTTTGAATTCACAAACTGCAAAGTGATAAACAATGTCATTAATCACTTACAGGCCATGGTTATCAGTCTAGGACACATCAGTTGTACTGAAACAAAGACAGTCCGTTCTATATTACTTCCAAAATTCAGGGAATGGTCTCTGTTTTTGTTGGTTTTTTTTTTTTTCTTCTTCTCCTTTTTTTTTTTTTTTTTTAACTTTAGTAATATTAATCTTTTCTTGGTTTCATATTCTGTGCATTTGCATTAACCCAAAACATGTTAGAATTTAATTCTCCTGTTATTTGCAATCCAACATTATTTCAGAACAAAACAAACCTTGTTTAAGTTCTATCAAGGTAACTTCAACTAGTCCAAGACATGACATCCTACTGCATCTTTCATAAGGAAATGCATATTAGAAATGTAGATAATGCATTTTGGCTTCAGCCAGGATATTTTAGATGAGTTTGCCTGGAAGGAAGCCAAAGAAGGAGAAAATATAAACTGACAACTTTGTGATACTGATGCTATTTCATTGAAGGATATTTTTTGGACATTACAAGAAGTCTGAAAACCTCCTCCTTGCCAACAGAAGTGATAGCTGTAGAGAAGAATTGACTGCAAACAGTTGTCCTCTTTTCATTATTATGTAACTAATAGCAAAGACAGTGAAACAAAGCACAAGATATTGTCATTCAGATGTGTTTGCCCAATTTTCCTCAGTGTTGATTTTCTCCATTACGGAACTCACTGTTGAACCTTTAATTACAACCACATGATTTCCAAGACAGACATATTTTATTTAAAGAGAATCATTCGTACTGGCAAGAATAGAATACAAGGTAGTAGAGATTATGCATGTCATGGTTATTTGTGTAGTGACACTCCAGAGATATTAATTATGAACTGAAACACACACACAGAGACAAAAGTTAAGCCCAGAGTTATCTTTTAACCTTTATGGAGAGCTAAAATATGTTTAAAAATTCACACCACTGGCAAATTTTTAAGTCCTATAAGTTCTAAGAATTAAGTGCATTTTGAAAACTGTATGACAATGTTATGTATGAATAACAAAACCTCTCTTCCCCCCTTTTCTTTTTAAAAAGATAACAAATGGATATAATTCTAGGTTTCATAGAGTATGTTTCATACTGCAGCTATTGGATGTAGTCTGGCAAATTTTCCTTCCACCATCTCTCATCACTGAAGAGAACCCTTCAATAAGCAATTAAAAATGAAAAACAAACCCTTTGAATTATCTCTTCACATTTTCTTTCTATTCTTGTCACTAGTCTTGTTCTTCTTTTGGCAACAGTTATCCTGATGTAGGCAAATGACCCCTTCATACAACGGGGGTCTTTATACCAATACATCAAATTTGTTGACACAGATTCTTGCTTTCCCTAAGCTTTAGTTCATCATCTTTGTGATCAGTAAGAATAACCATTTTATGGACACGTCTGCATTAGTGTAGTTCTGTAAGTCACAATAATGAAGATGGCTGCTGGATCAAGCCACTTGTTAGAAATTTTACAATGAAACTAGATTTTTTTTTTCATTTTCTTGCTCTCCTTTTATTCTTGCACATCCTTTTATTATGTGTTCATACACCTAGGATGAATAAATACTGAGAAAATTAAGGGAAGATTAAAAAAATATGAACGAAAAGCACATTTTCCTCAGCCTCTGTTCCAAAACAGGATTTTCAAACTTGTATTAATATCTGTAGATTTGAGCAGAAAAGGACTGAAAGACATCACAGTCTCTCAGATGTAAAACAGTCTGACCCTCATTTTGGGACCCTCTCTAAGGACAGCTGTGAGCTACAGAAGGTTTACTATGTTCACACTCAGGTGAAAGGTTATACACATAATCAACCAAAAATTGAGGTGTTTTAAATCAAATTTGTTAGCCTTAGGGTTACTGTAAAGCACTCTTCACATCACCAGATGAAGGGATCAAATGGCCAGATGACCTGCAATATCAAATTGCCCTTGTTGTGCTAAATTTTTAAAGCATGAATTATCTGCATTGTCACTGCTTCACAGTCTATAATATTTTATTTATTTAAGACTATTGCTATACTGACTTCAAAATTATGAATAAAGTTGCCTGCAAGTGCAAGTTCAATGCATAGAACAGAATCTTCTCCTTGGATTATTAACGTGCAAGACAAACTTTCACAGTTCCATCTGAGGAATAGTGTTTACTTTCCTTTTAACAACAGAATTAATTTCTATAACCACAAAAGATTATGTTAGTCTAAACTGTTAGTAAATCATAATGTTACCAGAACTTACAAACATTGGGCTACCCTCCTCTAAGCACCAAAATCAAATCTATTATTGTTGGTCTGTAAAGGAAACAAGGCCCGATCTTGATAAAACTCCCCTTGACAGCAAGAATCACACAGATACCAGTCTGCTAGGAAGTAGGATCAAGCCTGAAGAACAATTGTCAACAATATCCACGAATTACACTGTCATTTAGTGTGACTGAGATGATCTAAACCTTCATTTGCAGTTGCCCGTATTTCATTCAAAACTTTATAACACACTTAGCTTTGTGCTGTTGGGTCACAGGTGCCAATCTCTGACATTACGATACTAAAATAAATCCCTTATACCAATCTGTGTTAAATGGCACAGGAAAGAGGTTGAGTGTATGGGGTTTTTTTGAGATATATTTTTAAAATTCCACAATTTTCACCATTTTAATAACCTATAGAAAGGGTTGTGGCTTAAATTTTACCTGGAGAGACAACAGAGTGGGGGCAATCCTTTCCTAGAAGAATCTGACCTTTGAAACACTTTACAAGAGGGCTTTTGTGTAAAAGATATTTGTGTGTCTATGAAGACATTGAAATCCCAATTGTTTGTCAAAATACTTTGAAAATGTGTTTATGCCACATCACCTGTGCTTAAATTCCTTCTGCTTTGTTTGACTTATTTGGTATTTTAGGCACTCTACATTATGGAGCCATCGAATGTCAAAGTCAGGTGTACATGACAAAATAACAAACGGAAAGACATGAAACCTTATTTCTGGGGCCAGCAGAATCAAAGCTACAGTTTTTACTACAGGAATGCTGGACCCAGACTCTAAATTTCTAGTCTGTGCATGAAAACAAGGTAACTGTAGCCTAATCACGCATATTATCATTCATATTAAGGATTTCTTGATGAGATCTCTTTAATTATTTTTTCCCCTTTTTTATAATTTTTAGATAGGGGTAGGAGGTTGGATGCTTTTGTTTGGTTTTGGTTTTGTTTTAAGGATTTCATTAGAGAGCCCCTGTTCTGACATGGCTTGGGAAATTAGCACAGTTAGGACTCTCACCTGTTTTCACCTTTGCAGTGACTCCCATTTCCCCAAAAATTCAAAACAGATTTTCAAAACTGATGTAGAATTGGGACATAATCACCCTTCATGTTATTTAGCACTTTCATGCATGACATGCCAGATATCAGTTTCTGTGTTTTGAGTATCACAACATAAAGGCTGCTCTCACTTCTAGCAAAGAGAAGACATTTCTTTCTCACAGACAAGCCTCAGTGAAAGTCTCAGAAGGTGAAAACTAGGTCTCATATTATCGTTACTTTCATTTAATCAAAATATAGATGGGAGCAGTAGCAGAGAGGAACATGAGTTACAGCTCTCACAGTAACATCAATTTTTATGCCTAAAGGACCGTCAACATTATAAAGAATCAATACAGTTCAGGAATCAGACTCAAAACCCAAGATAACCTTAACAGTTGTCTTATGGGAGCTGATACATTCCCTGGAGAAATTTGGTGCATCTTTCCAGGCAGATATTAATACTCTTTCATACATCAGCCACTTTCCTTGACACTTTATTTGCCATCTCTGTGGTATTTATAAAAGTTTAAAGCTAATAGCACAACAGATACAACTAATGGTACTGCAGATGCATGTAAATCTTGGGAAGAATAAATTATAAGTGTCACAGTAAACTGAAATTAATGGGACAGAAGCTGAGTGCCTGAAAACAAATAGGTGTAGTTGTATTACAAGACTCAAATCCACTCAAATATTGAAGCAAATAGCCCTCTTGCTGAAGGCTAATTGCTTTCCTGGCATGATGCTATACCATGTTTGTATAAATATATAAAATCTTTACTTCTAAAAAAATGGATGAGTGAGCAGAGGCTGGGCCAGCTGCAGTTGCTTGGTTTAAAACAGGTAGGAACCTGAAGAAATATAAAAGATTTACTTTGCAGGGCTGCAGAAAGGATTAAGGCTTTTATCTATATATGGGTCGCTGACAAAGGATCTCCTAAATCCTATATGTCCTCAGGGACAGAAAAAATATTCCTTTTTCCATTCTCCCCTTTCTTTCATTCAATCAGATTCTGTTCTATCTGCTACTCTGGTTTAAATTCCCTTCCAAAAGTGAGCAGCCAGACTTAGACCATTCGTGACCAAGCAAGCCTTGCTTTCTCTCTTTACTACAGCTCAGAGTGAGTGCACTGCTGTTATACTCCTCTTCTGTGAACAAGGAGGCAGCATGTGGTTTGGGTTGAAAGGGAACTTTAAAGGTCATCTAGGCCAAGCCCCCTGCCATGGGCAGGGACATCTTCAACTAGATCAGGTTGCTCAGAGCAGCTCAGAGCTCTGCTGCTAAGCTGAAGCAGAAGGGGTGGCTACATAGACTTGTTTTTCTTAGTAGTAGCCTTGTCCTTAGGTGGACAGGCTTTAGTATGGACTGAGGGAATAAATCCACAGACACTGGACATTCCGATAACAGCAACTTTTGAATGAGGGTCCCAGGGAGACTGATACAACAAAGAGTCTGTAGCACTGTCTTTTATCTTTTGCCCCAAAAGAAAATTCCTTTAGAGCGTTAAGTTCTCTTTTTCTTGTCCATTCTTGTTCCAAAAATGACAGTGGGCTTATGAGGCCAGAGTTAAATATGGAGTATCAATGAGTAAGAGGAAAACAAAACAATAAAACAAAACAGTAAACCCATTAACCCGAAGCAATATCACTCCGAACTATCATCTATACTTATCCTTCAGGAAAACAGAAAGCCAGAGATTTTCCTTGTGCTTAATGACCTTGCCTGGCATCTTGCAACTTCAAAAAGCAACAAGGAAAGCGAATATATCAGGAAAATAACAGATTTGTCTAGCAAAGCTGGATGAAGTGTAAGACTCCAAATTGTTCTCTAGAACCATTTTTCTTTTCTGCATTGATTTTGTTTAGTGCCTCCCACACTGCAGCTGTGGACCCTATTGCTAGGACATTCAGAAGGTGAGGACTGCCAAAAGTTTGTACATAAAGAAGGACTGCAGAGTATAAGGGGTACCTCAATGCCTTGTCAGCTCCTACAAGCTCATTCATACCTGATAAGATAGTGTGCATAGAACAATTTTCTGACACCACAGTAAAATATCTCAAATACCCCTGTTTAGGGGGTGTTTACAGATGTGGGAGCAGATGACATTAAATACCTTCCAGGAGCACTGTCTTCAGTTCATTTATTCATCTTTTATCACTGTCACATCCTTCTCTAATCCATACAGGCTTAAAATACATGAGTGGAGAATATACAGTAATTTGGATATTGAACTATCTAACAAATTGTACCCTTAAACCACCTCTTTCCTATAGATTATTTGTGCAGAGCTATATTACATATTTTCATTATAAAAGGAATATTAGTAGATGAATTGCATATTTAGAGATGGAATGAAGAAAGTAGGGCTACGAGAGCATCTTTCCCCCTTCCTTTTGACCTTTATAATTGATTATTTTTTCCTAAAACCTTTCCTTTAACATATTTCGAACTTTATATATGGTAAATACATTTCACACAACACTTGCCGAGTTCTGTCTTTGTTTTCCCCCAGCTCAGTCACTTTTTTAAAAAACGCTGTTATTCATCTTACCAGCTGCAATATCCCCTGACACTGGAAGCTGCAGTACTTTTCTAACAAAATCTTTAAAGTAGCCTGTCTGTAAATGGCAAGGGAGCATAAGAGGAGGAAAAGCTGAGACCTGTCATGTGAAATTGTGCTGTCTGGGCAGTTCTGGTGGTTAAGCTTAAAGGAAGGTAACCCATCCTTGGTGTTCCCCTTAGTACTTGTCTGCTCTTTGTGGATGCGCACAGAAGCCTCCACCGTTTGTTTCAACGAGAACCTGCTTAGTGCTGCTCTATGCAATAATCACCATTGACATGACAGCACTAATAACAACTGCAGAGAAGATAGAAAAATATCATTGCCACAAGTGGGTTTGCAATTTGCAGTTAATAACCCAGAGCTGGCTGAAAAAGTGCTAACCCAGCAGATGAGGTGGAATCCAGTGGAAACATTCTCACTTCATTTTGTACATTTTGCTCCCCTGTTTTAATATTAACAACAAGAGTAATTGGAAGTATTTAGATATTTTCAATTTTACTCACGTAAATTTTACATTAGAATCTTTCTTAAGGTTTTAGTTTGTCCTTATTCCTGAGAACTATATTTTGAAATGCTGGAACTGTGAGGAATATAGAAAGTCAATTTCTCAACTAATATCATGATCCTGTAATTCAGATTTCCACTAATTTTTGGCAAAGGAGAGGAAAGATCTATCCTTGATGACAGCAATGAAGAAAGCAATAAGACATGTGCTACGTACAATACACTTCTCTTGATGGTCTGACAGATTCTTAAGAGGGTGACAACAAAAAACCTATTGTCTTTGGTTCTGAACAATCACATGAAACACTGTTTATATAGTAGACTAGAAAACTGATTTGGATTTTTAAATTATCCATTAAAAAGGAACAGAACTCCTTTTCCTCTGTGGCCATCAACAAAGAAATTAAAAATCAGCAATCTCAGATGGTGTTGCTTGAATAACAAATTTCCAAATGTATTTTTAAAGTTAAAAAAATAAAATTTGAGTCAATGTGTTTCTTTTTGGTAAGAAAAATAAAAGATAAAAAAAAAATCATTTCAGGACCAGGAAACATTCTGAGTAACCCTAGAAACACATTTTGCCTCTCTGGAGGGTTGTTTAATTTTTTTCATTGTGCTTCCATTTTGAAACCAAAAAAAAGTTGCTATAAAATGAAAAATGAAAAAGCTTAGATTTACTGAATTTTCTCAGCCTTATCTGGGCAAAATCTGTGACAATTTCCAGGAAAAGGAAAGATGTCCATTCCAAAGGACTTTGATCTAGAAGCAATAAATAGAACCAGCCCTGTGCAAACCACTGTAACAAGAGAGCAAACGTCTTATTAAAAACCTATTAAAAACACCAGGAACATTTATACTTAAAATGCCTATAATAGAATGGTTACACAACTTCACAGTCCCACTTGGTTTTCACTTCAACAACTATTTTAACAACAAGGAAAAATATCCAACTTGCACAGTAATCTAAACAGGCTTGGGTCAGCTTTTATCTTAGCTAAAAAGGTAATATACAAATAAAACCCCATAATCATTATGGTTTAAAATTTAGGAGATGGGGGTGACAATCCAGAATCTCTGTGTGTGGAAAAACAAGGCTTCTAACAAATCAGTTGCCTGCTTCAATATTATTAAATCTCATTTTTTCCAAATGCTCTCAATGGCAAAACCTCAATGTTGTTCAGTGGGAACAGGATCTGACTGTTGCAGATGGAAAAAAGCGTATCTGAATCTTTGTCTTTCAGTTTTGTCTTGCAACACAGTGATAATACACTGCTAACTCCACTACTCATTTCTCATTCTACCTAGCCCAAGTTGATTTCTGAAAGAAAAGATGTAGAGAAAATGAAAATCTTCCCTGGTGACATAACCAGTGGTGTGTAGTCAGGAAGAAGGACTGAAATGAACTGCAGAATCAAATAAAAAAATTAAGTCACACAGTATTAGACAGAAAAAAGTGTATGCTATATATGGTTATACTGCAGCAACTAAGACTGTAGTATCAAGCAGTGAAGTAGCAGAGGCTGGCAAAGGTTAATTTGCAAATTTTCTCTCCAAATGTAATCTAAATAAGATTGAGACTACCAAAGGGGATGCTGTTAAGTGAAGCAGAAATCAGACCCCCAACTCAAGGGGAAACTTGGAATAAATTAAGAAACTGAAACAAATGTTAAATAAACATTTTTTTTTTTTTTCAGATAACGATAGTCTACAGACCTTTTATCAGAATACTTTTGATTTAAATTATTTATCAATACAAGACAGTTTTTTCTTTTCTGTTTCTTTTTTTTTGTTTGTTTGGTGGGTGGGTTTTTTTTGTTTGTTTGTTTGTTTGTTTTTTTGATGAAAGATATGAACATTTCCTTTACATTTCAAAGAGATTTCAAAAGCAAATTCAATAAAATTCATAAGAATCCATTAAAAAAACCCACACCTGATAAAAAGCTGCAAGCAATTGTTTCTGTGATAAAGGTGGCCTTGAATTTCACTGGCTTTCATAAAATATATTTATTGTATTAGTGACTTTCTGATGTAAAGCAAGATTTAGATATATTTTCTTCTTTATGAATATTTTGATATATATATACTGGGCACAACAGTTTTTATCCAGGCAAATGGGCTGCTTGCAAAAGGGAAATTTAGGAATTTTTGCAGTAAGGAAACTGTTGCACATGTATTGAGATTGAGTTGACTTTGTGCTGTTTTACTCTTTCTAAATTAGAGTTGCACTTGAAAATACTGTTTTTCAATTCACCATCAAGTCATTGGACACACACACAGACACACAAATATCTGTATTATTTTTTTCATTCATTCTTATCCAATAATCAATGACAAGTAAAGTCCCATAAAATTAGACAGTAGTCAAATTCATTATTGTTCATAAACCATCTGTAATGGTAGAACAACATAATATCTTCATATTCTATATAACAATAGGGCATTTTAGGAGAATGAACTAATACCACTCTTAGAAATTATATATCTGGCCATTGTCTATCTTTACCTTTACTTTGTCTTTCTCCAAATTTTCATCACTATTATTTCACATAGTTCTTGCACTTATGTAAAAATTTTTACAATTCTGTGCTGGCTCACGGCATTTATTATTGTGCCCAACTCCATATAGAAACATAATAGAAAGATGCTGGACTTATACTGGTTCTGAAGAAGTTTATTTTGTTACTTTCTTAAATCTCAATTTATCCCCAAGTAATTAAAGGTTAACTAGGATTTGAGGAATAAGATAATTTTACAGTATTAGGAAATCCATTTTCAAGTCATGTGTCTACTATTTTCTTACGGCAAAAGGAAAATATAAATTAATTTTTAAATTCAAACGATCAGATTCCCAGATAATCCAATAAAGTTCACTTTACACCTGAGTGTGTCCCCAGTTTTCATCCATTAAAACTCTGAGATTTTAATTTAACAATATTGTTAAATTAACAATTTTAGTTAAAAATAACAGAGGTTATTGTTTTTCTTTACAGGATTTATATTTTATTACTGTTATTTACATTAGTACATATCCTGAGTACCATTTTGATCTATTTGTGTTTATATTTTCCCTCCTTTATGTTTTAGCTATGATTAGGCCTGTGTTATTCTTTCTAATTCTGTATCAAATGATTATAATTGATTTCTGTATCAAATGATTATAATTTGCATGGTGGCTCTTACTACCTACATTTTGGAGCATACAATAGGTGTGGGTAATATTTGTTTTCTTTCTAACATGTCTTTAGATGTATAATAACATTTTTCTATAAATAATTTTCTATATGGTAAAGCCACTGGCATGTGAATGTCTGAGTCTTCATAAACAGATCTGGTAAGCTCAATTAGACAAGCTATTTGTAATATTTCTATTGACTGCAAAAAGTGTCAATAACAGGAATCCGTTACACAAATTAACACAGAATATTCATGCCCATTTTGTTTCAGAGAGCCATTTGGTTAAAATATTTTAAGTTGTTAAAGAAACTACAGTTTTTCAAACATTTTTTGCTTACAGTATGACATCTCCAAGTTGCTTTTCAAAGATAAACTCTAGTGTGGTCATGAATATCAGCTAACTCTCCAGAGTTAAAATTTCCAGCTGAATTTCGTTATGCACACATTATTCTGTTATTAAATGGCCTAACTGTTCTTGTCATGTGAAGCACTTGGAAATTCTGTAACCACCATGGTCCAACTCATCCCTCCTTCCCTACAGAGAACCTCTCTGAAAATATTGCTGTAGCTTGTTCACTGCTAGGGATTTCCTTGTGCTTACATTAATTTTCAGATGATTTCTGCATAGTCTTTCTAGAGAGACCTTCTAGAGCCATGGAACAGAGGTAGAATCTCTTCTCACTAATTCTTGATGCACTCACGAACCTTCATGAGGCTGTAGGTAAGGAGGGTACAGTCTGTGGCTTTCATCAGGGTCTACAGAAACAGTATCAGAAAAAATGTCTTTCTATCAACCTCAAAAAGTCAGGTGAAGTGTTTATAGTAATCATACTAGTTATCGCAAGATGTTTCTTTTAGTATTCAGTGTCCTAGAGTCTTCTGGGGGATTCAGCAGAGTTCCTTCAGAAGAACATATCAGCTGCCACAGCTCTCTCTGGAGACTGGTAACCTTTACAGACCCTTATCACAGAGAGACACAAAGTGACTGTTCTGTGCCCAATGGCAAGAACTGCAGGGCAGTGATTGTCAGTTCCTGTACCCCAATGTTATAGGTTAAAATACAAGCACGGATACACTGGAATTCTTTTTTGGAGGATAAACGTACATGATTCGAATCATCAGTCTATTACACAGTCTCTGCACAGTTGGCAATTGCTTTGTTCGCCATACTACGTGTGAAAAAATGATGGAGAACTTTGTCCAGGTGCAAAGCTAGAGTCTACTGAGAGATGCTGCTTTATGCATTCTACAATTTACATAATTGACTGTTTGATGCCATCTCCAAATTTCTGATGGATTGCTTTATCTTTTATTTCCACTTTTTGTGTTGCTATTTTGTAATTTTTTAAATATATTTTCACACTCATCTCAGGAAAATGTGTTACTGTCTTTTTGCTATAGCCTGTGAGGCTTGGTCGTCCTCCAATGCATGATTTTTGAAAGATTTACATTTCTTATCACTGCTCTTGATAAGAAATTTGAATTTATATTGCTTATGTTATATTCTTTTGAGTACTATTGGACTGATCCTTTATACTGCTTAGTTTTCTTCCAGCTCTTTTAAGAGTCCAACAGACGATGAAGATTTTTAGAGGGGCTGAAGCTGTCTGGGCACACTACCATATGTTCCCTTTTCTAACTTTGTTTCTCTGTTCGTAATCCAGATGGCTGTAGAATGTATTCTATGTTTTACTGCAGTTTAGATTTTTTGCTGCATCACTGTGTTTTTCAGATAGCAAGCCAAAACAATTTATGTTATCATGGCTTCAGAGCTTCTGCTACTCTTTTGTACCAGGTTGCTACATTGCTTTGCTATTCTTAATTTTATAATTTCTTTTTTCTAGCTATTATTTTATCAGTTGTGTAGACACACAACATAGAACCTTGCTTGTATGGTCTATTCTGTTTTCTAAACCACTGTCAGTGCATCAGAAGTAGTGAAATACTTTGTGACATATAGGATAATTCTATGTGCATCGTCTTTATCTGTCATCTCACTGGTGGTTTTGGGGTTATGTATAGTCTCTCATGAGAGCACTACATATACTGTATCATGTTGAAAGTCTATTTCATGTTCTTGATAGGGAATGGCATGTATTTTGGTAAGCTGGGCCATGATCTCAGTCACTATATTGTGACTTTCCTGGTAATTTGGGGTCAAGGCCTCATTCTCAACTGACAGCTCTGGAAGCTGAATAACAGGCATTTTAGTCACTTGGATGCTTTCAGCAGTGGCTTTTTCATGACGCTTTCTGAAGGTCATGATCAAACCTCACCTGAGGCACAAAGCAGATCTACCTTGATGTGATGATTTCATTCCAAAGAGCACAGCTAGTAGCTCCTTTTCAGTACATTCCCACTCTCATTACTGAGTCTTTCACAGACTTTTTATCAAATGCACCAGATTGCTGCTTTTCTGTTACTACAACTTCCTCAATAAATCAAGCAGTATGTTCTCAACGGTTAGTAATAGGTAGCAGCTTCCTTTCCAGGTGCTATTCTGCAGCTTTCAATCAATGCAAATCCTTAGAAAGGATAGCTAGTTCCCAAGAATGTGATTTGATAAAAAGCTCTAAATTTGAAGCATTTACTTCATCCACTGAAACAAAACAAAGCCATTAGGACTTATTTTAATGAAAAAATAAGTGAATATATTAGACTCAGAATAATCAACATGACTAAGATTAGGATACTAGTATGATACTAATGTGTTCTAACAACCACATTATAGACCTATTTTTTCAGTTTTTCCTGTTAAGGCTCTTTCATTTCAACAATGTAATTAAATACCCACTTCAGCAGGAAAGTGTTCATTTTACAGCTAAATAACTTCAGTGCTAAGTGGTGAGGGTCTGGAGATCCAAATTCCAATGCAGCGCTTGGAGATCAGTCTATTGCCTGAAGAATTTATTTTTTCTTTTGCTTTAATTCCTAATAAAAACATCTAATAGCTTCATTTCTATTAAGAAGGTGTGACTCCTGTATGACTCAATTTATGCCATTGCTTTCTTGCTACAGACCACTATTTTCAATGAATTTTCTTTGTATTCGTGTTAATACTTTAATAACTGCAGCAGGGCTGAGATTAATGCATTTTAGCAGTCCCAAACTGCATGGAGGGCAGCATGTTCAGAATTTCCGACTGCTATTTATATGCCCAGTTGACTAACACAGATCCTCAAATTGCTGGACAAGACCAATGTAACTCTGCTTTCACTTAACGTTGATATTCTCATACTGTACTGTTTCAAAATGATCTACTGTCTCACGGTGCTACATAGGTACATCTATATGTCAGCTCTCTTAAAGTCTAAGTAACATCACCCTTCATTGCTCAAGGTTTTTTTAACTATGCTGCTTTTCCCCATGAACAGCTCTTGTCATAACCAGCACAAAGTTACGATTGCACCAGTACATTTCTGCCCCTCAGCACTGCCAATACAATATTACAGATGCCTTCCTAATCCTGCTGTGATTTAACTGTTGTTGATTTAACAACACAGTGGCAAATTTGCCTGTGTGCAGCTGACAGTCTTTTCATGCATTATGTGCACACTGAGAGTCTTAAAATCTGTCAAGGCCATACTCCAGGCAGTCTTCTTTGCAGTACAAAGCTTTAGTCCTCAGTCATGCTCATATTACTCTTCGGAGAACCCACTTCCCTGGAATATAAAATGTGCATTTACCTTATCCTCAGCTGTCTACAAGCTTTGCATTGTCTTTGCGCTTTTCATGCTTCTTTCCATGCTGAATACTTTGAACCATTCATGGTGTCTATATTTTTAATTAATCTTTCACTATCTTACCTCTCACATTTCTTTGGGTAGTGAGTCCATACTTTGTTTGTGAACTGCAATTGTGAACACAGTTGTTTTGTGTCTGGTCTAGGATGACTGGCATTGTTCTCCTAGAAGTATTTCTGCCGGGGTGGGCTATGTTTCTCATCTATTTCTCCAGTAAGCTTAAGTCATGTGTGTCAGAGCCATGTCATAAGTATCTGGTTTTGTGTACTGCTCATACTCTTAAGGAATGTAAAATGTCTTTGACATCAAACCATCAAAATATTTTCCTTTTGCAAAACTGATCTACAGAAAATTCCTGAAATGTATAACTTTGGAAAAAACAAGGTCATTTGAAGTGTGCACATAAAGAACTTATGTAGATAAAAAAGTGCACAGGTTAGTAATCTCAGGTGTAGCAGATTTTTCATCTATTAAATGAATAGTGTTGGTGTAGCCTCACCTTGAATGCTGTGTGCAGTTCTGGGCCACACAAATTAAGAAGGATATGAAAGTACTCTAATGTGTTCAGAGGAGGGCAATAAAGATGGTGAAAGGGCTGGAAGGCCTGTCCTGTGAGTAGTGGCTGAGGACTCTGGGTTTGGCTAGTTCGGAGTAATGGAGGCTGAGGGGCAACCCCATAGCTCTCTACAGCTTCCTGAGGAGGGTAAGTGGAGAGGGAGGTGCTGAGCTCTTCTCCCTGGCATCTCCATGACAGGACATGTGGCAGTGGTTCAGTGCTATGCAAGGGGAAGTTCAGACTGGGCATTAGGAAGCATTTCTTTACAGAGAGCATGGTCTAACTGCAACAGATTACCTAGAGATGTTGTTGATGCCCCAGGTCTGTAAGTGTTTGAGAGGCATCTGTACAATGCCCTTAATAACATGTTTTAATGTTTGATCAGTCCTGAAGTGGTCAGGCAGTTGGACTAGATGATCGTTGTTGGTCCTTACAGGTGCAATATTCTATTCTATTCTATTCTATTCTATTCTATTCTATTCTATTCTATTCTATTCTATTCTATTCTATTCTATTCTATTCTATTCTATTCTACTCTACTCTACTCTACTCTACTCTACTCTACTCTACTCTACCCTGCTGCCACCTATAAAAATGCTGTTAACATAGCCTATGAGATTGGAATAACAGTATCAGATAAACTTATTTCAGAAAACGTCTCTCTTCCTATCCTGCATAAAATCACTGTAAGATTTTCTTCATAAATTGTCCCAGACTCAAAATTCTTTTAAGTTTGTGATATCAAGCACTTTCCTGATGCTTATATTTAGGGTACATTGTTGGCAGCGGCCTGCAGCAGAAGGAATCTTAGAAAGAAAACAACTATAAATACTGTCCAGGCATTAGCCACTACCAGTTGCTTGACAAATAAAAATAATGACAGACAATAATTTGATGCAATAATGCAGAAACTCCATTTTTTGTTTGCAGCAAAAGTAATAATAAAAAATAGTCTTTGGTAGCTGTGGCTTTGTTAACAACTTCTTACCCATTTCAGCAACACTTCACTGAAAACTCATTTGATCTACAGTTCTCCATATGGCTACAATCTCAGGCCCTGCCTGGTGCTTTTCTTTCTTTTTTCCTATCTGAAAAAAAAAAAAAAAAGAAAAAAAAAAGAAAAGAAAATCACACCACAGTTAGAAATTAAAATCTTCCACCTACAGCTGTTTTACTGTGCCTCTGCCTTGATTTAAGTCATTCTTACAGGAAGCTGTTGTTTTGACTTGGTCAGCATAGGAATATTGGTCTAGATAGACCTGTGTCAGAGACAGTGGAGCTGATGTGTCTGCTAATGGTCTGTGAGAACAGAATTGCTCAGCATTTCTCAGCAATTGTAAAGGAAGGATTAAATCACTCTTGATTTCCTGAACACCTCTTCTGAGGATATGACACTTTTGAGTTCTTTAGATAGGGAGAGTAATTCCCATTTCTCAGCTCTGGAATATGACTTTGACTTTTTCTGAATGACTCTATAGAAAGGTATAGGTAAGAAAATGAAACTATTGTCAGTGAGATGGAAAAGGAGCCAGCCATTAGTAAGGCATAATCAAAGTCAATAGTGTAAAGGATCCAGTACTGTCAGGCTTAGTAATATCATCTTGAGTGTTAGATAACAGCAGATAATATTTCAACAGCCCCTTCCTTTGAATATTTTAAGCCATTTTTACACATTTTATTGCAGCACCATCCAATATATATTATCTACAGATTGTGCACTCAGATACAGTGTACTCCTCTGTGCAAATTGCAAGCAATTTGCTGAGGACAATGTTTATATCCTGGACTGGCTGCCAGTGACAGTGATTGACTCTTAAGACCCTCCATCTAAAAGGACAAATCACATTGTCCAGCTGTCACAGCATATGTCACCGCTCCTGGAACTCAGCCCCATTCTTGAAGGTACAAGAAAAAAAGGAAAAAATAATCCTTTAAGTGTATTTCACACTGAGTTAATTTTGAAGGTAATAATCAGAAAACAGATAATGTGCTTCTCCTTCAAAGTCACACAGAAATTCATTGGGAAAGGAAATACAGCAAGTCTTGTTTTGGTTTGGTTTGGTTTGGTTTTCCACATTCTTGAAATCGTTTTGTTAACCAGTGGGCATTATTTGTTTGTTTGTTGTGTTACTAATTAGTGATGGACTTCAGTTTCTGAAGTCAGTCTTCAATGTAGAGATGCTGTCTATAGCTTCATACTGGTGGCAAAGGGAGACATTGCCTGTTGAGCTGGTATTTCCATTCTTTCCCCTGAATCAGTTTCCTGTGATACTTTTCTACAAGTAGAGTCACAGAAAAAAAGGAAGGCTCTGCAAGGCACCTCTGGGGGTTTCTGGACCAACCTGATGCAAGAGCAGGTCATCCAGAGTTGTATCAGCTTGGTCTTTCATGATCCTCCCATGCAAACAGGGTAACCTGTTTGACACGAATCCCCTGGGGCACATTCTCTGGTTTCCCCCAGAGACCGTGCTAGACTGTAATGTGTGTGAGTACTTCTACGCCAGGGTGCAGGAAGAAACTGAGCCAAGGGATTGCCTCTTGTTCTGGCCTAGGAGCAGAAGGTTAGAGGCTGGATGGTGTTTCACTACTGAGAGAAGGAAAGATCCCAGCAACTAAAATCTGGAAGAAGACAAAAAAAAACCAAAACAACCCACCAACACCAAAACCCCCACACCAAAAAAAAACCCAAAGAAAATGTCTCTACCTTTCTATCTACACACAGCTTTTTTTGACATGTGCATTTCATGTATATGTTCCAGACCTGTGTTGATCAACCTATGACTAAAGTAGGACACCTAACTTTATGTGTCCATTGGGAACAACTAGTCTTGCCCTGATTCAAACCTAGTCGTATGTAACAGCAATTTCCATTTTAGCCCAAGCTGTGCATAATGCTTCATGCCATCATTGATATCAAGAATCCAGCAAGGAGGGCTCCCCAATCATAGTGTCAGTGTGAGCTGAGAGAAAACACCTCTGGTGTCAAGAGAGTTTCTTGTAAATCTAAAGTCACAAATACATGGTTTGGACTGCATTGTTCTCTAGATAGGTGAAAGGTCAGACAGGAAGGATGCAGAACCTGAGATTATGAAGGGTATTTTCCTTTTCCATAATGTCATATTTTGTGGTAAGTTATTTGCAATAAATTAAAGTTTAAAAATTTATTTGGCAAAATATTTCATAATTGAAGTTTATTCTTTATGTTTAAAGATTTATGTACTGACTATTTTTAGTGCAGTGTATCTTTTAACTAGAGCAATTTTCTATCAGTAGCTTAATAAACGTATTAAGAAAACAAGGACAAACACCTCAGATGCTTTTATTATGAATATACTGTGCATTTGTTATTCAAGCAACACCATCTGAGATTGCTGATTTTTAATTTCTTTGTTGATGGCCACAGAGGAAAAGGAGTTCTGTTCCTTTTTAATGGATAATTTAAAAATCCAAATCAGTTTTCTAGTCTACTATATAAACAGTGTTTCATGTGATTGTTCAGAACCAAAGACAATAGGTTTTTTGTTGTCACCCTCTTAAGAATCTGTCAGACCATCAAGAGAAGTGTATTGTACGTAGCACATGTCTTATTGCTTTCTTCATTGCTGTCATCAAGGATAGATCTTTCCTCTCCTTTGCCAAAAATTAGTGGAAATCTGAATTACAGGATCATGATATTAGTTGAGAAATTGACTTTCTATATTCCTCACAGTTCCAGCATTTCAAAATATAGTTCTCAGGAATAAGGACAAACTAAAACCTTAAGAAAGATTCTAATGTAAAATTTACGTGAGTAAAATTGAAAATATCTAAATACTTCCAATTACTCTTGTTGTTAATATTAAAACAGGGGAGCAAAATGTACAAAATGAAGTGAGAATGTTTCCACTGGATTCCACCTCATCTGCTGGGTTAGCACTTTTTCAGCCAGCTCTGGGTTATTAACTGCAAATTGCAAACCCACTTGTGGCAATGATATTTTTCTATCTTCTCTGCAGTTGTTATTAGTGCTGTCATGTCAATGGTGATTATTGCATAGAGCAGCACTAAGCAGGTTCTCGTTGAAACAAACGGTGGAGGCTTCTGTGCGCATCCACAAAGAGCAGACAAGTACTAAGGGGAACACCAAGGATGGGTTACCTTCCTTTAAGCTTAACCACCAGAACTGCCCAGACAGCACAATTTCACATGACAGGTCTCAGCTTTTCCTCCTCTTATGCTCCCTTGCCATTTACAGACAGGCTACTTTAAAGATTTTGTTAGAAAAGTACTGCAGCTTCCAGTGTCAGGGGATATTGCAGCTGGTAAGATGAATAAC
>NW_020799144.1:3905558-3961627 GCF_003259725.1 Athene cunicularia | reverse complement strand
TTCCCTGCCCCCCCCCCCCTTTCTTTTTTTATTTTAATTTGCCTTTCAGATATATTTTGGCTCTATATTTATATCTACAATAGCTCTCAAGAAGTAATAATGCACTGTCTCTCCACATGGTTTGGTGACAACCTAAGAACTAAACAAAGAACTCCCTGTCCCCTAAAGAATATAGAGCTGTATAATAACATTGCTGAATAATTTGATACCATTAACAGGCTTTACATAACAAACAGTTATGAAATCAGAAGTTCCCCACTAGCTATTTCCTCCTTTTCTATTTTCAAAACAAAGACGAGTCAGCCATGAAGAACAGCAGATGTAACTGTCGTGTTCTAGTTCTGTTGAGTGGCTATCGAGGAGCTGGTAATGTCAGCAAGCAGTTGTTCAAATTGCAGCAACAGGAACAGGAGATACCAGTTGTTATGCACTGGCCACAGTCCTTTAAGGAATCAGGTATATCTGTCTCAGGATGGTGGAAACAAATAATTTCGTTCAGCAGCAACATTGATAACTCTCTCCTTGCAATTCCCACTTGTGTACAAACAACATTACGCTGGTCTTGACACTTGACCTGGGTTCACTAACCTTCAACACAACTGAGTGAACTTGGAGCTGATCCCTAGACAATCAAGAAACTCATAGAGGCACTGATGGCCACAGATCAAAGTCTTGAGGAAATGGAGCCTGTTTCTGGGTTCATTTAAATCTAAAATTCAAGAAGATGAAACTTACATGAAATGAAATAGACCAAATATTTTTAATTAACCCATGTGGGAACTGCAGCAGAACTCCACACAGCTCTGCAAGTAAAGACACAGAATATGAATAAGGGATGTCTAAACTACCAAGCTCAGAAAACAATGTGAATTGCCCATTTCCATCAAGGACATTCAAGTTAGATAGTTCAAGTCCATTTATGTTGTGCATGAGAAACTGCAGGTATCTGCATATACAAACTTGGTTTTGACATTAGCATTTAGGCATTCTGTAAATAACCTTATTTTATGTAACTGATGTGATTGAGTATAGTACAGCCTATGTCTGTGTGGTATAATGTGATTAACAAAGACCACTCACATTTATAAAATCCTATATTAACTGCTAAGATATGAGTACACTTACTATTCTATATTAAGCTCTTAAATTAAATTTTTACTTCGATATCAAGTACTGTCTGCATAATCCAAAAGGACAGGGAAATGATAATCTGTCAGCAGTAGATTAGGGGCTCCCTATGTCTGCCATATCCAGGCAGAAAAAGTATGCAAAGTTTTCACAGGACTTTAAGCTTTCTAGTACAGAGAACAGGCAAGACAGAGGGTATGAAGGGTTTGCGCAGTTATTACTAGTTTTCACTGGATGAGATGGTGATGGTAGGTGATGCTCCATTTATATCTGGGAAGGAGTTCATTAAGTAGCCTACTCAACAGTGAAGCGTGTTGCTGCTTTTCAAACTGCCTGACTAATGTCCATTCACAGATTTCCAAAAAAGAGTGAATTGATGGAGAGGAATAGTACAGCAAAAGACAACCTTGCAGTCCTAGAGTTTCAGCCCTGGTGATCATTTGCTTCAGAAACAACCCTTCCCACTGTCACAGCACTGAGTTAGCAATTTCTTAAAAGATTTTGATTCCTGCCTTGTCCTTTTTGTCTTTAACCTAGGGTGCTACCAGGTGTTTCCATAACCAAGAAAAAAGGATCCTGCTAACCTCAAAAGTCTTGGAATCTTTGGAGTGGTTTTTTTTTGCTTGGGTGGGGTTTTTTTTGTGTGTTGTTTTTTTTTTTTTTTTTTTTTTCCCCCCCAAAAGAGTCACAAATCTGAGAAGGCATGGTCTTGACCTCAGTGGATATTCTTGCATTCTAATAATCTTCACACTGTAATTCCCAAAGGAGTAACTATCCAGCTATTTCATTTGTATCTTCTATCATTCTGGGCCATTTGAATTGTTCTCCTAAATGATACATTAAGAAGGAAAATACAGAGTTTTTATAATGCAGTTCTAAAAGTGCAACTCAGAAACTGACTGACAGTAAATTACAATAAAATAGCAGTGCATTCTTCTGTTATTAAACCCAAGGATCTGCTCAGGAGAAGAAAGAAACTGGAAAAAAACCCAGGTGGTATGTTATCCTCACAATAAATACATTGGCTGAGTTGTCAAAAACTGTTCTCTTTGTGAAGGGAACTATACTGCAACTTCTTTACCCTGACTCTATAACTTGAATAATTTTACATGTATTTATAATTTTAAAAAATAAGCTTTGAGTGGTTTTTACAGGTTTTGCTTTGCATGCTTCTGATTAAAATTAATATTTTGCATGGGAACAGTCAAAGAAATACCAGAAAACAGCTGCACTGCTTGCATCCCTGAAAAGTTCAAAACAGTCTTTGCTAAGTACAAATGGGCACCAAGGAGTTTGTGAAGCAAAAATGAACAAGTTCTCTATATTTCTGGATAATGTTTTATTAAATCAGGAGAACCATAAGGGAAATAGGTCACAGGGCTTTAGCTTGGATAGAGTATCTGGTGTTTGCTTGTTCTGTGTCACGCCCAGCAGAGTTGAGGTGTCTAGATGTTGCTACAGCCTAAACACAACACAATGGCATCTGTCAGCCCAGGCATAAAAAAGAGTACAAGCTCACCGAAACGCATTGTACTTTTACAGCTCATTTTTAATATAGCTAGGCCTTTACATGCTATCATTTTACATCACCTCTGGTAGGTAGTCAAATTTTTCAACTCAGAACTTGATAACACTGGAAAATTTAAGTGAGTTTTCTTAAGAACGTACTATGTAGTGCTTTCTAATGTATCTCAGACTTCATCTGGTCAGTGAAGCTGAAAGATTACCTATTTCTGGCTTTTAGTATTCTGCTAGTAATGTCACTGCCCTGTAAATACTAACCTCCTATGTGAAAGTAGCCATCCACAATCATGGATTTCACTGAAGAAAACCTCTTATTTTTCCCTAGTTAGTTACAACTGAGGCCTAAACTTTGATTACAGAAAGGCTAGAAATTGGCCTCAACACAACCAAGGTGAGTTCATGGCCAAAGGATTTTCCCTTTGGATTTGTGTCTGAGGGAGAAATTTTAATGAAGTTTATCATAATTCTAGACGATAATTTTAGGAACTTCACCGCTATTCAGATGTTGAAATTCAGACATAACTGCTCAAGTTTCAGTATGTAAAGACCAGCTTGTGTTTATAATATTACTGTTGACTTCAGTGGAACCAGGAGTTGTGTTTCAAAGAAGAAAACTTTTACCTTAGTTTTCCTTAAAATATTCTGCAGGAAGAAAAAAATTACTTGCTGATCTAAATTGAATCTCAAAAATAAGGAGTAATGTTTCAGACGTGCTTTGAATTATGCATGAAAAAAACAGACAAAATAATGGAAGAAAACAAAAATAAAACCCAAAATTTAGTGAGAAAAGGAGAGTTTGAGAATTAGAGATGGATGCAAGCTGAACCACTGGGAACATGAGCACACCTCACTTCATCCCAGAAGCTATGTGAAATTGCTATGAATCAAGAAATTTAAGTCCATTGAATTTGATTCCAAGAGGTCCAACTCTATTTTGTACAGCTGGCACACAAATTTTTATTTTTGTTCAACAGTTTACTTCATTTCCTTTCTCTTTTTGTTTGAGTTGAATCAATGTATTAACCCAGACTATGCAGTGAAGGAAAGTAAAAAAAAAGAATCTGAGAATTTCTTTATGAAGATTTAAACCATATTCACTTAAAAATACAAAAAATAAGAAGGAACATCACAGTGCATCAGGAGTTAGCTGTAACATATATAAAATCTCTGCTTAAGATGCAGTAGCTCAGGAACAGTTGCACTTTTTCACATGAACCTAGAATGTAGCCCAGCCTGTCAATCAATCCATCCAACATTTTTCCTCTTGATCTTAACTGACTTCTCCCACTACATCAATTTCACCTCCAAACTCATCCCATCAAAAGGAAAAGTATGCTTTTAGAGAAGCAGCAGCAAAATTATATTGTGTTCTCAGATGATGTATAATTAGTATCAGGATACTAATTCTATTAGATTGTGTTCTATTATATTAGATTAGATTAACATCTCATTCTATTCTGTTGGATGGAGCAGGAAGCTCTATTAGTGTAAAGAGATTATTTTCTTTAACTGTGACAATACCAGGGAGTTATTTCATTTGTAATTAGTGACAGCTAAAGGTCACAACTATAGAGGAAATGATAATCAGTCTTTTACCTTCTGCAA
Source organism: Athene cunicularia (assembly GCF_003259725.1). Taxonomy (NCBI): domain Eukaryota; kingdom Metazoa; phylum Chordata; class Aves; order Strigiformes; family Strigidae; genus Athene; species Athene cunicularia. Next base: position 3,957,370 of record NW_020799144.1, on the reverse strand, counting down.
GTCTAATATCCTTTACCGTTGGTTTTCATTCTATTGTAGTAATTTATTAATTTTTCTAAATAGTAAATTCAGTAATATACAGTAGTTGGACTAGTGAGTCTGTTTCAATGAAGGAATATCCTCTTTAAATCTGAACAATTGGCATAAATTTCTGCTTTCCATTTGTGGCTCTATCATAAACATTTCACAGTCGGACTGTAAGTTAGTGAGGAGCTGTCTGCCTGAAGTGTGGAAATAGAACTAAAATTGAAAACAAATAAGTCAATGCTCCTTCTTTCCAAGTTTTTTCTGAATGTCTGTCACAACTGAAAACCTGCTTCTTTTGTTTATTGTTATAACCCTTTAGGAAAGTAATATAAATCTTCATTTTTATTTTACATACTAAAACTCAGTAAAGGAACTGTGAAACAATAAAACACACTAAACTTCTGAAAAACTTTTAAAAGAGAAATCTCAGAAAAGATCTTCCACAATTTCTCCTGAATAAGCTCTTGGGGGACATGTTTTTTGAAAAAAAAAAAAAAAAATCCAATTTGGGGGACTTGGTTTTTTGGGGGAAAAAAAAAAAAAAGAAAAAAAAATCCTATTTGTCAAAGTAGCCTGATTTGGCAAGAAATGATCTTGACAAATGCTCTAACAAAGATTAAAATCATATATCAATACAGTATCTGGTTTACTAGTGCACTGATATTTACTTAGAAGTGAAATATCTAGCACTGATTTGTTTGTGTTTTGTATTAGTAATAGTCTTTATCTGTTATTTTCCACTTAGGAACTTTTTCAGGTTTTTATTTAAGTTCAGTAGAGTGTCAAACTGATTGATGACACATTGGCAGCATGTTTATCTGAAAGCATTACATGGCCTTCCTAAAGTTAGCCAGATGCATACCCTTTCTCATATGTAAACAGTATGTTTTATTCACAAATTGTTACTAATTATGGATTCCATTATACATATACCTGCTTACCCTTAGAAGACTATAGAGAGACAGCAAACTTAACTTTGTTTAATATGAAAATTTATATCTAGTGTGCAAAATCTAATTAAAGATATTTATACAGCGGGAGTAATAACAAAAGAGCCATGGAACCAATGTTATGTCAGTTATATGTAAATATCTATGAATTTTACTGCCTTGTGGAAAATTAGTAGTTTATTAAACAAAAATGTTCCATAAAAATTTCTTTAGGCTGAAGTTCGTGATTGATTCTACTTTGCCAGGCTTAACCTCAAAAGACAAACTTACAAACAAGAGAATTAAAAACCTCTGAATATGTTCCAGGTTAATTTTACTTATCAATTTTTTATAATTTGCATGCTACTTTTATAAAACCAGTGTTCACTAGCAGCTGTGTACAACAATTAGTGGACGATTTGCATTAGTTTTTACACACACTATTTACCAATAATTACCAATAATTTCTAATAGCAAGGTTTGTGTGAAGGGAATTAGAGAAAAAAATCAGACTGAAAAATTCAAGTTTACAGTTATTTTCTGTATTTATGAATTTCCTAGTACCAGAGGCTTGTCTGTTTTACATGATCTATGTCTAATACAGTGTTTTGAATCTGTACAGCTACCAGCCAGCAAGACATTCCATATTCAAATGTTTTCAGGAGAAAATATCCCTTCAATGACAACACATGCCAGGGACTATTTTCTCAAATGTCTTGACATCTGGTGTGGGGGGAGGGGAGAAGGGGGCTTCCTAATCAATGGAGTATGCAAGTTTGATATGCTCTTTTTTCTATTAGTATTCTAAAATCTATTAAGTTTAAAGCTGATGTGTTCTATACCTACTGCATCATTATATTTTTTGAGTTTAATTTGTACATCATGATTGTGGTGAAGTAATCTTGGGAAAAGAAAATATAAAGAAGTCTTACAGCAACTATTTCTTTACCATGTCTAATTTTGCCTGGATCTGATAGTGTTTTGGAGAGGGAAAAGAGATTCTCTTCTGCAATCTAGTTGAAATTTTTCCCACATAAAAGTCTACTAATAGGAAATATCATGGGATGTCTTTATCATATATACACATCTTGAATTAACAAAACTGAAGTTTGGAATTATTTCCTACACAAAGACTGCTACAATACTGAAAAGATCATTTCATGCCTTCTTTAAAATTTTAGCAAAGCCCACAGCAACAGTTGTGGTATGATGCCAAGCATCCTCACATCCTCCTTTACACAATGGAAGTTATAAGCATAGGACCTATCCTTGAAACAGTACTGTTAAAGATGTATATCTTCCAACCAGTTTAGGTGTCATGTTTCAGTCCCAGAGAAATCATATAGGCAAAACCAAATCAGCCTGAATTAATTTCTAATTGCTTCTGTTAGGATAAAAAAGTCCTATAAAACACTAGTAAGACCTCTGTCACAAAACACATTAAAAAGTTAGCGTGTTTGGGTTTGGTGGGGTTTTTTTTTGTGTGTGTGTTTTTGTTTGTTTGTTTGTTTGTTTTGTGGGTTTTTTTTAATGGTAAGAGTATTCATTCTGTCTTCATTTGTAAGAAGTTATGAAAGGGAATACAGATGATGAAAAAGAGTATGTTCTGACTCACCTGTTCCAGTCCTGACTGTGTTTTACATTAAGAGCAGCACAAGGTATAATGCTAGAATGTAATTTATCTGGACATTTGTCCTTAAAAAAAACAGCAGAAAAGCTGGAAATTCTTGTAAGGCTAATATTTTTGCCATTACTAATGACTCTTACTGTACACAACAGCAGAAGTCTTCCCTTAATTAGAGGTCTTCCACCAGGTTGTTAATAAAGCAGTAACTGGTAACCCGAAAATCACTGTGTTTGCACGATGACAGAGTAGCTACCTGCAGTTAACATACTGTGCCTATAGCAATACATTTTCCAAGGAAATGCCCACCGGTCTAAAGCAAGTGTTACGGTATGCTACAATGACAGCTAGGGCCAGCTATGTCTCCACACACAAAACACACTACATTATAGAGTTGCTCTGTGATGGTAGAGCTGATAGGTACCAGTTTTTCCTTCTGTAGCTGAAGACCATACCAGAGACAATGCTGACAACAAAATTAAGATCCATGAAGCAGCTTCATAAGAAACAATACTACTAGTAACAAGGTCTAGTGTCAATGACATTGTCTTCAATTATTAGTAACAACTATGTTATGCAACTGTTACTGCCCTATATAAGTTTACTGGATATAAATTTTGTAATTAAAATATTGTCGTCTGAAAATACTGACCTCAACCACAGGTTTTCCTTAGCTTTTCTTAGATCTAGTTGCATGAAATCATGGAAATCAAGCTAGTAGCTTAGACTGTAGTTATTTCAGAATAAATTAAGACTTGCTATACCATTTCCTATTCCCTGGTTATAAAAATCACATTTACATTTCTAAAACCGACTGTCTGAATAAAGAACAAAAAAAGAAATTCTAATACAAGAAGTAAAACTAAAATCAGTTCTGACATAATAATAGTTAATTAATAAGAGGGTAATAAGAAGGACCCTGGGACTAGTCAGGCACCTTAGTTTCTGGTAAGGTGCAGATTCTCCTGGAAGTTATGCTGAAGCATATGGAAGGTGATTAGACACAGCCAACATGTCTTCACCAAGGCCGAATCATGCCTACTACTCCACTGGCTTTCTACGATGGAGTGACTGCATTAGTGGACAAGGGAAGAGCTAGGAATGACATCTGTGTGGACTTCTGTAAGGCCTTTGATACGGTCAACATTCTTGTCCCTACAGTGGAGAGATATGGGTTTGATGGATGGACTGTTAGATGGATAAGGAATTGGCTGGATGGCCATGTCCAAAGTGTTACAATCAGTGTCTCAATGTCCAAGTGGAAACTAGTAAAGAATGATGTCCCTCAAGAGTCTGTCTTGGGACCAATACTATATATTATCTTCCTCAATGACATAGTGTACCCTGATCAAGTTTGCAGATGACACCAAGCTCAGCTGATGCATTTGAGGGAAGGGATTCCATCCAGAGTGAGTCTGACAGGCTTGAAGAGTGGGCCTATGTGAACCTTATGAAGTTCAGCCAGGCCAAGTGCAAAGCCATGCACCTGGGCTGGGACAATCCCCACATGGATTAAGATCCCTGAGGAGAAGGGATACTGGTGGATGAAAAACTGGACATGAGCCAGCAGTGTCTGCTTACAGCCCAGTGTCCCAATTGAATGCCAAGGGAGGCTTCAATATCATCCCAAGAACAAGATTATGACACAAACAAGGTCAAATGCCATATACCAAACACAGTTCTAACCCAAACCGTTCTATGATTCTGTGATTCAGTCTTCTCTACAGAAGGTATCTTTCAGATAGTTATGTTGTTTAGCCATCTAAATAGAGAGCTGGATTAGGACTTGGGGACTGTGAGTGGGTTTTTTTAGCAGCCTGATACACAATCTTAGAAAACTTGTTTTCTTTCACCTCATGAAAAAAAAATAAATAAATCTTTCTATCTGAAACATTATGGTCTAAAAATTCCTTCTTGATAGAAAGAAAATAAAAAGATAAAATTCCTGAATGCGAATGTCAGTTATACAAACCTCTTAGTAACAACCAGAACTATTTCATAGCCAAACATCACTGAATACAGATAATCACATTACAAACTTGAATACATGAATAAAATCTGATATGGGATCCCCAAATTTTTACTGAAATTATTTCTGAAGATTAAGTCCCACTGCCTTAAGATACACTTCATTTGTTAGCATGACAATCTAAAATGATGCTTTCCAAAGTGACAAGAAATGGCTGAGATCCTTCCTTCTCTGAGTCCCTTTAGGGAAGTAGCCACCTTGGCTGCCATAAAGTGTTACTGGAATTGCGCAGCAGTGCTGTAAAGAAATCACTTGTGATTGCATGCACAAACATGAAATTCCCAGGCCATAACACCTTTCCATGCCTCTGCCCGGGCTCTAAGCTGCTTCGTCTTATCAAGCTGCTCAGCTTTTGAACAGAGGTACCATGGGTGCAATCAGGTTGATGCAGTAGCTAAATACGTAGACAGCGTAGACAGCTCCAAGCCACGTATACAGCAGTGCTTGCCTGGAAGTACATACACTGGTTCTTGAAGCAATGATGAACAAAACAGTTACTAAAAAAGATTATAATATTACCTTCTATGTCTTTATTGATTTCTCATCTGATCTTTCCAGAGTTTTAATGAAATTTTCTTTTGGTTTGCCATCAGTGGATAGCTCATGGTTAGAACTATGACCAAAATTCATGCTTAAGATTTAATTAAAAAAAAAAAAGAAAAAAAAAGAAAAAAAAAAAAAAAAGAAAAAAAAAAAGACCAAATCCACTGGTTGCTCTCAATGTGCAATATGGTGTACACTATGTGCAGTATGTGCCAACGCTGCAGCTGTGGGAAACAGGTCTCAGATTTGGGACAACATCCCCAGTCAGTCCCTACCAACAACAGAAAACTGAATCTTCAGTAAGGCTGTGTGAACCCTAGCAACTTTTAAGCCAGATACTCTATCAGTGATCACTTATTTAGAGCTCAGAGGACGGCAAACTATGTACGTTCATTTACGATTTGTCACTAGTTTATTATCCTTCACGCAACTTTCAATGAGTATAATTAAAAAATCGAGTTCTGCATCCTCTCTCGACTAGGCAAAGTAACATAAAATTTATTTATCGCTTTGTGGATGAAAAGCCTGTCACTGCAAGCTGATAATTTAAAAAGAAAACGGCCACATTTTTGAACAAAAATAAATAAGAGCACAATTTTGCAAAGTTAGGTAAGTGAGAATCCATTTTAGGCTAATGGCATTGGTTAGTCCAAAGTATTCACATAAACTTTAGAAACTTTGGAAATTATGTCCCTAGAAGAAGTACAGGTCACTCTTAAAGTAACACTTCAAATTATTATTAACTTAATTGGACTGTACTAAAGGAAAGGTGGATGAAAAAATTATCTAAAATTACTGCATACTGCTATTTCAGCACTGACCCCGAAATTACAAGTTATTAATTTGTTCTTAATTTTAAAATTTTAACGCATCTGTAAGTACAACCTTGCCAGCATTTTGGTGCAGTTAGAGAAATAATTGTCAACATGGCAAATATATCCACGTTTAACATTTAACCAGTAATTTAAAAATGCAAAACCAATTCTTTCTTTATTCTAACCTGTATATCTTATTTAACTATCAATACTAACTTTTCCATCAATATGACTCTTGGCAGAATTTATTATAGAAATACAGTTGGGGCTTTAGTTTATAGAAGATATGAGTACGTCTCAAAACCAAACAAAAATTAAAACCAAAATACTTCCTGGCACTTTGACAGTAGATCCACTGTCTGGTGAAGCCAAGTGACCATTGAGATAATATGTCTCTGTCAGGTAGCAGTAGGAAAAGCCCACAGGTGAGTATAGGAGACATGCCATGTTCCTCTAGAAAAACTTTTAGCAAACAGAAATTGATGGGTTTTCCAGGTAAAGATGTTACGTAATTTTGATGACTTCAAAAAGCTTCTGCCCCATTCCACTTTCCTGATATGTTTTTTAACCCCGTTATAAATTGTCCTTCTCAAATTCCAGGAAAAATAATCCTTTCGGAGCTCTCAATTTTCTTCCTGAATATTTCTTTGGTTATCCCTATTCTCCTGAGAGGAAGTGGTTATTTATTGCTATTGGCACTCTCTATACAATGCATTGATTTCTCCCACATCCCCTCAATTGCCCCTGTCAAGTGAGAGAGATGCAGTCTTCATATGGAAGCCCAGTATATCTGATCAACCTACAGCAAATATTTCCTTTTTAAGATTAGTAACCAGAACTTCATGTATACTTAAATTTTGAATTAACATATTTATTTTTTCAAATGTTTTTAGTAAATATTCATAAAAAAACCAAAAACCTGAGAAAGATAAGTTAAAATAATTTTCCCATTTTAAGTCTCTGGGTGGAGGTAAGAGGTGTTTTTACCTTAGTCTCACTAATACATGTTAATTACCCAGAACAAAACAAACAGGAGAAAGCTGGTTTTTTTTGACAAAAATTTACTCATATGAAGGAAGCGAACTTGGTTATTTTGGCCATATTTTTAATCAAAAAACTTTTTCAATGATACTCTTTTTTTATTAACTCATTTTCAGTTTTGCCAGATGCTTCTGCCAGATTCAAAGTAAACAGTGAGAAAGAAATTGGAAGTTATTTTCAACTATACATTTTGATTGGTGTTTAAAGTGTTTCACAGTTTTACTTTTTGAAGAAAAAAATGCTCAAAGCTGAATTGAAGCATTTTTCTAGAGATTCACTTTTTAACACTGATCTATTTATTTTGGCTTATACCAATTCCTGTTGGACCATTCCCCTCTGGCATGTTCAGAAAACTTAAAAAGCTTTTACTTGGACTGTTCTGTTGCTGATTTTGTTTCATTTTTATGCTACCATAAAAAAATACAAATGCAACACCCCCCAGATGGTTTTACATTGGTGCAGCTATTGCTTAATTAAGGTAGTTGATACCAGTCATGAGAGAAGGAATGCTTATTGGTTGTTAGAGATATTCTCTCCAAAATGAGTAATTTAAAGCTCTTCATCAATCTCTGCCTTTACTCATCCTCTGTCTGTCTGTACAGCACCTGAAGAAAACCAAAAAAAGTAAAAAGCCTCAAGGTTCAAGGACTGTCTACATAATAGATGTCCTGTTTGCACAATAGCATTTTGTGAGCACTTCGGAAACATAAAGAAAGGTATCACATGACCTATAGTGGTAATGTGATCCAAACTACAGGTATGGTACTTGTGCTATGGTATTTCTGAGGTAGAAAAGAAACATTAAAAAAAATAAAATTGAAAAATTCTTAAAATTTTTATAAAATGGTAAATTGAATTTTCTGGTTATGACTTGACATACACATAATTATTTACACAAAGGCCTGAGCTTTGGTTATCTCTAAAACATATGCATTGGTTCCTGATTTGCAGATTAGTCTTCAAATGAGCATTATTAGAAGCACAATGCCTCACTTCACAAAGGTATGATTTATGCTTCTGTTTTGAACTCTGAGAATATTAATTATTCTGGTTTATGAATTAATGAACATACAAACACACAAAACCATGTCCTTTCCTTATGTCCTTACATTGATTGGAAGACAGTGAAATTAGGTTGCAGACTGAAACAACAAATTAAACCAGGGCAAACTACAAGTCCTCTTTTTAACTTAAATGTATTCTAACTGTGCACCAAAAGAAAATGAAGCACAGGAAAAAGTAGTTTGTGACTGCATAGTGAAATAGACCACAAAATGTTTACCATCTACCAGTGTTGTTAATGATTGCCTCAGAAGACTGAAAGAAACAAGTGTCCATGTAGAGGCAAAAGGGAGAATTTCCGTATTTCACTATTACATTAAGGTAAAGGTCAATGTAAATGTAGAAACTCTTTTAAGAGTAATCATTGGCAGAATGTGAACGAAGTTCATGAAAGTGCTGACCATCTCTGCTACTAACAACCTCAGGGAAACCTAGATGATAAGTGTGAGTGACTGGCTTTCCAGAGCAGTTAACGAAACATTAAACCTTTGCCAGTTTGGCACCAAGAGAGATTTGGACCCCATACTGGGGTCCAAACTTTTTACACATAATATACTGGCATATTATGACATGGTTAGTCAGATGTAGAGCATCCAAAGGCCCAAGAAGTGCCCCTGAAGATTTATGCAAAATTATGCATTAATCAAGGGTGAAGGCCAAAGAAGAAACATCTTCTACTGTTACCTCAGAGGAAGGGAGACAAAAGCACTAAAATGCAATCAGATATATTTTACTAATCAAAACCCGGTCTTTTTGTATCTGTTTTTAACATTATTGGTGTTTACACTTAAGATCTGAGAATTATTTCAAAAAGCAGGATAATTTATTTGAAAACATAAAATATATTCAGAAGTGCAATGTGCTTACTTTAAAAGGTAAAGTAAAAAAGTATCTTCAAAGGCAAAATTGTCTAAGAACAGCTTTCCCTCAGGTAGTAATTCAAGATTCACTGCTTGCTAAATACTTTAAATTGAGAAATCACAGAAGTCTCATCTTAATTATTTTTTTTTTAATCAAGTATTATGAATTTTGCTTTTAAATCACAATGCTAATTTGAAATAAAAATACCAACATTTTAACCTGAAATACACCATTAGAATATTGTGTAAGGTAAGCATGGTACTGTACTTGAATTAGGACACTAGACAGCATACTAGTCTAAGAGAGAACATACAGTAATGTCAGCATAACCGTGTGTGTGTGTTTTCCTTTGAAGTACCCAGACTTTTTCTTTATGCAGCAACCTCCAGAATAAGACAGCATTTTGAAAATGAAACTCTTATGTGATTGAAATGGAAAAATACTTGCTTTGGTAGATGAAACTGCACTTTCACTAGGCCGATTTTCCTCTTCAGACCTTACAGCAAGGCTCACACCAGTTTCTATGGGCAGTTATTTTTGGAACTGGCACTCACATTCAGTTGTCACTCGTTACTCACAGAGCACCAACCTTCCACATCTAGATCTGAGATGAGCTGGACAAGAGCAGAAGCGGAAAGGCAGTGCCACCCCTCCAGCCAGACCCCAGTGGGGCAGAAGCAGTCCGATGTCAGAGTCCTTCAGTGGACTTCAACTTGGCTCACAACTGCTCTGAAGTTGAGAGGACCCATTCATAGCCAAAGACTGAAAAAACTAATACCTCAGAGCTTGCAGTGCCCAGAGTTGCCCTCAGTGACTCTCAAAGAAATCCCAGTTATGCCCACAGGTTCACATAAACCTGGAGTGACAGGGGTGAAATTGTTATTATTTATGTAACTGAAGGGGAAGAAATGAAAGATGGAAGGTGACAGCCCTCAGAGCATCCCTCCGCCTGACAGACACACCGACTGCTCTCTGAGATTGCCAGCTTGCTGAAGGAAAGATGAACTTAAAGCAAAAATTGGAATTCAAATGCAGGTGAACATCCCAGAATCTGGCCAGTTCATAACAGAAGGATAAAGCTTTTCTGACTACCAAAACCCATCTTTAGAGGAAAGAAGTATATCCTTTTTATTTAGAGAACTAGTATCCCCAGTCCACTGTCACCATAAATCTTCTAACATTCAATTACTATTGTACTTGAACTGAGCGAGCTGACTATTTAGTGACCCAGAAAATGTGTCATTCTCCACAGGATGCAGTTCTGATAACCATTATCCATCTACCTGCTGCTGCTCACAAAATATGCTTTTTGCTGACTACAGCAACAGTAAGAGTTTTATTTTATTTCTGCTCATTGAATACCATCTTGGTAAAATGAATTCCTGTAATTAACATGCTCAGCAGAGCTGAGGAGCTCTATAATATGGTTAAATGAAGCTGGAATTTTATCACATTACATAATTTACAAATTACAAAGTGTAAGCTCCTCACACCCAGAGTCTGGAGTAGCCTTCACAGCTGTACAGTCTGAAAAATGTGAAAGAATTTTGAGTAGTTAAGATCAGAATCTTAATTCAAATGGATCGAGTGCATTAATTAAAATGGTTTCCACTCAAAGTTCAAAAGACTTTCTTCCCCTGGGAGGTTTACTCATCCCTTTTCTTCAGGTTCATCTATCTGTCGTCCTGGTCAGTTTTGCCAAAATTTGACTCATACCGGAACCCCATTGGCACTTCTTCTATACTACAACTTAGGTCCACATCTCTATATCCTGTCTTCTATCATCTCCACTTTCAAAACCCTGATCACTTTCATCTTCACTGGCATGGTTGTCACTTTTTGGGATGCTATGCAGGTTACATTCTATTCTTTACCCCCTCCAACACAGCTGTGCTAGAAGTATTTTTTCCCTGGGTTATCCAAGCATAAAAGGCATGATCTCACTCACCTTCTGTGGCTGTTTTTTTCTCTGTTTTTCTGCATCATGTTACCATTGCACTGCCTACATGCATGACTATAGAGTATGCTACATGTTCAATGGCTGTTTCAGACATCACAAGTTCCTGAAAAATTCTGTATAAAAATACAAATGCCACAGTCCTGTTTTTGTAACAAGCAGCCCTGCTTCCCAGGGGTGCTATTGTCTAATTATGAAGAGTTATGTGATGCTAAGGACTGGCTCATGAAAAAGAGGACAAGGAAAATAAAAGAAAAAGGACACAGAGTAGCTAGGCAGATAAATCTGGATGTGATCAATTGTTACATTTTGAGAAGAAATTAGAAAAGCCCATCGTTAATAGTACATCTTCCTTAAAAGTGAGAGTGGTTTCCAAACACAAGTGGGCAAAGAAAAAAAAAAAAATTATGATCTCCTTACTCTATTTATGTGCTTGGAAAAGTATGAAAACAACAGTTAGGCAGTGCATAAGATAAGCACGGTTTTAGAAATACCTGACCATACCAGTAACTTTATTGGTTCCAGTATCTGCAGTTATGTTAGTACTTACCCAGGCACTCTGGTGCTGACAGGATCTAGACATCTGACTTGTCTGAATTTATCATTCTAAAAGAAAATGTTCACGGCGAAGACCGTAAGTGTTGAAAACATATCGCCAAATATTTGAAAACTATGCTGTGAGTTGTATAGAAAAATACAGGCATAAGGTGCTTGCAGACTTTTAAATTGTGTATCCTCACTTTCCTTCAGTAAAGCAATTGTAAGCACACTAGGTTTCTTGCATAAAGATGAACAAATTTGGCACATTTTGTTTAAGTTTAGTTTGTTTGTTTGTTTTACTTTTTTAAAGGTTTAAGTAGCTGTAAGCATTTTATGAATATTACAAATATCCATTTTTAAGTAGGAATAACATAGCTGTCACTTTTTTTTTCCTTTCTCTTCATAACATTTGTTAAATAATTACTGATTTGCTAAGACAGTGTAGGCGATCCTAATATTTCATAACTGAAATTAAAATAGATGTATTTTTGGCTCCTAGATACCACGTGAAGGCACACTAGTTGCTGTTACTGCATGTAACAAGCTTTTCCAAAATTTCAATATCTGGTAATTTTTTAGCAGAACAAAAACCAAGTTAAGAACATATTAAAGGAAAAAAAAAAATCATGAACATATTTTCTTTGAAAGTGTCCAAATGAATAAATGCAGCAATTTCCATCAACTTTTTAATCAAAAAATGTTTCAAAATACTTCTCCCATGAGCTTCATGATATAGCAAGTCGAATTTCCAAAACAGATCTAAGGACTACCATAATTTCTTGTAAATTAGTATAACTGCGGTGATATTATGAGTTACATTAGCTCAGGATATGGCCTTTAATTTTCATGCCAAATGACATGAATTTGACCTTGATGAAATGAGAGGTTTAGAGAATGCATTAGGAATGGCACATTTTTATACATATACGAATACTGTAGAAATAGCCTACTTTGTCCCATAATGCTGCATGTTTGATTCTGAAAAGAATCACTGTTCTTCTAATGTCCAGACTAAAATCATACAGTCCTCAGTGCATTCCTTTCTTTCCATTCTGTCTTCTTATTCAACCTGTATGACTGAAGCACTGATGTTCTTGTCTGACAAGACATCAAGAAACTGAAATGGAGGATGCTTTCTGCTTAATTTATACTAATATATTTAGAGTGATTACATTTGAATAAATGGTATGAAAGAGCTCTCCTTCTCTTGTAGTAGATGAAGGTGACTAGCAGCTACTTTAAATCTTCCAATTAAAACTACTCTGATTTTTTATAATTGTTTCCAAATAATTTTCCCCATTAGAAGGCCAAATTTTGGGGAGAAATGAGTCCAGAAAGATTCGAAACCTATGCTAACATTTGCACAGGCAGAAACAGCCATGTGTGGGAAAAATAATGGATTTTGCACAGATTTATTATGCATACTGACTGCAGTGAGAGTGTTCAAGTAATGGCCTTTAGAGCGGTAATCAGTATGTTTCAGAGACAGAATACCAGACTCAGCACAGGGACTCTACCTGAATAAGTGAAAGAATTCAAGAATAATCTTGGTGAAATCTTGATGACCCTCTTTTTTTTTAGCCTGCTATTTATATATAAAGGAGCACACTTCTCTGCTTCGAGATTTATGATTAAAATATTTATATTCTACTGAGGTGATACCTTTTTTATTATTCCATGTTCACTCCTCATCATTCATAATTTTGTATTTAAGAATGTGATGACAGTAGAATTTCCTCTTGTGATATTATTAATAATATTGACAGTGACAGAAACCACTTAGGAGGAACTATTTGCAGAAAAATACCTCTTTCTAACTTTGGTGTACCCATAGCTTCTTTTCCATATTCCAGGACAGGACACACACTGTGCTACTCTCCACTTGAGTGCTTTCTCAAGACATGTCAAATTACATTACTTTAAAGTTCTATTGACCTACAGTTGTTCTCATTCACACGCCTGGGTGACCTGTTCTTCCTTGCACACTCAAGGGCTTTTTAATGGATTTGAGACAGGGGTCTCCCAGGGAGCTGGCAGGGCTCCTCATCACCAAGCACTTGACCATAGCTTTTCAACATCCTGTAGTTCTGGGACTTTCTGGCCTGAGGTCTCACCTGCATCAACATGCACTGGCTGGCAGAAATTCCTTCTGTGCATGAGAGTAAAATGAGGTAGAATACGGTAGCCTGTATATTAAACTTAAATGTATAGTGAGCCTGAGAATGATCTTCTAGTCTAAGGATGATTTAATTCACAGTGAGGCAGTACACAAGGATGGAATAAAGATTCAAGAATAAGACTTAACATTCAGATCCAAAGTTTCTATACAATTCCTAGTGGTACTGACAAAATATACCAGAAATCACAACTGCATATAAAATAGTGATTATGTAAAAGAATTCAATGTGTTAAACTGTGATCACCTATATATTAAAAAATCTGTATATCTGCAGGCTGCTGTTATATAACAGATTTTTTTTTTTTTTCCAGTCAGGAACTAAAAAACAATTTTTGGCATGCAAATTCTTCCAACATGAAAATAAATCAACCCACTCAGTTCAGTTTTGGATAGTTACATATATTATCTTGATAAAGTCTCCTTTTAGTTTTTATTATTACTGTAGATCAAGTGTTGCCCTTGTATTGACAGTAATAGTATACAAAGTTATTCTTTTTTTTCCTGTTCATATACTTTCTGATTAATGAAATGCAGCACAGTATTTTACTATGATGAGGTCTCACTGTAAAATTCCACACCGAAGAATGGGCAGCAATGCTGAAAATGCAAACTGGAAGGATTTAAGGATGCACAGTAGGTTGTGAGTGAGGCATGAAGGAAAGTCAAGGAAGGACTGAAAGGACTAAATCCCTTATTTCAAGGAAGATGTGCAATCTAAAGTGGTGAATTTCTTCTGACAGAAAATGGAAGCATATTGGCATTGCTACAGCAGATCTTTTCTTAAGGTGTTTTTATCTTCTGCAAAACATAGGAAGTAGCTGCAGAGTAGCCATATAACAAAACTTTGTAACAGTTCCACACATAAAGAAATCCCATTTTTAATTGTGAATCATAACTTTACTTTTCCCAGCATATTTTTTATCTAAGATTTTGTTCAGTTCTGACTGATATTCTTACATTTCAAAAGTAAAGAATACTGAGGTTAGGTTTATAATTTCCAAACAGTAATTCTAGTCCCCTTTTAAATGTGAACGCTACTTGATGCTTGGGGGAGGACAGGGAAGAAACTGGAATGTCTTCATTGAATGAACCACACATCTCTCTAAATGAAGGTCTTCAGAGAATCACACAGAATCATTCCTTGGGATCACTGAGTCCAACCATCAGCCCTATTCTACTAAGTTCTCCCCTACACCATATTCCCTAACATCTCATCTAAATGACCCTTAAACACATCCAGGAATAGTGACTCCACTACTCTTTCTGTGAAATTTTTTTTCTTAATGTCCAGCCTGAACCTCCCATGTTGCAGTTTAAAGCCATTCCCCCTTGTTCTGTCCCTAATCACCTGTGAGAAGAGACCAGCACCAACCTCTCTACAATGTCCTTTCAGGGAGCTGTAGAGAGTGATGAGGTCTCCCCTCAGCCTTCTCTTCCTCACACTAAACAGTCCCAGCTCCTTCCATCGATCCTCACAGGATTTGTTCTCCAGGCCCTTCAGCAGCTTCGTTGCCCTCCTCTGCACTCGATCCAGCACTCAAGATCTCTTTTGTAGTGACTTGTTTGCTGTACATCAATTTTAAACATCAATCATTATATTGGAGTATGGATGCCTACTGTCCCTGCCCCAGAACTTCATCTGGAAAACAGTCTGATATTTAGTGAACTTAAACTTCCAAATAATTCCTAACACATATTTAAAGTCTAATTATAACTCAAAATATATAAACCATTGCATACATAGGAGCTCAAGATAACATCTCAGAAGACTGAAATTTATTATTTTAATTTATTCTGGCAGTTTTAAGGATCAGCATGTCTTGGAGCTTCAGTGTAAGCAAAGATTTCTCTAAGTGATTTTTATGGGTGTGCATTTTTAATTTCGAAGAAACAGAAGAAACCTGAATTTCATAGAAGGAATGGTCAGAACTTTCTGAAAATCAAATTCCTTCAGACTGTATAATCTGAGCACCCAAAGCCACCTGTTAGTTTTAAAGGTACTAGATTGAATCATCAAAGATGAGTCAAGCACATGGATTAATATAAATGGTTTAAACCTGAGGGTCTGTACTGATTTTATTCACATACTATGTTGAACATATTTCTAGTAGTTTCAACACAACTATTCAAATTTCCATTTTTAGTCTGAAGAACAGTAGTCTTGAAAACATAGTGGTCTTGAAAATATAGCAATTATGATAACCTTTACTTATTTTCAGGCAGGCAGACCTGATAGCAACAATAGAACTGGGAAATCTTAATCAATTATAGTGCGATGCCTCTGAATAAGCACTTTTAAAATCTAGATGCACAGATTAAATTACAGGAAAAAAAAATACAATCACCCAGAATATTTTTTTTCTACTCTAGGAGGGTTCAAGAGATCATTTTTTTCCTCAATATACAGGTGCTAATCCATCAAATTCAGGGAGGATACTCAAGAAATAAAGATTTTTAAGCACAAGAAATATGAATCAATATAGAAGGCACTGGAAATAACAGTTGATTATTTCTAGACAACTGCTGCACTCATATGAAGTTTGGCTGTATCTAATGGTATAAAAAATACCTGACACCCTGGTAGGCTCTAGCTGAGGGTAGTAAAATTCAGTTTTTACAGTACTTTTGTTCATCTGGGAAGGAAGCTACACAAACACACCGTCAGCAACAGCTGTGGAATTTTTTTTTTTTTTTTTTCACAGAGTGGAAAATCTTCATATTGTTTGTACTCATTTAAACCAATACAGGCTGTTGACTGCAGATACCCAAATTA
This sequence comes from Athene cunicularia, assembly GCF_003259725.1. Taxonomy (NCBI): domain Eukaryota; kingdom Metazoa; phylum Chordata; class Aves; order Strigiformes; family Strigidae; genus Athene; species Athene cunicularia. Next base: position 3,940,990 of record NW_020799144.1, on the reverse strand, counting down.
ACAGCTCATCACTTTAGCACCATAACAGGATGGCTATTTGTTGAAGGCAAAAGGGAGAACAGTTCATCAGAGTCTTAAGAAACACACTTACAGTTTATCTGGTCCAAATGATCAGTAAAGGGACTATATGAAGTGCTTAGAAAGAATTCCTACACCTCAATGCCAGGTGTGAGTTCATATTTTCCCAGGAAACAAAATCACCTTAAATTGGGCCCTGGTATATAAAAATGACTGGGATATTAGATTAGAGGACACCACCTTTAATCTAATTTTATTTTATTTTGAATGGTCCAAGCACAAACATATATAAGTTTTTCTCATGTGAAAAATTTCAACTTGTATCTTTTCTCTTTAGAAAAGAAATACATGAGTATGGACATATATAATTAAACTCTGAAATTATAAATAAGCTATAGTGGTTTGGAGGCCTTACATTAGCACTTAGTATTATCTAGATTAATAAAGAAAGAAACATTCTACAAGATGCTTAAAAACTAGTCAGGGGCTTGGGATGTTTTTTGTTAGTACCTTAACATGAAATCAAAGTACAGAGAAAATTTTCACAGCATCAGTTTATGCAAATCCACAAATGTGATGCAGTATGCATTCCAAATTCACAACAAGAATGTTAGGAATACAAGTCAAATAGATGTTAATAAATCCTTTCAGAAGGCCTAACACAAAAGACAGAATGAAAGACAATTTACTTCACAATAATTTAATGTTTAATGTTTAAAAATAGAATGATCAAATTGCAACTCTGAACCTACCCGCTTGGTTGATTAAAAACATCTCATTACCCCACACAGGATCATCATCATAAAGGTGTATTAGTCTATTCTCACTGGCAGTGACTTATTGTTAACTCCAAATTGAATATTGATGTTTTGCTATTGAAACGTCAATGCCAAAAATTACACATAACTTGCCAGAATCAATGGCACGTTCAGATTTAACTACAGCTACAAACAAAAGGAAGCCCAGTAAGACAGAACTTGTTATGTCGAATAAAAAGTCATAATTCAATTTGTTTAGGAAAAAAAAAACGCTGTTTGCTAATATTGTTCTAAAAAATTATATTATTTTTTGTGACTGTTATCATGCATTAGATACACGATGAAGAAAGACCAGCTTATGTTTCTGCTATGCCACGTATAGAAGCTTCTGAAATTTTACTTGTTGTTTTCACTGTCACTTCTTTAGCTGCCATTGAGCCAAACATATCCCAATTCTTTAAGTGTTTAAGTACATGCTTCAATTTTCATTAAACACAATGCAATGTAATCATGAAAATGGTGTTTAAGCTCTTGTAAAATTATGGTTTTAGCCATCACACTGCTGATTGCTAGTGCTTTCTCCACTTCTGCTGGATTTGAAAACTCAAGCTAGATGAGACTTATGTAACACCACACAAAGTCTGGGGAGCTGCACCATCACCTCTTCGAAATGCAACATCACCCACATTTTTCTGGCCAATCTGATTGTTCCAGGCCTAACCGTATGCATGGAAAAGCATTGTGTTTGGACTCTTATTCACAACTGGAATTTTTCTACTGTATCTAGTAGGTGAAAGAGAGCTGGCAACAACAGCCAGCTTCTTTCATCATTTACAAATGGCTTCCACCCTGAGAAACTGCCTAGGAGGAAATGCTGCTACTTTTCTTTTTACAGTCACCACCCACATCTTGTAGCAGGGTTTCACTCACATCAAAGGCTGATTCACCTTTTTCTCTCTCCATACTAAAGAAACACAATACATTAAAATGCACATCCTTGGGGTTCATATATTGTTAAATATATGTTGAAGAGTAGAAAATTCACTCCCCCGTTTTAGTGCTGGAAGGCTCCTGATTTTATTTTTCAAGAGGGCCAATTTTCTACCTTGAATATACAGCTCATAGTGGCACTTCTGTCGAGAAGGGGTAATTCTGCTCAGCACTCCATTTAAAAGCATGAATTTGGAGTAGCTTTTGCATAGCTTCTGATTCAATTCTTTATAACCTGTAATAAAATAGCTTTTGAAAACCTTTATTTTTCTTTTCTTTTTTCTTTTTCTTTTTTTTCCCCATGTGTAAAAGAGCCAGTTTCAATGGCAGAAAGATTCAGGGAGACAGGTTCTCTTATAGAGAAAACTAAGACAATTTCAAAGATAAAACTCAGGGGTGGAACAAGGTCTCAAATGAAAGAGTAATATTAAGCCTAGACCCTTAACTAAAGCTGAGGAAGTTATTCAGGGACATATTTTTCTTAGCAGAGCCAGCAGTTTTCCATGGTAACAAATTATCAAAACAAGCTAGTTTCCCCATGGTATTTTTAAACTCTAGAAAACTGAATTTTCAAAATATTTAATATGACTACCTTTCAAATATCACCATTAAGAACTATATTTAAGAGTAGGAATAAGAATCTCTCATTTTAAAAACTGTACACCAATAAAGATTGTCAAAAATAGTCAGATACATCTCAAGAATCTCCTTCAGTCACCCTTCTAATAAAATCACTAATAAACACAAAATCACCAAGAAACATTATTTTTATATTTATTATACTTTATATTTATGTGTAATTTGTATTTATTTATTACATAATATATTTATATATATTTAATATTTTATAGAATACAGAGAATACATCTTGACATAATAAATGCATTCACATTCAGATTTAAATCTTCAGGCTCAGCTTAACTGTTCTTTCACTCTTATGGAAATATAGGAGCAATAACCCAGAAACTAAAAAGTAATATAGACCTTGTAATCTTTTTCATTTATTTCTGAGAGGAGATGGGCTTGTTAATGAATCTAAAGCAACTTATTGCATTTATTTTAAGTTATAAGAGTATTCTAAGACAATTCACTGCTAAAAGTGTAGAAACACTAAGTAAGGGTATTTTCTTCAAAACCTAGAGGTACTATAAGATTATTTTAGTAATTGGAACCTAAAATACTATAAAATTACAGTCAATTAAAATGGAACATTTACCTTGCAAACCAGGGTCCACGGATACAAGCAGGAAAGACAACGAGTCTGCTGCCAATTTTTCCAGCTTCACTGCTTGCTTACTAGAAAACAAGAAGAGGAAAATTTATTTAGATTTTTCTGTTGTACTGAGCTTTTTTGAAATGGTGATGTTTTTAGTGAAATTCCTTGAGATGTTTTAGAATCATATTTAACTCCTATCCAAAAAGAAACAGAAAGGATTGTCAAAGCTGTAAAATGTCTCTGCTGAGGTACATAGGGTTAGAGGCTAGTGAAAGCTCCTAATAAAACCAAATACTGTGCACTCACCGGCACTCCGTAGGAGCAGGCAACTGTGTTGCCTAGAGTAGCTTAGAAAGCCATTTACTAAAGGATCTGAAGGTGAAACTGACAAAGCTTTAAATGCAGAATGGAGTCAAAGATTAAAAAAATCTTTCCAACAGTAAGATTAACTACTTGTCTCCACTGCCATCTCCAAAGATTCCTCCATCTATGTCTCCAACTCTACAGTATGAAAGAAGGTTTTTAGAACAGTATCCTCTTGCCATATTGAATTCAAATCTGAAATTTCCATTTATTGTAATGGTACATATAAAAAACCCAACTGTCTTAAACAGTGAAAGCAGAGGAGTTAAGAAAAGTTCTGACTCATATGTCTGTCAGGACCAGAACAATCCCTGACAGAGTAAAAGAGTTATAGATTATACAATAACCCAGAACTACACTGATACCAAAGACTTATTTCAAAAATAATCTGAAAAAAAAATGTCATTAACTCTTTTGATCAACACGTTCTCCTAAGTTTTTCAGAAAGGCAAACCAAATGACCAAAATTATTTGGCTTCCTGCCATATAGAAATGACTTTTCCAAGAACTTTCACAATGCCTTAAAAAGAAGATTCTGTACCTCTACATAAAGCACATTATGATTTGACAAATTATTCTGAAAAGTGAAAAACAGCATATAAAAAAGAAACAAAAATATTATTTTAAAATAATTATTCTTAGGTTATTGTATAAAAATAACACTGCATTTATGGGAAAGATCAGGTATTGTAAGTAAATACAAATTTCGTGGTAACATATAATGCTTTATCTAATTCTTATTCAACTGACTTGTTATGTGATACACAAAATGTGAGTTAATTCAATCATTTTACATTATACTGTATGCTTGATCATGGACAAGGTAAAGGGATCAACAGCTGAACTGCAGAGGGAATCTGTATCATCAGAGTTTATGCAATTTTCAGAAGGAGTCTTGGAAGGCAGCAAAGAGCTGCCAGCACTCTAGGGAGGACTGTCTCCACTAAACAAAGTTGCTTCCCAGAAAAGTTGGGTTGTTTATTCACTAAAGCAGTAGCTTTGTCATGAGATTTACATCAGTTTTGTAGCATATCATTTTTAGCCAACTTACTTCGTGAAAGTAAAAACTTTATATACTATTCATTTATTTTTTCGTACTGCAGGGTCACAGTGGGACCTAGCAGAAAATATTCTCTCCTTGAAATTATTATTTTGAAGGTGTGGAGTGATAAGCAAATTTTCTAGAAATCCATCTCTTCGGCTTCTGGGGCCCCTTTATCCAATTTTCTTGGCTTTCCGTTGTTCTGTATGAGCTGTTAGTGTGACAAAAAACCCCAAATAACACCTCAATACCCCTCCCTTTCCCCCCCACCCCCCTGTTGCTTAGGTGAGAAGATTAACATGTGTGGGCAGAAAGTTTGCCTTGGAAATTTTTTGAACAATTATCATGGAATAAAAACTTTAAGACTCGAACATTTTGCTTAAATTTGAACACCTCTCCAGACATTTGGAAACTTCAATATTTTCTTCTTGATGGAAACTCATATACATGTCTAAATCTGATTGTACATTTCTTATATTTTATCTACCAGAGACAGAGACTGAGAGAAATATTTTGAAAGTCAAATGCTATCTTCTATTAATAAATAGATCAATTTTTTATTTGAAGAAATGTAAATAACCAGTGATACAAGAAAGCAGGAAGAAAAAAACCACTGGAACAAAATAACATTGCATTGTCTGGATGTGTAAGAATAACAAAAAAGATATCCTATTAACAGGCAGAATTAATTTCTAAACAGTTTATTTAACTTTTAGCTTATGTTCTTTATTCCTGATGTCTAACTAGATTGAAAAGGGTTTATCTTGATGAAATCATATGGAGTATCAAAACAAACAGCAATCCTAAACCAACTTATTTTTGAATATAACTCTGAAAGTATAAAAGTTTGGCATGGAGGAGTGAAGTTAAGACTGAGATGTGTGGGGTGAGGGGAAGGTGGTTTTAGGTTTTTTTTGTTTCTTACCATACCACTTTATTTTTAATTGTCAATAAATTAAATTAATCTTCTCTAATTTGAGTCTGTTTTGCCTGGTCCCTATCTTGGCCCATGAGCTTTTTCATCTTATTTTCTCCCCCTGTCCTGTTGAGGAGAAGGAGTGATAGAGCAGCTGGGGTGGGATTCTGGAAGCCAGGCATGGTCAACCCAGAACAGTTTCTTTACATGGTCCTGCCAATTCTCCACAAAGAAAGACAGAAAGAAGTTTCTACTCCTAATGAGCTATACTCTTACTGGGCTAAAGCCAACATTATGAGGTTATGTCAAAAAAACAGTAGTTTTTCAGTGTTCCTCTCTGGTGAAGGTTACAACAGGACAATTCTGCTTTGGTAAAAGCAAATATTTGGTCATTCAGTGCATATGCTGTTTAGGTCAGCTCTAGAGGGTGAAAGGTAAGCAAGTTGTTCCTCCATTGCAATATCTTACTTCATTATTACTGGACGTTTTTATTTGTTTCAAAGACAAGGTATTTTCCTACAAAAGCAAACTGCTATTTTCAGAATGCCTGTCTTTCCATAGTGCTTTCCCACAGAAGCAGCCGTTCTTTCACACATACTGGAAGAGTGCCTTCAAGTTTAAATATATATTCTACAGTAACGTGAAAGGTTTCTACACTATATTGAATTCCTAAATTTATTATGTAGTATTAAGTTAAATAAAGAGCATGCTTTGCTTTCACTACTGAGTAGGTTAATGTAATAGATTCATAGCTAACTTATCCGGTGATTTTAATGGAGAAGGGGAGAAGCTTTCTTTGAACTCATGGCATTTTTTTTTCCAGTGTTTTAATTTCCTAGGGGGAACTGCAACTATTTTTATAATCTAGCCTTTTGTTCCATTGAATTATTTTGAGACCACACAGAATTAAATTAGAATTTAAAAAACCCCATACAAGTAAGCAAAACCACCATGTCTCTAAAAATTTCTTTCATTTCTCTTATGCTAGAATAGCAGGGAAGTATTTTAAGTGTTGTACCCATTGTCCTTTACCTTTGGTTGCACACATAGCAGACTTAAAATAAGGATGAGCGTGAGCCGTCAGAGGCTAAGAGAATTTAACTTTGAACTGTGCTTTATATCGTGACTAACCTTCAAAGGATATTTAAATAATCAGAGTTCTGTCCTCCCTAAAATGCAGCAGTACAAACATGTCTCAACATCAAAATCTCCTCCACTGGAGAAGCTCAAGAATCGAACTCCCAAATGTTGATAACGACTTCATGTTATTGTGTCATTATTTCTGAGAGAAAAACCCAAGTGGTAGTAGAGGACTAGAGGGGTGTTGTTACGACACATCACAATGGGAATTCAGAAAGGTCCATCACGAAAGGATATTGGAAAAACTAAGTTTCTCTGGAACAAGGAAGATGTCCTTATAGAGATAAGTGATTGCCTAAAAGGTGAGAAACAGGAACTAACTAGTTTCCCCAGCAGAAGGATATCACTAGTGCCTCATGTTACAACAAGCTGCCCTTGGCCCAAAGCTGCTCTTCAGGTGTTACCAAGTTAATGCCGGAGAACCTCACAAGCTTACTAACCAGGTGGGGAAATGGTAGAGGAAATTCAGTGTCATTGCATGTACAGTGATACACACGCGAAAAAAGCACTCACATTAGATAAAAAGTAGTGTGTTCTGACATCATCAGCACCCCTCAGAAGTAAGATTTAGGAGTCTTAGAAAGCAGGTCTGCAATGACATCAGCTTAGTAGTTGTGAAAGCAAACCTGAATGATAAGAATTATTGTGAATGGAAAAGAGAAAAAAAAAAAAAAAAGGAAAATACTGAAAGAGAAATGAGAGGGGAGGGGCCACCACAATTTTCTACAAAATCTTTGGTGGTACAGATAGTGGCCACTACAAGAACCAGTGGGAACTATACAATATTCAGCAGAATAAACGTACGAAATAAACAAAAAGTTCCAATTCATTCATGGTGCAGGGATAAAGAGAACATGTTGCCCCAGATACTGGTCATCATCAAATTTTTGGAGGAAAAATCATCTTTGGTAACTTTGGAACACTTCACCTAAATTTGCCTATTGCAACAGTGTAAGTGCAATCTCAATCAAGATGTTTTAAAGAAAAGGACAATGGTCACAAAAATAATGCTGAGAGTACCACAATATCAAAACAAGAAGTCACCAGAACACACCACACAGGGACAACCTGAAGGTATTACAGAGATTTCAGTTGGATGTTTGGAGCCACATGCCAGACATGTGAAATAAGTTAATATAGTTCTGCCCTAAAAGCATACAATAAACATGAGTATCATGAAAATAAGTTATGGTGTACATATATTCTAAAATATTGAACCATTAGAAGCCACATAGCTAAAATGTTGAGATGAAACACAACCAAAAAGCTGACTGCCTTAACTGTCAAACAAGAATTATTTCAGACTTTACAAAGGTTTCAAAATTCTATTAATAATCATGAAGATCCTCCAGATCTATACTTGACACTATAATTAATAGTTTTAAATATGTTACATGGTAGGGTTTCAAGCATAAAATAATGAAATTCTTTAGAAAATAGAATTTTGTAAGGCTAGTGGTCATATATTTCTTCAGAATAAATCACCAATTTTTCTTAGAGATATCCAAAGAGATTTTACCCAAGATGCACTGAGTACAGCAGTAGTTTGTTTTATAAATCTGTCATAGTTCGAAACATTATCTTAAGATGTATGTTTCTTGTCAAACATTAACAAATTGAGCAAATAAAAATTTCCCTATAAGCCTAAGGCAGGCAATTTATTTTTTTTTCCCCAACAGATGTGTTAGATTTCTTTCAATACGTATTAAACTTAGAGCTTGATTTTTAAAAACCTAAATGAACTAGCTAAGGAAAAAGTAAACCTTGCTGGACGCAGATATTGCATTTTCCCTGAAAGCGTATCTCCAAGACTTGGTATTGAAGAAATTAATTCAAAGTATCTGCCGTCCACTGAGGTCTGCAAACATGGCCTTTGAGAGTCAGCTTTACACATATACAGCAAAACTTTAAAAAAAAATGTACTACTTTTAACAGAGTTGCAAAATTGTGCCAGACCACTGTAACCCACAGGCACCTATTTCTTCTCCAGACTTCATTCCCCTCTCCCCAGCTAAGAGGAGTTTCAGACTGACACAGCTGAAGTGAGGCTTTGTGAGAGCCAGCATTGCACTGAAGTGTCCAGTGCTGCTTATTCAGAGTTACAGGGCATACTATTCTCCGCAGACATGTAATCATATTTTAGCATTACAGATCCTGCACAAGAAAATACCAGAAACAGAAGAAACAGATGTTAAAATTGACACAACTGAAGTACTGAGTTTAAACTGCAGAAAAAGAGATTATACTTCCTCTGAAAAAAAAAAAAACAAACCCACCAAAAAAAAACCCCAAAAAACCCACAAACACACCAAAAAAAGAAAAGCTTTCTAATGCTAAGGATAGTTTAGCACTCAAATGTAATACCACGGCAGTTGTGGAACCTCCAGTAATTCTGCCATTACAAAACTTGGATAAACATACATCAGAAATTGCAAATACGCAGCTAGGGGCAGCTCTGGGGGAGGGGCGCAGGTTATATACCCTTGAGGACCTATCTGACCTACCTTCCATGATCCTTTCAATAATTTCTAATATTTGAACAACAGAAATTAGATATAGGCTTGGGTTCACATTTTATTGTCTGACCTAAAATACACATCTGTCATTGCTTTATTTTAGTTACCACAAGTGATCAAAAGGTAATAGAGGCAGGATTTTCACATTTAAATTAATGAGAAAGCTGAAAAAAAGTGTTCAGATTTCCCTTTTAAAATGTCCTCAACAGTTATATGATCTTCAGCTATTACATCTTCTGCTTTAATCATTCTGTATGGGATGTTTGAAAACGAATCGATTTCAGATTTCTGAATCCAAAGTATGTATTATCTCATCTGCTTTCCACAAATCCCGTGCAAATTCATTGATGCTTTTGTTGAAAGTCAAAAGCATAGTTACTGAGGCACTCTGCAATAAGAGAATTAAATTCTGTCATTCTCTTCTATTTTCATAATTATACAGTCTTCAATTACAGTGAATGTTGACTAAGTTTTATGTTTAAGAACAACTATAAACAAAGGTGTTGTGAAGAAGCTTATGGTCTTTGTAAAATCAGGCCTTCAAAACATTAATTTCCTATGACTCTAAAAAATTTTTTTAAAAGTCACAATAGTTGCTCGCTTTTTACCAAAATATCACAAAATACAAAATTCAAATTACCAAGAAATGAAAGCAAAAATACTGCAATCCAGGATAAATGTAAAGTGTTACTCGATGAAATGATGATAATCTGTCTCTCTCTTTTCAGTGTTTTCTCTCTTTGACACCAACAGGATTCTTCCAAAAAGACTACAAAATTGTCAGTTTCATTCCTCTACATACCACTCAAGTGCTACACAGGTTTAAAGCCCTCTATAAAAATCAAATTACATATATCTGGAAAACTAGAAGCAGTGTCGTTTACGCCTTGAATATATATTCATATCATCTGTAGATATTTATTTAATCTGTGCCATTCCAAACATAAATATAACTAATATTGACATATTCCTCCTAGTCAACTCACTCAAATAATCCCATCCCACATCCTTGCACAGTGGGTGAAATACTGTTTGGTGTGTTACACACCAACAGAATTACAGCTATTAAGAATTGTTTAATGACAGACAAATGTTCTGAGTATTTCTTGAAATGAACTGCATCATCACCTCACTTCTGACAATTTGTGACACCACCTCAGATAGGTTCTCATAGAGTTGTGAAAAACCTAATGCATGACCAGTGTTCTGGGAACCATTCTTGATTTTATTTTGTTTAAAGGTTTGGAGGCATTTAGGAGTAAGTGGTTACAATAGCTGAAATTATGTTAGCCTCTTCTTATGATAAATAATCTCTTTTTATTCTGGATATTGGGAAGACAAACAGTCTTTTATGAACCAAAGACTTGATACATTAGATATCAATTCAAAATTGCCATTCAGTATAAAACAGAGTTAGGAACACAGATTAAAAATGTCACACTGAAATGGACAAACACAACATGAACGCCTAGAATACCCAATACTCACTTGCAACATTTGACATTAAATCATCACTACTAATTGCAGGTTTCACTCATATAAAGTCTAACAGACAGCTTTATTTTGCTGCATGATAGTTGGTTCAAAGAAATCATTCTTTGACCGAAAAAAAAAAAAGAGTTAATTAAATTATATGATGCAATATTAAATTGTTGAAACAGTCCATTTTATAATCTTTTCTCGTCAGCTCAGCAAATAGGATTTGTCACAAGATAAAGTGAAGGAATAAGATCTTTGTTCAGGAATGTTTCTCATCTTAGTCAGATACACACTGATACAAGAAGAGATGAGAAGGTACAAGAACATGGATTAAGAAAACATCCATTTGTTTGAGCATAAATTGAATAGTACTTTTGTATTTTCTGCAGCTGCCCACAATCTTTGTTTTTCAGATGCCTTCCACCCCTGTAATTTGCCTGCCTCTATTATTTACAATAGCTACATTGCTTTCTATGACATGATGCTAATTTATTGCAGAAGAACGAATATTTAGTTTTGTGCCATTCAAAAACAAGGATAACTTACTCTCATAACTTAAGGGCAAGTTCATGACAAAAAAAATGGTATGTATAATTTAAACAATACCTGAAAGTAGGCCTAGTACATAGTTACAACAATCAACATGAGACAAATCCTACAGTTAAGCTACTGTTTGTTAGCTTTTGTGGATAAGCATGTTTAATCTTTTATTTGTTACTCAGAGTGGCCCTGGGTCTCTTCTAGGTCAGAGAAAGGTAAGAGATATGCTATTTGCTGTAGTCGGGGTTTACACAGTGCAATTTCAGTGCCATTGGTATGGCTTGACAGTATCACAAAGTGTTGATAAAGTCCATGGGGATTACCAGAGAAGGAAGAAACATGAAGGAATTAATTATTGCTTCTCTGTCTTACTCTGAAACAAATCTGAGCTGCTTCTGAGATTTCCTCTTTCTCTTCCACACCCAGGACTTCTCTCATTGTCATGTACAGAAACAAGTGCCTGAATTTAAAAAGTTACACCTATAAAATAAGGCAGCTCTCCAGCATGCATATATAAGAGGTATTTCATTTTATAGCTATAATCTACCCGTAATGTAATTGATATCTTTTAGCAATATAAAAAGAGAATATAGAACTATAACTAAATCAACTTTATATGAATGTTCTTATACTAAAGCAAAATGTTGTTTGACCTTGCACTTGTAACGATGGATGATTCAAGTGCAAACCTGATTCATTTTTGAGGACTGTGTTTGTAAAACACGTGACATTCGTCTTCAGATTCAGAAACTGAGCTCTTACCCTTAAGGCTTGTAGTAATCTTAGCAGAATTGTAGCCTGGAAAAGAGTACCAATACATTTATGCTTTCCTCACCCTTTGGCAACATTACTTTCAGGGTAAGAGCTCTAGCAGCAAATATTTTGTAATATCGTCAGAGCTTGGTGTAGCTAGTGAAGCAAATCAAAACACTCTAAACTCCAGATGCTTCATTTCATGAATTCACCCCAAAGCAAACAGATTACCATCTGGGCATATGAAACAGAAACATAAAATATACACTTGAAGTAGTCTGTGTTTGCAAGTACAGTCTGTGTGGTTTGAGCTGACATACTGAATTAGAAATGTTTTCTACCTGAATAGTATTTGAGTTATTACTGAGATGCTGAGCTGATATTTTGGATGAAATGTAATATGCTTTAATTCAGCTGATAAATACTCCATTATCAACAATTTTGACCCAACACCATTGATAACATCTGCACTAGTGATTTATTTATCCAATTACTGTTCTTCATTTCAGATATTCAGAAAACACATTGAGGCTATTTAAAGCATATTATTTCAGAGAATTAACTGTAACTGCCCAAACAAATTGAACTCATTTCCCTGACTGGCTTTTACAAACCCTTTTCTTATCTTCATACAGGTTAAAAGCTCACACTGTAAATATATACTAAACAGATCATAAACTTTTCCCCCATGATTTCTAAACAAATGCACTTCAACCTTCTTGGAATCTTGAAGTTTTTTCACATGGTTTTTCATACCTATTATGAAATTTTCAACCCACTGAAGACCATGGAGAATAATTCCCACCAATTCCAGCTTTTAATTTCTTAATTCTCAAAAACATACTTTATTGCAGCCAGTAGCCTAAAATGTGTGGAATCATGTAGACTGAAGCCTTTCATGTAATTTTGCACCATGGATGTGCTTACCATCTGCAGCACAGAGCAAAGGCAGCAACAAGTATTGTCTGAGGAGTGCACTCATTTTGGGAAACAAGACAGCAACTCAAAAACTCTGAGAAAAGACAATCTGGATGTAGATGTTCTCCACTGTCTTGCCAGATAAAGAAGTCACAGGAATTGTGATGCATGGGTGGAAAGGCTTCAGGAAGAGTCACTTCCGAGTTGAGCGACTTATTACTGCAGGTACACTGCGTTTGAGGTAATTGCTTTGGAATCTCTATCGCTTACTAGTGCTCCAGGTGCTGTATTAGGAGAGGCACTTTCCCTTTGGGAAATACAGAAATCCCACTGATATTCCTACTGTGTTTACAATAATATAGTTCCAGCAAATTCCCTGGTGAATATGGTGTGAACACTCCTCAGGTTCCTCTAAGAGAGTGCCACAGATTCAGGTTAATTTTGCTCATCTCTGCAGTGCATACTGTGAATTCCTTGAGCTTATTATGTCCGTTACCTTTAGTATATACCAGCATGAACATGTGGCTAATTCTTCCGGACTCAGATACTAAAATGGGATGCTAGAATTTCTGTTCTGTGGTAATCTGAGACCTCGTCCTCCAGTCCTTTTTAATAGTAATATAATTTCTATTAAGGATTATCTACTTGAGAACTTTTTCATCCCTTATTTTCAAAAAGTTCTCAGTAACTATAATCTTTATTATAATTGCTCTAAGTCCCTTTGAACTTACAAGAAATAGACTCACAGATCAGATCAGGAAAAGACTACAGTTTTCAAGACCAGAGGAACCAGAATCACTACACTAAATCCACAATTATTCTCTCTGACCTTGGGAAGACATGTATTAGAGTAGGAAATTGAGCTCACAATCTGAGACAGATTTGTAGACTTTAATGACACTGACTGGAATAGGAACAGGTTTGCATGTTATAGATCTTGTGATACTGTAGAGATGATACCCACTATCATTTTTGAGCTGGTTGTTGCAAGATGAAGTTTCATGGGCTGCAACTCTATAGCTAAACTATGTACTTTCTTCCAACCTTCACAGAAGACAAGAAAAATGCTAAAGATGAGCATGCTCTATTGAAAAATGATTAGGATGCAGAGAGTTTTATGTAAACTTAGCAGCAATTACAAGAAACTGAATGAACTGTATGGTAGGTTAAGGTTATTATTCTTCAACAGAACCAAACAAATGCCATAAAAATGGTTTCTCAAAATTAAAAAAAAAAAAGTGCAAAAAAGTCTAACAGGAAATTTTATGACTCCTTTGTTCTTGTAAAATTTCTAATCAAAACAAAAAGATGGAACTTTTTCCAAAAATGTATGTTTCCTTTGAGGTCATCAATATCATCTCTCATGATAAATTAAAATGAAATATTTTTTCTTTAAACACTTTACTATGTTCTTAGCATTGCTTTGATCCTGTTTCCCATTCTTTTCAATGGGCAAAACACTTGACTGTCCTTCATTAGGTGCTCAGAGCTACTTAATTCCTAAAATGAAACAAATTTATACAAAGGCAAGTCTAATCCAAAGGGTAGCCTGTTCACTTCTGGAATACAATCAGATCAGAACTGGATTTGCACATCTTATATGGCATTGTAATTTCACGGTGTGAAATATAAACTACCACTTAGGTAAGTCAAAAGAAATACTCATTTTAATTCAGTGAATGAAAACATTCTGATTCCTATTAAAGTGGGTGATTAAGTATTTAATTTAAGGTTTTGAATTGAAAGCTTAGGATAATAATGGATTGACATATTTTAATTTTTTCAAGAAAGAATGATTCTGATCTGACAGTTGTTGCCTATTTGAAAATTCACAACCATTGCCTTTGAGCAAGGATTAACATTTCCAAAGGTTCTCCACAGAAATGCATATTTTATATAACTGCAAAGGTTGGATTTTGAAAAGAGTGTTTAGATTTGATGATGTTTATTAGAAAAAGATTTGGTAATCAGCACTGAAATTTTCAAATCTAAAAAAAAAAAAAAAGGTAATACTAAAAATGGATGCCCCTATTTTCAAACTGTTTGTAAATACAAACATGCAAACATCTTAGTTTTGCTCATGTGTTCATCATGTTGGGATTTCAAAGCAAGAGCTGTAAAAAAACGTTATGAATGTGAACATACTGGGCCCCAACTCCATAGCATTTCCCAATTTTTAAAAAATCTGTATATATCTCACTGGGAAAACAGAATTTATAAAAAGTTTCTCAGATATATTAGCAACCAAAAAGGCATGCGTTGGAATACTGAATTTGTCTTTTTCCTAGTATTTTGTACTCAACAAAGAATTTCTATCATCTCCTGCAAAATTTTGATTAGTGAAAGGGAGGAAAAGCCCTCAGTGAAATAACTAAAGATGACTTGTCTCTAAATGTGCAGAGAAAACGTTTGATGTTTTCTTTATTTATATACACAAAAGACACAATATTTTCCAAAAGACTTTTGTGAAGTTTCACACTGCTTTGGTTTTTAGTTTAACCATTATTATAATTTAAGAGATATAACAAAACCAACAGCTTTTCTAAAGAAAGGGGGAAAAAAGTGTAAAGATCCACATTTATTGAAAGGTAAATGTTAATAAGGTCCTGGGAGAATTAAGTCAGTAACTGTGAACTTAAGACTTGACAACCAGGATAAGTAACTTCTGAAATATGTGTCTTCTGCCTATCTGTGCTCTGTGGCTTCCAACTGTTTCCTTTCTCTCAATCAGAAAGATCTAATAAAAAAAAATGTTGAAAGTTGGAGAGAAAGCTTTAGATGCACTAAAGGAGACAGGACTCTCACCCTCTTGCCCCAGCTACAGGCATGGCATTACTGCAATTGCTGAAGAGTAGCAGCAGCTAATGATGTTAGAATTTCTGAAGAAAGATATCTATATACCATAATTATTTTTTGTCTGTGTTTACTGGAAAAGGCATATGTTCAGCTGAGAGCAACCTCATTCTCACACAATCTTCTACATTGAGTCACAAGTTTAAAGACCTCAAAATACGCCTGCAAATGTATCACAGCTCATTTTAAAGAAATAGTAAACTGTAAATGAGTAGAACTGTACAAAGAAACTATTCTGATCCAATGAATAAACTTTAATTAGGAAAATAAAATATGTATTAATTACATGGTGTCATCAAAAAATTACATGGAAGTCCATCACGACCAACAGCCACATTCCAAATTTATAACTTTGTAATGGCCTAAGGGAATAGTTACAGACTACTGTGTACTCTAAAATTAAGAACTAATCCTCTTTAAGTGATGTGATTTTCTTGATTTGTACATATACTCATATCATTTAGTCTGGCTAATGTTACTTTCAAATCATGTGAATATTTACTTCCATTGACTTGAACCTTCAGTAAATTTTATTTTTTCCTGGAATGAAGTCAGCAGTCTAAAATAAGAGTTTGTGCCATTAGGCCCAGAATAAGGCATTTTAATGTAAGATACAGCAGATGGTATTCCAAGTTAATGTTCACTTTGAATTTAGCCATTTGATCCTACAGAAGTAGCTAAACCAGGCAATATTTAATACAGTTCTTGCCTTGGAAACATAACTATTGGAGTCTGGAATGGATGTGTAAACAAACTTTTCATTTTAAGAGAGTCTGGATATTATGGCCATATAAGAACTGACTGAAGGATGGAAAAAGAAGCATTGTCTTAAGGAATAGTGTGGTGATCACTGTCAGGATACAGAAAAGGAGTGATTTCCTTTAAAAATATTGTGCAATAGTTGAATTGTTGTAACAAACTCAGAGCTGTAACCCTGGAACAGATTACCTACTACAGCTGTTTCAAGTGCAAGATATTTTGCAAAGCTACCATACTTTCTGCCTCTTTTTCTTGCAAAGAGTCTGAGAATCACAAAATCATCAAGGTTGGAAAAGATCTTAATGAACATCCAGTCCAACCGTTAACCTAACACTGAAAGTTCCCAACTATATCAGATCCCTCAGCGCTATGTCAACCCTACTCTTGAACCCCTCCAGGGATGGGGACTCCACCACCTCCCTGGGCAGCCCAGCCCAACCCCTAACAACCCCTTTTGGAAAGAAATGCTTCCTAATATCCAGTCTAAACCTTCTCTGGTGCAACTTGAGGCCATTCCCTCTTGTCCTATCGCTTGTTACTTGGTTAAACAGACTCATCCCCATTTCTCTGCACCCTCCTTTCAGGAAGCTGTAGAGGGTGATGAGGTCTCCCCTCAGCCTCCTCTTCTCCAGACTAAACACCCCCAGTTCCCTCAGCCGCTCCCCGTACGACCTGTGCTCCAGACCCTGCACCAGCTCCGTTGCCCTTCTCTGGACACGCTCGAGTCATTCAATGTCCTTTTTGGAGTGAGGGGCCCAAAACTGAACCCAGTCATCGAGGTGCGGCCTCACCAGTGCCGACTACAGGGGTCAGATCCCTTCCCTGTCCCTGCTGGCCACGCTAGTGCTGACACAAGCCAGGATGCCATTGGCCTTCTTGGCCCCCTGAGCACACTGCTGGCTCCTGTCCAGCCGGCTGTCAATCAACCTCCCCAGGTCCCTCTCTGACTGGCAGCTCTCCAGCCACTCCTCCCCAAGCCTGTAGTGCTGCTGGGGGTTGTTGTGGCCCAAGGGCAGCCCCCGGCATTTGCCCTTAGTGAAACTCCCCCAGTTGGGCTCAGCCCATGGCTCCAGCCTGTCCAGGTCTCTCTGCAGAGCCTCCCTACCCTCGAGCAGATCAACACTCCTACCCAACTGGGTGTCACCTGCAAACTGACTGAGGGTGCACTCGATCCCCTCGTCTAGATCATCAGTAAAGATGTTAAACAGGAGTGGCCCCAAAACCCAGCCCTGGGGGACACCACTCGTGACCGGCCGCCAGCTGGATTTAACTCCATTCACCACAACTCTATGGGTCCGGTTGTCCAGCCAGTTTTTTACCCAGCAAGTCAACAAGCTTTCTTGAATACTTGGAATATTTGGGGAGCTTTAATGTCCATGAGCAACTTGACTCATAAGCACAATTTTAAGTAAAGAACTGTTAACTGGTATTCTTTTTTACAAATAAATAAGTAGATTTAGTACTTTTCCATAAAACCATTATTTTTGTTTGTTTAGCCTCCTTAAAAACCCTGAGTACAAGAGACTTTTAGTAATGCAGTTAAGTTTTTGTGACTAAAGACCAATGCATAACTAAGTATTTTACTGAGAACAGTATCTTATTAATAGCATTTATGTACAAGTTTCTCTTCATGTAAAGGGTGAAAATAGAGTGCGGTATACCTATGTGCTGTGCATGCTGTACTCTTTATCACTGCACAATGAGAAAACCAGAAAACAAATAGCCATCACAGAGAAGAAGCTAAGCCATCTGTTTAACATTTTTATAAGCAAAAATAAGTGCTGTTTTTATCATCACTATGTCTGAAAAAAGTAATACTACTGTCAGTATACATCTGTCTTTTAAACAAATAATTAATTTTACAAAATATAACTGTACGTTATTTTCCCTGTGACAAATAAATATGGATTTATCAACTTGTAATGATTTAGGTAAACCACAGTCATCCTCTTTGTGGCATATTTTTACTTGGTAGCAAGGCTACAAACTGAGATTGGCTTCCACCACATTACCTAGCAGAACCAGAAATGAATTGAGATTCAGTGACTGACACAACTTCACACTTAAGGGTATCTTTCCATTGCTAATAAAGTGTAACATGCAGTGCTGTTGGTGTTCTATTGCTGATTTGTATCAAATGTGATACAAAGCAGAACACTTAAGGAATGACTAACTTTTCAGTCAACGTATTTTTCAGTCACAATACAACTAGACATTTCACGAGTGTATTTGGCAATATATGAATTACTATTTTAGGCACAGAAAAATATACCCCCCTTTTTTAAACATATTCATTGAATACAGAAAATGTGTAAAATATAAAAGAATAGAGACTTACTGACTTCTGCCAATCTTAATTATAGAGTTCCATTATTTCCCATAATTAATTTACAGTTGAATAGTGTCTCTAACAGGACATGCAAATCAGAACTATGATGCTGTGCAGAATTCCAATCATGCTTGAAAGCCCACAATATGCCAAAATAAAGAAACTGTGCTCAAAACATTTTAATGTGAAGCAAAAAAAAAAAAAAAAAAAAAAAAAAAAAAAAAAAAAAAGTTAAAAAAAAAAAACAATGAAAATTCTGTGTGCTTGCAAAAAGATCTGAGACTCAATTTTTAAAAATAATTTTTAAAACAAGCTTCTTTGGTGTCATATTAGACAACAGAACATTGTCTAATATTCTCTACAAAACATGCTGGTCTATATAAAACGATTGTCATGTGTTTAACAGATTTTGTATCAGAACTGCAGCATTTATTGCAGTGAGCAAATAAATATTCAAAACATGTTGGAGTTAACCTATAATCTACTTCTCTATGGGTATTCAAAAAGGCATGAAGAATGTAAGATATTTATTTGTGTATAAAGAACAGTGAGATTCACAGTGACCAAGGTTTTATTCACAGTCCCTTTCTAGATATCAGTGCCATTTGCACCTTCCTGGTGCAAAGGGACTGTTTTGCTTCTGAAGATTTAAGAATAAAATCCAGAAGCTGAAACAAGTTTTAAGAAGTAACTGAGGCCAAAAGACAAAGAAATCACCAACAACACCCTCCCACTCCACCCCACCCCCACCCCCCATTTCTTTCTCAGTTTTTCTATCTGTCTTGAGGAGAGAGAAGCTCAAACAAGTATAGGAACTCTGTTAACTCCCTATACAGCAAAGAGAGAAAAATGATGACCAGGCAGTCCTGACGTATGGTTGGTTTGTGCTATTCTGTTAGAGGAAACTCTGTTAAAAAGAGATTTATAGCAAGTAGTACATGGTAAAAACATGAAACTGCATACACAGCAAACTAACCCTCTAAGCATGCCTGGATTGAGCATTAACAATAAGCCAGAATAGTATGAACTAGAGTGTTCATAGTGTCAGGTTGGCTGCATCTAAATCAGGTCTCAATGTCCAGCCAGATTTAATAATCTCAGAGTGTAAATAAAGATTACTGCAAGAGAGAAAATTATTTAGCTGCACTACCAGGTTCCTCTCTACAGAAAAGCATTATAGAATGCTTGGTTTGGAACAGACCTTTAAAGATCATCTAGTTCAACCCCACTGCCACAGGCAGGGACACCTTCCACTAGACCAGGCTGCCCAAATCCCTGTCCAACCTGGCCTTGAACACTGCCAGGGAGGGGGCAGCCACATCTCTGAGCAACCTGTGCCAGTGTCTCACCACCCTCACAGTGAAGAATTGCTTCTTTATGTCCAATCTAAATCTAGCCTTTTTCAGTTTAAAAGCATTGCCTCTTGTCCTGTCACAGGCTTTGGTAAAAAGTCCCTCTCCATCTTTCTTACAAGCCCCTTTTAAGTGCTGAAAGGCTGCCATTACACATCCCTTGAGCCTTCTCTTCTCCGGGCTGAACAGTCCCAATTCTATCAGCCCTCGTAGGAGAGGTGTTCCAGCCCTCTGATCATTATTTCCACATCCTCCTCTGGACTTTCTCTAACAGACCCACATCTTTCTTTTGCTGGGGACCTGAGAGCTGGACACAGTGCCCCAGGTGGAGTCTCACAAGAGTGGAGTAGAGGGGGAAAATCACCTCCCTCACCCCACTGGTCATGTTTCTTTTGAAGCAGCCCAGGGTACAACTGGCTTTCTGGGCTGTAAGCAGACACCGCTGGCTCATGTCCAATTTTTCATCCACCGGTATCACTTCTCAGGACTGCTCTCAATCCACTCATTGCCTAGGCTGTATTTGTACTAGGGATTGCCCTGGCCCATGTGTAGACCTTGCACTTGCCCTTGTTGAACTTCAAGAGGATCATATGGGGTCACTCCTCAAGCCTGTCAAGGTTCCTCTGGATAGCATCCCTTCCCTCTAGTGAATCAAGTGCATCACTCAGCTTGGCATCATCTTCAAACTTGCTGAGGGTGCACTGAGTCCCACTATGTCACTGAGGAAGATAAAATACAGTATATGTCCCAGTACAGACCCTTGAGGGACATCACTCATTACTGGTTTCCACTTGGACATTGAGCCATTGACTGTAGCTCTTTGGACATGACCATCCAGCCAATTCCTTATCCATCTAACAGTCCATGCATCAAACCCATATCTCTCCTATTTAACAGCGAGAATGTTGTGGGGGACTATATCAAAAGACTTTCAGAAATCTAGGTAGATGACTGTAGCTCTTCCTTTGTCCACTAATGCAGTCACTTCATCACAGAAGGCCACTAGATTAGTCAGGCACAATATACTCTCGGTGAAGCCATGTTGCCTGTGTCTAATCACCTCCCTGTGTTTCATATGCTTCAACATAATTTCCAGGAGGATCTCCTCCATGATCTTACTAGGCATGAAGGTGGGTCTGAGTAGTTGATCATGAAATTGCTATTTATATAGTTATGCTTGGAGATTCAGTTATTTCCATCCTGTGTATTGAGCTGTGTTTCAGGGTTTAGTGATTTTGATGGGGTTTTTGTTTTTCTTTTGTTTTTCTTTTTTTTCCCCCTCATTAAAAGGGTTCACAGGAGGTCTCCAGTCCAAGCCCTCGTCCAGAGCAGGCTCAACCTGAGACCAGGTTCCTCAGTGCCTTATCTAGTCAAGCCTTGAAACACTCAAGGTCTCCTCAGTCACCTCCCTTGTGGTATCTTAGATGAATCCAGCAATCTTCAATGAAGATACACAGGTGCAAAATTAATGCAAAAAAAACATTTAATTTTTTTTATTCCATATATATCTATTAATGCATCCCACATTTGTGGTACTACACAAAATCTTCCTAAATCTCTGAACTCTCAGGAACTCTACCTAGCTACACACATACTGATTTTACAAAGTGTTTTACCAAGATTAAGATGGCAAAGTGGAATGGAATAAAAATCAGGTCTTAGGAGTGGTTCACAAAAGGAGCTTAGCAGAACCAGGGTATCAAGTTAATTTTAAACATCTGGCTGCAGACTTTAATTCACCTGAAGTTATAGAGACACCTTTTGATAAAGCTGAGACCTGAAATATGGTTTGTGATGACCAGGCTAGTCTGACAAAATTCTAACATCCATAATTTATTTTAGCTCTCAAGCAATATGGTTACACAGTTCCTAAGATAACCACAAGAAGTAAAACTTGTTTTACTGCTGCTCCAAGTTTTATCCAAAGGAGTCTCCAGAAGATAATTTAAATTAATAACAAAGTTCACATTAACCTTAGTGCTGTCGGATTAGGTCCTTAGACTTCTAACAATGCCTTCATTTCTTTTTAGTAACTGGATATGGAATAGTGGTCTTTGAGGTGCAGAGATTTTAAATTGTAGGTTTTGTGAAGTGCTTTACACACTTACCACAGACTACAAATAATGAGTAGAAAAGGTGATTATTTTGAGTAAGAAAAGGTGTTTACAAAAAAATATAGTGCTTCTTTATATTCCCTGCGGAACACACAGCAGAACCATGGTGTTTCCTCACTTTTCAAAACAACACAAACAAAAAGGTCATACAGACAAAGGAGGAACAATGCACAGAAGAACCACAAACAAAACAGAAGAAATGAGATGCACTCGGATTTCAATTTTCCCCTCAGAAAGAATTATCTACAAGGAAAGTAAAGGCAACATGCTGTCAGCTCTAAATATTTATTACAGCATCTGAAAAATGTGCCTTTTGTGACGACTGTCTCCAGCTAATACACCAAGACTGGGCTGACAGAGATATAAATCACAACATATCCTAATTCTTTTCCTTCAGTCCTCACTGCATGATTATTTTGCAGGAGAATATATAACCTCAGGTAACCCTGGGATAAAATGAGCAAATGCCAGAGGAATATTGGAAATTTTGTCTGATATTTGATGTACATAATGCACATAGCTGTTAAGAGGACATCATGCCATTCAAGTCTGGCTGACATATTACTAGGTCAAAACAGAGGTACTTGGTCCTGACATGACATAAATTTAAATAACTATTTGTCTGTTGCCACGTAAAGTCACTTTGTAATGACCTCTCTGCTGGAAAAGGTGTGGCCTTGCTGCAGCAGGTTGTCCCCCAGGCATGTGCCAGCCAACCCGTATTGCTCAGCAGCAGCTGGTGACCAGCTTGTGGCCACTTGCATGGGGAAGTTTCCACTTCATCCCTTTTCTTCTCCTGCTCCCCAGTATCCATGGCTGTGGGCCCCTGCCACCAATCTTTAATCCAGCTGCAAAGCCCTGTTAAAAACTTTGCTGAATAAACTCAGCTGAGAAGTCCAGATGGGTTAGTTTACCAGTAGATTAGCAAATTGTGTCAGTTTATGGAAAAATCTGAGAAGCAGAGACAGAAAAAAGCTGGCAATGGGAAGATGCAGAAGGTAAGCACACAGAGCAGGTATCTCTGGAAAGGTGGGAGTAGGGTAGGGGAAACTTGGGAAGGGGATTGCCTCTTTCTGCAACTCTGATTTACTAAACTGCCTTGCCCCATTTCATGGAACTGAACCATTATGATGTAACATACCATCATGCTATACACTTAGGATGGGCGTAATTTTTCCTACAAGTACTCTAGGGCACCTAGATATACTGAGGGCAAATAAAAGGGAAGGCATAGAAGAGGATGACTGTTATAATTTAAAACAGCTTGTAGAAAGGAAGAACTTGGCTAACTCATCTAACAAAATAATAACAACTATTAGCATTAGCTATTACAGCACTAGCAGACATAACACAAATGAATCCTCACCATTCTTCTGAGATTAAATAAATAAATCTCATTCCACAGGGAGAGACAGGGAGCAAAGACTAAAATTATTCAATTATTCAAATTATGATTATCATTCTGTTCTTTTTTTAAAACAAGTACTATTGTTTTCACACTATTTGTATTCATTTTCTGCAGATTTCTGTTGGCACACAGGAATTATCAACAGGAATGACTTCTCTTTTCAGCAAATACAGGAGAAGGAAAGTTCTCAATTCATAATTCACATGGGGATCATGATTCAAGGAGCTGCTGTATTCACGCAGCCAAGTAACAGAAATATATCATATCGCCTATGGGGCCATAAAAACACGTTTGCGTACTGGATACCTGAAGGAATACTTATAGGAAAGAGTGTGGGAGAAATTTATTGCCTGAAATAAGCTACTGCATTCATGAAGCAATTGACAACAGACACACTATTAGAGCTGAAAATCTAGCTATTCTTTCGGTTGGTAACAGAACTATATTTGAACTGTTTTGTAGGCTTTATTCAGCTTTTAAGAGTGAAAGAATCCACAGTCTCGCACAAATTTAGACATATTAATTTCGCTCTACCAACGCTGAACAGGAACTTACAAACAGCCAACTTATGGGCAGGAACACACTGTCCCTCTTTTTCATATTGTGGTTGTTAAACTTTTTCAGGTCACAAATGGCTTATAAACAGGTCTTGTCTTGTGAGTGTGCATGAATGTAGGTGAAAATTCCTGTGTCGGTGAGATGTGTGTGGAGGTTGAGCTCAAATGCGTGAACTCACAAAAATGCATTCTTTGATGAAAAATTATCACTTGGTGTGACTTCTTCAACTAGAAGCTGATTCCAGTATTTCGAGTATAATCTGCACTGTCAGTGATCCAACATTAAGGGACTTTCATGACTTAACTGAAGACATTATCAGTAAAATCTAAGATGGAAGCTAGAAATCTTTCCTCCCAATACTTTACTGCAACTGCAATGTCAAAGTCAGAAATAAAAGTTTGGGACTATCTGTAAAACAACTTGGACTTTCATTCAAAACAGAAGATATTTCACATCCTGTTAGTGCCAAAAACTGCCGAGGCTGCACAGGCTTTGATATAGCTCTTATCTAACTAGTGAGAATAACCACCTGACCAAAGTCTGAAATGTTAAATGTCTCATCTAAAACAAAAGCATTCAGCATCTGCCAATTTTCTAGGGACAGGTAAG
The DNA here is from genome assembly GCF_003259725.1 of Athene cunicularia. Lineage (NCBI taxonomy): Eukaryota > Metazoa > Chordata > Aves > Strigiformes > Strigidae > Athene > Athene cunicularia. The sequence continues at coordinate 3,916,359 of NW_020799144.1, read as the reverse complement.
CCACTAGAATGCTTTCCATTGACATTCTCTGAGTGTGGTAGGGCATTTAAGAACCAAATTGTCTGACATTCCAAGAATCTGGAATTTTAGTGGCAAGATTTGGCACTGGACTCCCGTCACATTTAAATTAAAATCCTAAAATTCATACTTGTCAGACTCTTCAGGAATAAGGATTTGGTAATAACACTTCAGTCTCCAGCTTGGCTGTAAATGGAGAATCAACTCTGTTCATGAATTTTTTCTATGTTGAGAAGGAAGCTCTGTGCATGGCCACATATATATATATATATATATATATATGTATATATAAAATGAGAGTATCACAGCAGTGACCACAGTCTAAATTATAAAACCCTTAAGACAATGCATATGAGCTTAAACTCGTTCATGTCACTTAAGAAGAATTTACATAGATAAATATTCTATTTCAAAGGCGGGGGAGAGGGGGGAAGAGAAAGACATTTTAAACTATGAAAGAAATTTGAGCTATGAAAGAATCTTCCAGACAAGAGATTATAAACAAACATCTATAGAACCTATTAAAAATTCACACAGCAATGATAGGTTGAGAGCTTCGAGATTATCATCACAAAAATATGACCGAATCAGAAGGTTATCAGGAAACAATTGTCATGCTTCATCAGCTATAAACAACTACTCACAGTCCTTCATCCTCTACTGAGTTTACATCTCCTCTAAAACCTGAATAATATTGCTGTACGCAGGGTTGTATCATGACTTCAGAAGACATAAGCAAGACTGCAGGTGGGAAACAACATCTCCAGCAGTCTCCCGGTAGGATGGATGAAATTACATAAAACCAGAATCTCTCATTGGTGTTAATAATGTGGAACGTATAATTTCTGCAGAAAGATCAAACCACACTGAGAAAAGCTTTTAAACAGAAACAATGGGGAAGACAGCTGACAACCCAGAGCCTAGTAAAGAAATGATGGATGGGGTGGAAAGAAAAGGGTCCTGGGCAATAGGACCAAAAGAGACCTCAGGAACAATATTGCAGGGTAGCAAGGCTCCCAGTCCAGGGTAGGCACACAACTGCACACAGATGAGGAAACAAAATCACAGTGGCTAAGATGTGGGGGGACAGCTCATATAACTGGAGTAAACAGTGGATGGCTAAAAAAATCTCCAGTACAGGTGGATGGGGAAGAGGAGGAGGAGAAGGAGGTCCTCAAGTATTATGGCACAGGTCAGACACACAGGGCTCCTTTATGGTTGTGGATGAGCCTGGCTAAACAGGGAAAGCCTTTTGTCTCAGTATTCATTAACAAGCTGTCTCTGTGCTTAAAGATGGTACTCAAGAACGAGGAGAATGACCAGAGAAGGATGAGTGAGGGATTACTTATAGAGCTCTTAACAAGCTCATAGGCTGCACTCAGCTGTGCTGAGAAAGATGTGTGATGTGCTTGCAAGGCTGCTCTCCAACAAGAAAGGTCTTGGGGATCGGGGAAGATCTCAGACAATAGAGAGAAAGTAAATGATGCATCTATCTTCAATAAAACCCAAAAGGATCATCCCCGTCCAATTTACTTTGGTCCCTGGGAAAATCATGGAGTCGGTCCTCTTGGAGCACATTTTTGAACACAAGGTAGAAGAAGGTAATGGGAAACTGTTGGTGGGGTTTCACCAATCACAGAATCATCAAGGTTGGAAAAGACCTTGGGTATCATCCAGTCCAACCATTAACCTAACACTGACAGTTCCCAACTACAACAGATCCCTCAGCGCTATGCCAACCCGACTCTTAAACCTCCCCAGGGATGGGGACTCCACCACTGCCCTGGGCAGCCCATTCCAACGCCTAAAAGGGTGAATCATGCCCGAAACATGACAAAGGGTGAATCATGCCCAAATCATCTGGTTACCTCCTCTAATAAAATGACAGGATTTGTGGACAAGTGGAGAACAGGGGATGTCATTCATCTTGAATTTAGCAAGGCTTTCAATACATATTCCACAACATTCTTATACCCAAGTCATACATTAGGGCCTGTGTGGGTGCCCCACCCAGTGGGTAAATACCTGGTTGGAAGTTAGGCACAGAGGTGGTGGCCACTGAGTCATATCTGCCTGGATGCTGGTGCTTCCTGGTGTCCCACAGCATTTGCCCTGAGGCCTGTCTTGCTTAACATCTTTATCTGTGACCTGAGATGACCAAGAATAGCCAGTCAGGTTTGCAGATGTCACCAGACTAGAGCAGGGGACAAGTCCATATGCATGAGGGCAGGGATGCTGTCCACCTGGTGGCTAATGGGGTCATCATGCAATTGGGGCAGGAGCAAAGGGCAGCCGTGTCCTAGGCAGGCAGAGGGTTTCCTGCTGCCATGGAATAAAGCCCTAAGCAACATGGTCTAACCCACAGCTGACCCTGCTCTGGGTAGAGGGTTGGACTAGAGACCTCCAGAGGTCCCTGTCATCCTTAATTGTCCTGCAGTGCTGCAGTCAATGAAGAATACTGGTCATTTTGAATACATACTATTCATGCCTGCTGATTTACCCTGCATCAGTCTTGGGCCAAACAAACTGTCTAGCAATGTGCTATAAAGAATGAAGAATAACAAAGCAACTCAGTGAAAGAATCAGGAAGTTTTTTTAAAAAGACAAATTGAATGTAATTGGAACTAGAGACGCAACACTGTAGTGCCACAAGCAGCTGTTCAAGACAGAATGGGAAGTGGAAGGCAGTAAAATATGCTGGACTTAATCCAGAACTAGACTAACTGACGTTTCCCTCTGAAGGACAGCAACCACAAGGTGAGCTGTTGCTTGATGAGTTGTTGCCTCTGACTATTTCAGTCAAAATGCATTCTGAAGATAAAAAGAAACAGAGAAAGAAGAGTTATATTCATTTTCTCACCTTATGCTTCTCTTGTGGCTCTTTACAGTTCAAGAACTTCCCAAGAATAAACTAAAATTCTTTCTGGATTACAGTTTGTCTGTTATTAAAACAGAAGATAAAGCTGGCAGTATTGGGACACTGTTTCTACAAAGGCATTGAGTCAGGTGAGGAGTGAGCAGGCTACATGTTATTTAGAAGGAGTTTGGAAGTTCATGACTCAAACTGTGCCTTGGCAGGATCTCCTCTCAGAAGCAGATTTGTAACTTTCTGGCAGGAACATCAGTAACATAGACCATTGCTTCCGGCAAAACCCCAGAGTGTTGCAGCACAGTACACACTAACCCTTGGCACAAAGGCAAAACAGTGTGTTTAGACTACATAAATCAAACTACAAAAGTATTAATGACACCCTTTCTCAGTAAGACCTCTTGCAATTTGTCAATAGAGTTTGTTACTGTGTTTGACGTATCTAAACACTTGCCTATTGACCCCAGTCCAGGAACTAGTGGGACAAATATAAAGTATTCGGTTTTGCACTCTGGTTATACTTCATCTCCAAAGTGAAATGCCCAGGTCTTAAAACACAGAATTTGTCTGTTTTGCTTGAATTTACATTTTGTGTTTTCTAGTGTGAAGTTGGAAGACAATTTTCTTTTTTAGGGGTCTTTTATGATGGATTCTTTTATGCTCTGCCTTATAACTGATCATGAACTGATTAATGTCTACTGCACATACTGTGAACTGAATCCCAGTTAAGTGCTCCAGCAAATTATAATATTGGAAATCCAATTACTGTTATTCAAAGAGTAAGAGATTAGAAAATACATCTTTTATATAAAACCACTAGAAAAAACTGTCTGCATAAAAGTAAATTTTGCTCTTGATATCAGCCCCACAAATTTGTATATTCATTTCCAGTACTTGCTGGAATGCAAAATTTAATGGCAACAAAAGGACTAAGTGCAGTAACAAAATCTTCTCCATGAAGGGGGCTCTCATAGTTGTTGAGCCTTTTAAAGGGAGAATTTCAAACTATAGCCATTATTTCTTACTTGTGAGCAACGTTGTAAGTTACTTGAACAAATGGGAGTCCAGAGCAAAGAAATGAACATACTGACACCCAGGGAACTTTTCATCAGAGCTGATACTACAGAACGTAGAGTGAGCTGGCTTGGGAGTCCAGGCTTCTGTTGGGATATGGGCTACTCTGACTAATGGCTAGCAAAGCTCATGCAGTTCTCACAATGCCATGGATGCTCCATTCAGCTCTAGTGAAAATCTAACAAGAAGAAGGAAAAGAAAGAATGGTAGCCAAATATAATTGCATGATAACACAGCCCTACAGATTGTCTTACGAACAGTAAATGTGGCTTTTGTCCAAAATCTTCAGGTTCAGTTTAGAAAGACAAGATGGCAATGATTCAGATACAAAGAAAAATACAGTTCTAAGTCTGACTTACATATAATAAATTATTTGAAACCTTCAGAATAATTGAACTGAAAAATGTCTTAAACAGAATACACTTCTAATTTAGGAATAAGACCTGAAGAAAAAGAGCCATAATTAAAGAATAAGCAACATTCAGGAACTTAACAGGGTGCATACACTCGTCATTTACAACATCATAGTTCAATTTTGCATAAAAAATTTAATCCAGCACATTACTTACCTCACTTACTACTACTATTTTATGGTTTTACCTTTTCAGGTTTTATAGTAAATCAAGTTACAGTTAATTTGCTGTCTACAAAGAACAATGGCAATTTTAATTCTGGATCAGTAAATGTTAAACACATACATCACTTTGGAAACTAACTAAAACACTGATCCCGATCTTCCAAATGCAACAAGTTTACTAAATATGTGCTTAGTTACAAGCAAGCGATAAGCACATGAGCGTTACAGGAAACCAACCTGAGATCCCACTTCTCTAAAAAATTACATGGAAAAGGGAGAAGAATTCAGGAGGGAAAATTAATATCATCACTTGAAGCATTAATACACCTTAATTCTAATATGGAAAAGATGTTCATGAATTTCAGTGAGACAACCCTGCAACTTAGGGCATCAGCCAACCAAAGAAAGTTAAAGGGTATACTTGAAGACTAAAAAGATTGCAATGGCAACAGGTGAGTTTTAAAACCAGAGTTACTGTACTAAAGCTAGTAATAACCAGTAATAGTTTTTCCCAGAAACTGTTCATAGCTACAGAAAAAAAAAAAAAAAAAAAAAAAGTAAGATTAAATGTAGGGTCAGGAATTCTCAGCACTTGAAGCTCTTTAAGCAAAAATGATATACAGAAGCTGAGGAAGCCTATGACAAGGAAAACCCTATGCTGAAACCGAAATTTAAACAAAAACATCAAGGATAATCTTTCAGAAATATTTTCACACTGAATTAAGGACAGTTACCAGTTTCAACACAGCAATCAAGCATTTTGTTCTCTCCCCCTTCTCTAATTCAATGCTAATATATTTCTTCTCCCAGCTAGCTCTGCAGCATTGAACTATCCTGAATGTAATGAATAAGAACTATAGATTCTTTGACATGCTATGGAAATGCAGTAACATATTGAATAACTAAGCTTCTGTAAACAAATGTGTTGAAGGTGCTTAACTGTATATGAAGAAGTAACAAAGCAGCTTTGCCTCCACTTGTTTGTCCACCAAGTAATAACCCCCCCCCCTACTCTCTAACAGTCTCTATACAATTAACTCTGGTTTGGGCTGGTAGATTGGGCACAGGATTGCAGTTTGAAATATGCCTCAGAGGGCAACCAGAGGTGAAAGGACAGAAGTGCAGCTGATTTTCATGTCTCCTGAGCATCATTCAGCGGTGGGTCAGGCAAGACCAGACTGCTCAAAGACAAATTACTGCTAGTTTGTAACATAGTATAAACATTTTCCAGCATAAATATATAAATTTGCATAGCATTCCAGACACTTCTTGGTTTTGCAGTTATATTTGCAAAAGCAGAGAAACAAAAATATCTAACTTCGCCCCCACCCCCAATATAAAACATTGAAATGCTACAAAACAGTGTAACATCTTGTAAAAACCAAATCAAAACTTTCAATTCTATTCCTAATCTAGTCTCTGGTTGAGTAGAGAAAAAATAATAATAAAAAAAAATTCTATAAGCATATATCTTCATGCTTTCCATTCTAAGCTCCTAATATGAGATACTGATGCTGTCTGTCTTTCTTACAATATGTGAAGACTGCTCTATATCTGAAATTACATAGAATCTCTAAACAAGATAAAGAAAAAGGAAAATTGAATCTAATTCTTGATGATATTCAGATTACACTTTCTCTACTCAGAGTAGGAAGGTAAAGGATAAAAGTATAATGTTCTGTTTTATAAATATTTTCACCTATATGGTGGTATGATCTTTGCCCTTTATTCACAATAGACAGAAGTGAAGATGAAAGATTAAAATCAGAGTGGTTATGAAGTTAAGGGTAAGCTTTGTTTTTAAAATATATATATACACACATACAAAAATTCTGCTGGAAGCTTTAGTAGTTTCAGTAACATGGAACACAATTCAGCTCTTTTACGTAATCAGGGTGCATAAATTTATGTGTTTCCTTTTTGACCTCCCACATCTGCAAAGCTATTGCAAATAATGAGCATCCACCAATGTTGTGGAGCTCTTAGGATTCCTCCGATAAAAAAAGTTACCTATGTTATGAAACCAGTGTTGAAGGAGATCCATGAATATGCACAGAAGCCTAACCAACACTTAAGTAGTCTATTAAATGAAAATATAATGTATCCACAGCAAGCATAGCGCTGGTAGAGTACATAGAGAGTCCATGTTTAAAATCCAGAAAACTCTGCTACTGACAAAAAATTAATTCCAGAATGACATCCCTTTAAAAGGTCACATTTGCCTCTTTGTTTTAAAAAATGATAACTCTGAACAAGAAAAACAACCAGCCTCAAAAAAAGTCTGTGCAGGCCTTGTCAGGAAATTGAGATATAATATATGGTATTTATCATAATTGGAATTTCATGACAACATATGTGAATCAGTGGACAAAAGAACATATGTCACTGATATCACTGCACTCTTACTATTTGCAGTTGCTATTCTGGCTTATATAAAATGTGTAAACTTGTATAAAGCTCTGTAAACTAAGCTTGAACTAAATATATAAACACATAAACACATACATAACATACATGTATAAATCTGTGTGTATATATGTATATATATATAAGGAGATATACAGATTTGATCCCACAAGGAGAACTTTGTAAACATGCATTTTATAGATATAAAAAACCAGATTAGAATTCATTAAAAGAAGGGAACTGTGCTGAGTAGCAAAAATAGACCAGACTAAAAGAGAAGGAAAATATGGTTCTTGGGGTTAGGGGCATTTTAAAGGATTCTGAATGCTTGTATCAGAGAACAGGAAGATGAATGATTTTTATTATATCAACGGATGGTTTTATACAAGTTGCCTCACACTAAAATGAGAAAACTGTTTGATAAGTCACAACAGAATGGCATTTAAGGGATTGCTCAACCTAGAAACTGCAAAACATTCAATGGGACAGATACAGTTTGATGACAGATTCATCACTGAGAAAGGTGTTAAATTCAGGTGCAAGCCCTATGCTTATGAAAAGTGTTGCTACTCTTATGTGGTTTTGCAGCATACGAGCCAGAAAACTGATTCCTAAGGACCATAACAATCACTTGAATTATTTTAACTAATTAATTTGAGGCTCTGCAGAGAGACCTGGACAGGCTGGAGCCATGGGCTGAGCCCAACTGGGGGAGTTTCACTAAGGGCAAATGCCGGGGGCTGCCCTTGGGCCACAACAACCCCCAGCAGTGCTACAGGCCTGGGGAGGAGTGGCTGGAGAGCTGCCAGTCAGAGAGGGACCTGGGGGGTTGATTGACAGCCGTCTGGACAGGAGCCAGCAGTGTGCGCAGGGGGCCAAGAAGGCCAATGGCATCCTGGCTTGTGTCAGCAATCGCGTGGCCAGCAGGGACAGGGAAGGGATCTGACCCCTGTACTCGGCACTGGTGAGGCCGCACCTCGATGACTGGGTTCAGTTTTGGGCCCCTCACTCCAAAAAGGACATTGAATGACTCGAGCGTGTCCAGAGAAGGGCAACGGAGCTGGTGCAGGGTCTGGAGCACAGGTCGTACGGGGAGCGGCTGAGGGAACTGGGGGTGTTTAGTCTGGAGAAGAGGAGGCTGAGGGGAGACCTCATCGCCCTCTACAGCTCCCTGAAAGGAGGGTGCAGAGAGCTGGGGATGAGCCTCTTTAACCAAGTAACAGGACAGGACAAGAGGGAATGGCCTCAGACTGCACCAGGGAAGGTTTAGACTAGATGTCTGGAAGCATTTCTTTACAGAAGGGGTTGTTAGGGGTTGGAATGGGCTGCCCAGGGCAGTGGTGGAGTCCCCATCCCTGGAGGGGTTTAAGAGTCGGGTCGACATAGCGCTGAGGGATCTGGTGTAGTTGGGAACTGTCAGTATTAGGTTAACGGTTGGACTGGATGATCTTCAAGGTCTTTTCCAACCTAGATGATTCTGTGATTCTGTGATACTGTGATCCAGTTCTTACCTATCATAAGGCAGGAAGTTTCACCTAGCAATTCCTACCACACACCCAAGAGCTGCTGGCTGAAGTGGGATGTGTTTTTCTGGGAAGACTGTCAGCCACCCAGCACTTGTTATATCCAATCAGATAGTGCTGAAGCAGTTCAGCAGCAGTTGTGAAATTATAAATGAAACGTCACCTGTAAGAGCTCTGTTTCCCAGTGTTATTGGTATTTCAGAGTTGTTATTTGCCAATAACTGGAAACTTTAATAAACACCAACTATACAGCTCATAAGGAAGGTATATATAGGATATTCATTATTTCTACTCCTTTCAAACTCAGGAAATAAAATGGACACGAAGAGTAAAATCTGTGAACTTTGGGAAAACTGGTATGGATAAAAAAATTACTTTTGAAACATAATTTTTGATGTCCTGCAGTGGACATATTGACATCAATTATTTTTTCAACGTAAAGCCTGTACCTACATTAGAAAGTGATGCAGTACATCAGGAATGGGTTGTGGGGCAAGATAGTTGTGCCTGAAGACCTCCAGCTCTATTACAGTCTAGTTCTGGACTGCTTGCAGGGTCTGAAGGCTCACTGATGTCTAGAGGAAGCTGGGTGTGCTTCAAAACTCATGTTTTAGTTTCATTTAAGGTGAAATGAATCCAGCTTGTGTGTTCTGACATTTCCACAGGATGTGAACCAAAGTGCACACCTGATAGAGAGATTCCTGTCACTCCCAAAAAACAGCTGGTGATTGGTGGCAGTTGGGCCCTACAATACAAAGAGTTAACATACTTTAAAAACTTAAATCTTGTACTGAGGTTTTAGTAAAAACAGGTGTCCACATCTGGGGATCAAAGGGAAATTGGAAAAGCAAACAAAACCCCAGCATATTGCTTTTATATGTTTATTTCCCTGTTACCTAACTTTGATCAGTTTCTGCAGACAGGATCCATCAGTCCTTAAAAATGTACATGAATCAAGATCCTGAATCTCCCTTTCCCCACCAACTTCCTTCTTATTTGACAGCATGTCCCCAAGCTGCTTCTGGCATTTTAGTAATGTTAGATCTGCTGTCAGGTTGTGCTAGGTACCAGGAGGATCATTCCATTCGTCTGCAGATAGGGCAGGCAGGTGATCTGACATGACTGAAGCTGGCACAGAGGCACCCTCTGTGTGAAGATTAATTCTTTTTAGTTACTGCACACTGCAGGAACCTTCTCTGTCACTGTCCCATTTGACAACTAATGTACATAAAGTATGAAGCACCATGGCTGTCTGGAGTTCTTCCTCCTTTGGATTTTTCTTCTAAAATTGCCCAAGTAAACATCTTATGCCTGCTTAAAGGCAGCATGACTAGGACACCAGGATGAAAAATGATAGGAGTATACCTGCTACTGTATAGAGGGAAAAACAAATGTGCATACCTTCTAGACTGAGGACACTTGCAGGTTACAGAACCATCACAAATCTTTTGTTACCCTGACTAGTTTGTCAGTAGGAAGAAAGTTCCCAGTTTAGGTCAGTGAGCAAACCTATACCAAAAAAACCCCACCAAAATAAAACTTAACTTTGGTTTATAAGAAACGAATGCATGTAAAAAATAACTGGGAACCTTAAAGAATCCATGTTATTCTTTGAGCAGAAATCCCTACCCCATGCCTGATTTGGTCTGAAACACATTCTGAAGGTTATGTTGTTTTCCTGGACTTGCATTCAGTAATGAAACTCAGAACAGAGACTTAATGAATTCTTTAGGCCTTTTGTGCAAATATCTGCATCTGGTGCTACAGGCTCATATGCATGGGCAGGGTTATAACATAAACAATATTTCCTCCCTAATGCTGACTCCATTGCAGACATTTCCTTTTCATGGATAAACACAATTTCTGCCAGCCTATTAGGTCCAGTGAAGACAAATTTTAAGACAGTCATAGCTTATTAGAAAATCTGGTATGTCTGTGCCTAAAATTACTTCAATTCTGCTTTCCCAGAGCAGCTATCCACGATACATATACATGAACAAGCACTTTCAAAGGAGTCTAGTATTCCCTTTGTCAAGAGATCCAGATTAAAATATAGTGACTTATACCAAGAGACACAAAAGTTCATGGCGCAAATATATATTCAATGACTTTTCAGCAATAATTTCAATATTTGCCTATATGATATCTCTGCCAGGTTTACAGTATCACAGAATCATCTAGGTTGGAAAAGACCTTGAAGATCATCCAGTCCAACCGTTAACCTAATACTGACAGTTCCCAACTACACCAGATCCCTCAGCGCTATGTCGACCCGACTCTTAAACCCCTCCAGGGATGGGGACTCCACCACTGCCCTGGGCAGCCCATTCCAAC